>NC_053397.1:5192176-5543176 GCF_905171765.1 Bufo bufo | reverse complement strand
CCTATGCATCAGAGTATACCGCATCCCGTCCCTGAACTGGAAGGCTTCTGACTCTTACCTCTGACTTGAGGATACGGGTAAGGGTACTTTCACACTAGCGTTTTTGTTTTTCAGCATTGAGTTCCGTCCTCGGGGGCTCAATACCGGAAAAAAACTGATCAGTTTTATCCTAATGCATTCTGAATGGAGAGCATTCCGTTCAGGATGCATCAGTTCAGTCCCTCTTACATTTTTTGGACAGAGAAAATACCGCAGCATGCTGAAGTTTTCTCTCCGGCCAAAAATCCTGAACACTTGCCGGAATGCCGGACCTGGCATTAATTTACATTAAAGTGTATTAGTGCCGGATCCAGCATTAGGTGTTCCGGCAAAACGGATCTGGCATGCTCAGACCTTTAAAAATGCAAAACAAATTAATACCAGATCAGTTTTTCCAGATGACACCGGAGAGACGGATCCGGTATTTCAATGCATTTGTCAGACGGATCCGCATCTGGATCCGTCTGACAAATGCCATCAGTTTGCATGTGGATTGCCGGCGATGGAACTGCCTGCCGGAATCCTCTGCCGCAAGTGTGAAAGTAGCCTAAGTAGATGACGACTTGATATCTGCATAGAGATGAGCGAATTGATTTGTATGAATTAATTTGTTTCTTCGAGAACCGAGTTCTTCAGCAGAGCGGCTCTGACCCGGCTGCTATCCAGATCTGTAGCGGCACAGTACCAAAGCCTCTGCGATTGTGCCGCTACTTGGTGCAATGGTACAGGTCTAGGATTGTCAGTCAAGGTATAGTGGGGGGCCTCTCGAGCAGTAGGGAGAGACCCTCACTACTCAGGAACTATATTTGATAAACAATTCAATTCATACAAATCGATTTGCTCCCCTCTATTCCTGAGCACTTGGGCTGCTTTTATTTTCTTCTTACATGTCCTTCTGCATACTGTCCACACTTTGGGTCCGTAGAGTTCCTGGACCGTCCTACTGATAGGATGTCCTTCTGAGATAACATGGACAATATCACTGAACAAAAATCCATTCCCCTTTTAAAAACATAACGTTTAATTGTCTATTACTAAAAATTAATTCCACTTAACTTAATGACTTACTAGGATGGAAGATCCCTTCAGTCATCCTCAGTACTTTCCTACTTACCCCGCCCTTCTCCCCAAATTAAGATACATTCTTGGAGAAAGAGGCCTTCACGGCCCAATTTATTAAACAGTACATATTCACCAACTTTTCTAATAATAATAATGAACACAGAAACATATCAAAATGTAACAACATTCCAAACCTAGTAATAGAAGAATAGGATCCTAGAAGGCAACCAGGCAAGCCATATTCTTCACTCTTCCCCTCCACTTGTTATACCACCTTACCCTTGGCCGCGGTCACCGACCCAAGGGCACCACATCCTCCAAATTATAGTTCTATCTACCCCTGTGGCCCCATTTTGCCCAAACAGGGGCCACATCCACCGGCTTACCGGACCTCATGCGATGCACGCTCCAACTTGTCATGCACCTATTAAGCCTTGCATTGCCTTCCAGGACCCTCCATGAACATGCCACAAACGACCAGAGGTGACACCTCACCTATGGGCGTCCTGCCACACCCTCAGGGCCGTCTCCAAGCCCTCCTGAAGCCCCAAAGCCCACATGTCAGTACCCACATCGTTGAGATGAACCCCATCATCCCTCAGGAACTGAGGCGAGGCAGCCTCCAATTCCCTATGGCGCACCACTATTCCACCATGACGCCGGACAAAGCGCCCCACTTCCTTATTTAGCTTTGCCCTCGCCCTATTAATCTGGTCCACAGACCTCGCAAAATGCCAAGCTCTCCGAGCAACCACCTCCGACCACACCACCAACAACCCAGGGAAATCACACCATAACCGCAACAAGTCCAGTTTAATATCCCGAATCACCTCTCTAGAACTACGAACCCCTAAATCGTTACCGCCCACATGCAACAGCAAAATATCTGGTGCCCTGTCAAAAGAAACCGAAGCATGAAATTCCTGTAGCACCCGTCCCCATAAGAGCCCCCGCAAACCAATCCATCGCACTTGCAATTCATTGGGTTGGAAACCCAATTGCCTTCCGTTCCTCCGCACATTCGCACGCAAAGCTCCCCAATGAACGTAGGAATGTCCGGGAATCCACGCCAAGCACGGTGATGAACCTAAAAACAAAACAATCAGACTTGCTGAACTGCATACCACCAACAACGGGAGCAGCGCAATACCGATCACAACACAGAATTATAGCATGTGAGGGCGAATATACGAGCGATAACACACCGATTACCAACGCCCTATCCGCTTCATAGCTTCCTCGTCCAAACCCCATCTAGCCGCCTCAGTCGCAGCGCCAATCCTGAAAGAATGAGACGTGAACTCCTGTGCCGGGTAGCCCGCTGCAGATAAGCATTTTCTAAATACCGCCACGAATTGAAAACGGGACAAAGCCGATCCATCCCGATGCACTAATAACGAACCCGGAACATCAGGCCTAACCCTCAAAATTCCTCCACACTCCTGATTGGACACAAGACCGACCCACTCAAGCGCGCAACACAATACTCACCCCCTTGCCCTCCTGGTCAGTCTTAGACCTGCACAAACACACCGCAAACCCACTTCACCAAAGGAAATGTCCTCACGTAACAAGCCGCCCCCACCAAACCGAGCCACCAACTCCGAGGACCTGAAAGGCACCAAAAAGGCTAAAGAAAAAGCGTCTCTAAACAGACTGCCTCATACCCAGACGAACACACCACACTAGCTTGCTCGGCCGACGGGAGACCGGCCGACGAGAGTCCCGTCTTATAACACTACGACGATAGCCTTTTAAGGCCTGGCGCACCAAAAAACTCTTAGACACATCGGGCCAACCCTGCAACCGCAACCAAAAAGCTATAGCTGCTACCCTTTTGGAGGCTACTGAAAAGGACACACCCGAACTGAAAGACAACCCCACAAAATACAGTAACAATGAATGAAAATCCTCCACCTCCACACAGCCCCCACCTGATCAATTAACGCTCCCACTGAGTCCACACAGATGCATAAGCCGACCACGTACCCCTACTCACGACCGCCTGATCAGATCTGAGGAGACCCCAAGGCCAAGCTCCAGAGCCACTGAGGACAAGGCAGACCCTTCGCATCCGCGTCCGGCATCAGCCTGTGAAAACGATCCCACTGAGAACGAGAAATGAGTCAGCAATAGAATTGTCAACACCAGGAACATGCACAGCCACAAAACAAGTGTTCAACCTGAAGAACTAAGTGGCGCAGCAGGCGCAACACTGGAGGGGAATTAGCAGACTGACTATTAACTGCTTGCACCACCCCCAGATTATCGCAACAAAAACGCACTCATTTATTCGTAATCAAGTCCCCCCCACAATTCCGTTGCCAAAACAATTGGGAACAATTCCAACAAGGCTAAATTGCCCAAAAAACCCTGCAACCCTCCACTCTTCAGGCCAGGGACCCGCACTTCACTGCCCCTGACAGAACACGCCATAACCACATGACCCCAAAGCATCGGTAAACAGTTCTAAGTCTACACTGGAAACAGGCGCCTTCATACATACCGAACGACCATTAAATTCGCCCAAAAAACGCTCCCAGACCTCTAAGTCCGCCCGCGCTTCAGATGACAACCGCAAAAAATGAAAAGGTACCATGACCCCTGCAGTAGCAATGGCCAAGCGTCTACGAAAAACCCAACCCATCGGCAAGATCCTACAAGCGAAATTCAATTTGCCTAAGACGGACTGCACTCGCCGAAGCTGCACTTTTTTAGCCTTACGCAGGAAAACCACCTCGCTATTCAAATCGCAGCCTTATCTTCAGGTAACCTACATTCCATCCCCACACTATCGATTACAATACCTAAAAGCTTGACAGTCGTAGCAGGCCTTTCAGTTTTCTCGGGTGCCAACAGCACGCTGAACCTGGCCGCCACCCTTTCCATCGTGCGCAACAAAACCGAGGAAAACCCGCGATCCAGCCGGTCCCAAAAACAAAAAAATCATCAAGATAATGCAACACTGAATTCCAGCCCGCTTCCTGCTTCACCCACCTGCTCCAAAAAAGAACTAAACGTTTCAAACACGAAATAGCACAACCCATCGGTAAGCAACAATCAACGTAATACTGACCCTCCCACTTAAAACCCAGTAAATGAAAACTATCCGGATGAATGGGCAGTAAACGGAGCGCTGCCTCAATATCTGTTTTTGCCAACAAGCCCCCCTGTCCAAAACAACGCACCCAATGAACGCCTCATCAAAAGACGTGTACGACACTGAACATTACTCAACGCTGATACCATCGTTAAACCGAACACCCGCAGGAAAAGACAGGTGATGGATAAGCCTAAACTTGCCCGACTCCTTCTTAGGGACCAATCCCAGAGGGAAACCCACAAATCCTGCAAAGGACATTCAACAAACGGGCCCGCTATCCTCCCCGCTCCAACCTCTTTCCCAATCTTCTCCGCAACCACCTCCAGCCGTTTGCAAGGCAGAAGCCAGATTGCGAGCAGCGACCTCCACCTGAACTGACACACACTGGATCACAAAACCGTCCCCTAAAACCCCTCAACAACAACTCCGCAGCCTTCCTATTTGGGTATGTCTTTAGCCACGGTCCCATCTCTTCCACCCTCATGGCAGCCTCAAAACATCTGCCTTTTCCACATTTAAAACACTGCGACAAGTTGTGGGACCCCCCGCAACCTGAACATTCGTGCTTGAACCGGCAATCGGCGAGGTATTTACAGTAACCCTCATTATACTGCCAACAGCACCCCTTTCTATTTCCGCTATTGAACTCTGACGCCGAGGAACCACCGGCCCGGACCCGAAAGGGCTGGCTAACACCCTTTACAGCCGACATCAGCCGCAATCCATAAGCGATTGTCCTTGTGATCCCACCGGATACTTGACCGCATCGCTTTTCTTTGTCTAAACTGTTCGTCATACGGAGCCATGCCACCCCACCATATGTCCTATACGCCTCCCCAATCGCATCCATATAACAAAATAAGGCCAGAACAATTCCCCTGGCGCCTTCTTACCCACCACACTCGCAAAGATCGCGAAAGCCTGAAGCCAGTTCAAAATGTCAGTGGAATCATCCTATACCGCCGCTTCTCCTCCTCCTTTTCAAGCGGAAGCAACGTCCTTCCAAAATATTTTGCCTGACCTCAGCCTTCAAATGCGCCCCCAGAGGCCCTTCCAAACAGACATAACCTCCCCTTTCGCAGAGTCCGCCAGCCTGACGTCCTCCCCCGTCCTGCCTCTGGTACCCCCCACACGCCGCCGTCTCCCCCGCCAAAGCACCCGCCGTGACAGCCGGCGTGCTCTCAACGTTGTCCGCACTAGCACATACTCCCGCGCCTACCACTGGCGCAGACGCCCACACCGCCGCTGGGACGCCCCAGTACCAGAACCTAAGCGCGCCAACAGTGATAGCATACCTGACAAAAACTCCTGCGCCAACCTTCAGACCCAAAACCGACCCCACAAGTCACCCCCCAACCCCCGACCCAACACAGATCTGTCGCTGACTCGCTGATCACTCACCTGGCTGTCCCTGGGGTGTCCTCCCAGCAGCCGCTCCTGACCGCCCCCGTAGGTCCTCCTGTCAACGATCTGCTGTGTGCCGATGATGTGGAAGGACTGGCTCACGCCGCGTCCTCAAGGCCGACGTCCGCCTCCACTTCATCTTGACTAACTTCGCCTTCTTCCAAGGCCTGGTAGTACAGGGAACCCCGGCCCACCGTCATCCTGGCCTGGTTGCAAATCAGACGTGTCAGGGAAGCTGGGCGGACCGCCAGATGGCGCACCCCCGCCTTCTTCCAACCTCCGCGGAAACACTGGCTCCTCGAAAACCGATAGCCGCATCCATCTCTGCCACCGCTGCATCCCCCCCGCTGCACTGAGGTCGGAGCAAAGCCTGCATCCACAGCCAGCGCACCCTCCGAAGATCCTTGGCCTGCAATACCGGCTCTCTCCACCGCCGCTGTTCCCCGCCTTTGTGCTCCCACGCCGTACAGATGAAGACTGCGCCGGCCAGATAGATGTTACAGGCCGCGATGCGACGTGTTCCCCCACTGCAGCTGCGCTCACATGAAGGCCCCCACTGACCATCGCTCTCCCGGATCGAATGCCACCTGCCGACTGAACTGGTAAGGACGTCCACCGGATCGCTCCTCACCTGAAAATGCTGGCAGGGGGAACACCGCTCCAGATCTCATCCCCCCTTAGTTGTGCTAAAGACGAAGGACGTGGAATAGTGCGTTCCTTCTCCCGTCGGTGCCCGGCGCTGCGCAGGATTCCTCCCGCGGCGTCGGCTGGAATTAACCGGTTCAGCCCCAGCCGATGTCAGCGGAGGGTCCGGACGGGGCCCCTTAAGCGCCGCCGAACCCGGGGGGGTCGCCTCCAGGCTCGGAACGCTCGGGTGGCACCGATCTCCTGGCCTAGTATCTCACTGCAGGCGCGGCTGGGTGCCCGGCCGGACCCTCCAAAGCCGCCACAGACTTAGATTGTGAGCCCCATTGGGGACAGTTGAATGATATTGTCTGTAAAGCGCTGAGGAATATAGTATTCTATATAGTGCATAAATAAATAAATTTATATATATATAGATGCTTATGTAGGGTTGATTAGGTGCAATCAGATTATAGAGACCTCACACCATAAATGTATCACACTACTGCTTAACAAGAGCAATATCTACACTTGAAAAGCTACAATTTCTGCAGAAATTGTGTGAAGTCTTCTTGCCTCCACCAGTAGTTACAACTGGAGTGGGCGGAGTAACTGTGGAAAGGCTGGATAGGCAGAGTAACTTTATGGACTGGGCAGAGTAACTTTATGGACTGGCAGAGTAACTTTATGGATGGGCAGAGTAACTTTATGGACTGGGCAGAGTAACTTTATGGAGTTGTTTGGAGTGAGTAAAGATAGTAAACATTACACTAACCAATTGATTGATTCAAATTTAAAAAGTGCACATGACAAGCTTGATAGAGTGAGAAATGCATTTCAACTTTTATTTATTTATTTAGCACATTTAATTGCAATGTTGTTTGATTCAGGAGGTGGGTAATCTAAAATTTAACATTTATTGATAATGCGAATAAAATATAGATTAGTTCCATAGATAAAGTGTGCAATAACAGACCTTGGGATAGAAAAAATGAAATGTACACTGGCTTTTAGCCTAAGTGCCCATCCCAATGAAAAATACATATAAAACACTTAAATAGTGCACGGCGGCACCAGAAACCAGTTGTCCTACCAGTACTGCAATGTTGTTCCCAAAGTGCTTCACAGTTACATTAAAACATACATTTATAAAAACATAGCAGCCCGATTTATGTCGGTGGGCTTGAAAATGAAGGGAGTGGCGGCAGTTTAGAAATCATGTCCGGATTTTTCAGCTCACACTCTAGGTTTGAACATTCCGCCCTTCATTCCTATGGGACCAATTTCGCCACAAAAAACGCTGATATTTCGTGAACCATTTGGCGAAACGTTCCACAAAGTAAATAGCACCAACCCAAATCGGAACAATCCCGCACGTTTTCGGTATATTACTGTCTATGTAGTATAAAAAACTGTGGGAGGAGTTGGGGTGGTAAATTTGGCTATAAGAAGAAGAATATATATGTGAGATAACAGTAAGTGGTCTTGACATGCAACAACACTTAACAGAATGAATACATCAACTTATAGATAGATCGCGACCATATGGTACTCACGGTACTGTTGACCAGACGGATATTAGCATCACCAGGAGAATAGGTACCAGGTATCAGGTGGTTCCTCTTTGATAATCAGTGGATGCCACAGTGAAAATCATCTCATCGGACCCTGTTGTTCTGATAAGTCTTATATCTATTCCAGAAAGATAGGACCAGTTTGATTTATAGTGTCCAAACAGAATACAAGTCCGCTCAATAGGCAGTATGGGAGACTATCCTTATCGGCTATTGCTGTTCGGTGGCTGTTCCCCTATTATATTGTCCCTACCTGCAAATTCCCAAATGGTGGAGACTGCCAAACATTGATATTAATAGTTCCACAACTTAGGTATAGGAAAGACAGCCACTCATCTAATGGCAGGATTATCTTTCTCAGCGCCACCGAGCATGATGACTACGATCCCTGATGAACCTCTTCACTCCAAAGGGGAAACGCGTGGGATTTAAAGCCTTTTTAAATTTATGCCTAGGACCATCACCATCACCTTTGAAGGTCCTACCTGGATATCTCATCCCTTGTCTTCCTATACCTAAGTTGTGGAACTATTAATATCAATGTTTGGCAGTCTCCACCATTTGGGAATTTGGCCAGTAGGGACAATATAATAGGAAACAGCCACCGAGAAGTGGGGCCGCACCTTACTCTGCGATTACTTTGCTTGTAGGCAGGGTAAGCATAGCCGATAGGGATGGTCTCCCATACTCTGTTTGGACATTATAATCAAAACTGGGTCCTATCTTCCTGGAATAGAAGCAGGACTCATCAGGAACAACAGGGTCCGATGAGATGATTTTCACTGTGCATCCATGATCATCAAGGAGGAACCACCTGATAACTGGGTACCTATACTCCTGGTGATGCAAATATCCATCTCTGGTCAACAGTACCGTGAGTACCCATATGGTGGCGATCTATCTATAAGTTGATGTATTCACTTCTGTTAATATAGATATTGCTCTCTGTTAAGTAGTGTTGAGCACGAATATTTGAATAGCGAATATTAATCGCGAATATCGCAACTTAGCTAATTCGCGAATATTTTAATATAGTGTTATACTATTCGCTATATCGAATATTCGTCATTTTTTACATCTGAAAACATGATTCCTCACTGCTTCTTTCTTGTGGGTCAATGTCACGGTGGGGAGTGGGGGAAACCCCCCACCGTGCGGTGTCAAAGGGTAAAGGGATCAGCCTGGCCAAGAGGAGTTATAAGGGAGCAGGTCACCTCCTACCGACGTCCCCTAATCTCTCACTGACTCCCCACTATATGAGCGGACCTTGATGGTGGGACGACTCATACTCAGGATACTAAAGACCCTAAGTCGCCCTGGTAATCCCTCACCAAGAAGCAGGGAAGAGAGACCTGTTCATCCCCAGTAATGGAGGAACAGGTGTCTCTATCTTGAGGCCAGGCTGCAAGGAGAGGGGAACACATACAGCTATAGAGATGGCAGGTAAGTGAAACCAGTAAACACACCTACCTGCCACAGACACACTGACTGGAACCCGTGCACAAGAGCTGGTGTCCACACCAACATTAAAGGACACAGCACAAACCACAACCACACACTGGAACCAGGACACCCATAGCTGCAATAACATGAGACAGGAGAATGTCTAGTAAACATGACACCAAAACACCACCCAGACAAGTAACACCCAACTAGACATACAACACCCTGAACATAACCCACTCCATACAAATAGGGACAGGAAAGGACAGGAGACACCGGGATACCATAGATGACCACAAGGGTGGCCCTCACTGGACAGATGGAACACCTGGACTGGAGCGAGCTCCAGCACCAACCACAGCTGCAGTACAACTGACTCCAGCAGGAAACCACAGAAGATATAAGGAAGTGACCACACCTAGTCAGGGAGTTAACACTTCCAGCACCAGACAGAGGGAGGCTACAAACTTAAAGGGGAAGTGCAACACACAAGCATACTAAACCACGTAAACCACCGGCAAGCAGCATGCGTGGCAACCATGTCACGGCAATCACCCAGAAGGCCGAGACACTGCCACGCATGCTCTCACAGCAACACGTTGCCGCGGACAACGCAAGTGTGGCAAAGTGTCACAGCGCAACCAAAGGCTGTGACAGTCAATGAGTCATTGGCCCACAAGCAGCTTAAAAGGGGTTGTCCGGGATCAAGATTGTTTTTTGAAAAACTGTTAATCACTGTTAATAGTGGATTGAAGGTCCCCCCAGATGTTTTTAGGTATTTTTACACTTCAGCTGGGCTCCTACAGTCCCCCACTGATTGTTTACCTCTATGTTTATGTGTGCGGTAACTTCCAGTGCAGCATCGCGTTGTTTCCTTCGTGCAGCCGTCCCCCTAATTCATATGCGCCTCCTGCCGAACTATTCCCTCCTCTTAGTCACGCCCCTAATCGCCTCCTGGCTCAGTCCCTCCATCTTGCTAAGATATGCTCTGCCCGGTGAGTCACCGAACCAGAGGGGCGGGGCTTGGCGTGACACTCCCCACCCCTCAAAGCCCCCCAACAAAAAAAGGGGAACTAAACAGAACACTCAAAAAACAATAGGGCGGGGGGGGGGGGGGGGAGTAAACAGGATCAGCGTCAGTGCAAGCAAGTCTCAAAAAGACTGCTGCCAGCCCCCGGAACCACCAAGAAAACCAGGCAGCACCATAGAGCTCAGAGAGACCGCACTGAACACTTGTGACCCACCTCCGACCCAGTTCACACAAGGTCGCTGCCAGCAAGCATTCCCAACCAGCACACAGCAGTACACCACAGGAATGCAGCCAGCAAACACAACACAAGTGAAAAAACCACTGAAGGACATGACATGGGGAAGAAAGAAATTCTGCGTCAGGGCAAGGATGTCTAAAGACTGCCGCCAGCCCCTGGAGCAACAAACAGGAAACCAGGGCACCAGCACCAAACAGCCCAGAGAAACCGCATGAACGCTGCGTCCACCTTCAGACACGGTTCACACCAGGTCGCTGCCGACATGCATCCCCAACCAGCACACAGCCAGTACACCACAGGAATGCATCCAGCAACACAACACAAGCAACAAACCACCTGAGAAATGGACGAGGAGAAACGCAAACACCAGTGATGGTTCACACCAAACTGCAACCAAACTGCCCACAGGGAACCACAACTGTTAATAGCGTCTCACCTTTCACCCCTCCCTCCGGAAGGATAAGCATGTGCGCCAGAAAATGGCAGGCGACACATGCTGGGCCCTTTCCGAAGGCTCCAAGCAAGGAGCCTTTGTGTCATACAGTCACGGTGGGCAGTGGAGGAAAACCCCCACGTGCGGTCTGTCAAAGGGTTAAAGGGGATCAGCCTGGCCTAAAGGAGTAATAAGGGAGCAGGTCACCTCCTAAAGCGTCCCTAATCCTCTCCCTGACTCCTCACCGTATGAGCGGACCTCCGATGTAGGGACGACTCATACTCAGGATACCTAGAGGACCCTAAGTCGCCCCTGGTAATCCCTCACCAAGGAGCAGGGAAGAGACGACTGTTCATCCCAGTCATGGAGGAACAGGAGTCTCTATCTGAGGCCAGGCTGCAAGTTGAGGAGAACACATACAGCTAAGAGAGATGGCAGGTAAGTGAGACCCAGTAACACACTTACCTGCCACAGACACACTGACTGGAAACCGTGCCCAATTGCTGGTGTCCACACCAACATTAAAGGGCACAGCACCCACCACAATCACACAGGAACCCAGGACACCCATAGCTGCAATAAACATGAGACAGGGGAATGTCTAGTAAACATGACACAAACACCCACCAGACATGTAACACCAAACTAGACATACAACACCCTGAACATAACCCACTCCATACAAATAGGGACAGAGAAAGGAAGGAGACACCAGGATAACATCTGTGACCACAAGGGTGGCCCTCACTGGACAGATGGAACACCCTGGACTGGAGCCGAGCTCCAGCACCAACCACAGCTGAAGTACAACTGCCTCCAGCCAGGAAACCACAGAAGATATAAGCCAAGTGACCACACCCCAGTCAGGGAGTTAACCCCTTACAGCACACGACAGAGGGAGGCTACAATTTAAAGGGAAGTGCCCACACACAAGCATACTAAACCACGTAACCACTGGCAACAGCATGCATGGCAACCATGTCACGCAATCACCCCAGAAGGCGAGACACTGCCACGCATGCTCTCACAGCAACACGTTGCCGCGGACAACCGCAAGTGTGGCAACAGTGTCACATCGTACACCATAGGCCGTGACAGTCAATGAGTCATTGGCCCACAAGCAACTTAAAGGGGTTGTCCGGGCTCAAGATTGTTTTTTGAAAAACTGTTAAATCACTGTTAATAGTGGATTGAAGGTCCCCCCCAGATGTTATTTTTACACTTCAGCTGGGCTCCTTCAGTCCCCCACTGATTGTTTACCTCTATGTTTATGTGTGCGGTAACTTCCAGTGCAGCATCGCGTTGTTTCCTTCGTGCAGCCGTCCCCCTAAATCATATGCCGCCTCCTGCCGCAACTATTCCTCCCTCTTAGTCACGCCCCTAAGCGCCTCCTGGCTCAGTCCCTCATCCTTGCTAAGAATATGCACTGCCCGGTGACGTCACCGAACCAGAGGGGCGGGGCTTGGCGCAATGTGTTGCCGCCTAGCTTTCCGCCCCTCAGTGCGCTCTGCATAATAACTGAGGATGGCTGTGACGTCTCACGGGCTCCCTGCGAAGCGGGAAGCAGAGGCTTCGCTCTGCAGAAAGGTACCCAGTAAGTCACTAAATCTTTGAAAAGTGTCACTTCCGGCAGAGAATTTAGGACAAGAAAACGGGGCATCAGAAAAGTCTTGCAAAGGTACGACAGGACTGTATGTAATATTTATGTGCTTGGTGTTCTCTTACAGCAATGTCCCCAATCCCGGACAAACCCCTTTAAGCAGGAAGGAATCATGTTTTCATATGAAAAAAATGACGAATATTGTAAAAAATTAATATATAGCAATATAGGGAATATATTTGTTATTTAGAATATTCGCCTTTTTTTTTTCCATCTGTACAGTTTGTTCGCATACTCCTCCCCGACAAGCGTCCCTGTCCCCATGGGAACGCTGTGGGTTAGAAATACCATCGGATCTGAGTTTTCCCTGAGATCGTGAAAACTCAGATCCGATGGTATATTCTAACCCACAGGCGTTCCCATGGTGACAGGGAAGCTTGTCGGGGAGGAGTATGCCAAAGTGGAATAACAGTACAGATTGGAAAAAAAAAAGACGAATATTCTAAATAACGAATATATTCGCTATATTGCTATAACTTCGTTTTTTAGAATATTCGTAATATGCAAACTGCTGTAATTCCTGCACCGTTCACCTGATTTGGATGTAAATCCCTCAGATTACAGCTGACAGTCTGCAGGTAAAGCACATCTTGTCCGTTTCATTTCACATCCATTGCGGTGGTGTATAGAGCCAGAAATGTCAGAATTGTGTCCATGTCCCAATATTTATGGACCTGACTGTATATTCTTTTTTTGTTATCGGAATTAAGTTAAGTGGGCTTTTTAGTAATAGACAATAATTAAACGTTATGTTTTAAAAGGGGAATTGACTTCTGTTCAGTGATATTGTTCTTTAAAAAAAAAAAACTGTAGGTATCCTTAATTTTCCCAGTGAATTATTTATGAGATAACATGGACGTTAATAATATTGTGAAGCATTCCTGGCCCCAGAAGTATTATTAGGTCCCATGTTTTTTCCTGGACTAACCATCCCTACAAGGTCTCCTGATACATCTCAGTATTATAGGTTTACATGTTGTGTTTTTATATTTTTTTTACCTTGGGATAATCGGAGGTCACATAGATAACGGGCAGTGAGGCCAACCAGAGGATGCAGGTGGTGTACATGGTGAGCCCAATGCATTTGGCTTCATTGAAGTTCTCCGGATACTTGCGGGTTTTAAAGGCATACACCGTGCAGAGGAGAATGAGCAGAATGTTGTAGACCAGAGAGAGCAATAACCTGAGGTCTCCTGATCTACACTTCACAGTCATATGCTTTTTATCTGGAGATATGGACTCCATGACTTCATCCGGGTCTACAATTAGCCAAACGAGCAGTCCCAGGAGCTGGCAGGTGATGAGGGCCAGGCAGATGGACAGCTGAGATGTCAGGCCGATGTAGCGCGGTTGTACAATCCCCTTCTTCGCGCTGTTGAAGATGCGGGTGATACGATTAGTCTTGGTCAATAAGGCAGAATAACAAATAGCGAATGATGTGGCAAGTCCGAAACGACGTAGGCTGCAGACGACACGTGAAGGCCAAGCAATGAAGATAAAAGTCATGACATAGAGAAGAAGGACCCCGATCAACAGGATGTAACAGAATTCACGCCCCGTGGCTTTCACAATTGGGGTGTTGTTATTCCACACCAGGACTCCACCCACAAAGATGGTGGACAATATTCCCAGACAGGAAAAGCAGATGGATCCTATAGCCAGCCCATCCCCCCACTGGATATAGTTTAGAGGGAGCTTGGAGCAGTCATTGCCATCGGTGTTGGGCCAGTATCCGTGGTCACACTCTTTGCATGTGGACTCATTTATGAGAGCCTCATTTTGATGACATGACTTGATACAATCCCAACAGCATGGATTCCCCTTTTCGATGTTCTTCCTTTCATTAATACCACAAGGTTTACTACAGCTGGATTCAGGCACACTGTTATTATCCCACAAGATGTGACTAGAATTGAGTGTCAGCTTCTCTGCCCAGGAGCCAATCTGCTGGTGCTGGTAGCTTCCCTTCATCTCCTGGAGAGTGGAGATGTTGTATCGAGCAGGTCCATTGCCAACCGCATCAAATTCCACCTTGTATTCAACACCTTGAGGAAGGAACCGAGCTACGGGGGAAAACAAGGAACATATGATGAACCGTTTATTACTTAATCCTACATATCTACTGTCAAGTCTCTATTTCTCTGTCCTCTGGCCTGGTTCAGCCTTGTCATAGGGGCCAAGTATGGTTCAAGCTGGATGGGGCTAAACGTAAGAAATTTAAGTGTAATAAACCGGCACTCTTCACTTGGTTGACCACACAGAGAGCAATATAAATGAAATATTCATTTATTTAAACATCGATCATGAAAATTATAATAAAATCACTTTAAGAAATGTCCCTAAAAAAGAAATATCACTTGCGGAAAGGATGGGGGGGGGGGGGGGGGGGGGTGTTACCCTTCCATATGGTAAAATTAAACTGATAAAAGTAATACATATAATTAATACATAATAAGATTATAAAATTGCATAGATTAATACATGGTGAAATTATAAAAATGTGTATATTGTAAAGTGCATATATTGGTTTCACCCTTTTTGGTGGGGAGGGGGGTTCCCTGTATTTGCGATGCCGCGTCAGTAAAAAATTTTGATTTCCTCAGTAATAGCCTATAATATATATAATACAATTATATCGCTTATGTGGTATCGCTGATGCGTTTTCTATGTATAGATTACCCATTTGTATTCCTGGGTGTGTTCCAAGAATATTATGGATTGGATTTCACTTTATAGATGTAGCAGGATAAATGGTGTTTTTGTTGTTTTTTTTTTTTTTTCCTTTTCTTATCTTTTTCTCTTTTTCTTTTAATTTAGATTCAATAGCACAAAGCGCAAGCTTTATAGTTATAGGAGATCGATATACAAACCGGATTCCAAAAAAGTTGGGACACTATACAAATCGTGAATAAAAACTGAATGCAATGATGTGGAGGTGCCAACTTCTAATATTTTATTCAGAATAGAACATAAATCACGGAACAAAAGTTTAAACTGAGAAAATGTACCATTTTAAGGGAAACATATGTTGAATCAGAATTTCATGGTGTCAACAAATCCCCAAAAAGTTGGGACAAGGCCATTTTCCCCACTGTGTGGCATCTCCCCTTCTTCTTACAACACTCAACAGACGTCTGGGGACCGAGGAGACCAGTTTCTCAAGTTTAGAAATAGGAATGCTCTCCCATTCTTGTCTAATACCGGCCTCTAACTGTTCAATCGTCTTGGGCCTTCTTTGTTGCACCTTCCTCTTTATGATGCGCCAAATGTTCTCTATAGGTGACAGATCTGGACTGCAGACCGGCCATTTCAGTACCCGGATCCTTCTCCTACGCAGCCATGATGTTGTGATTGATGCAGAATGTCGTCTGGCATTATCTTGTTGAAAAATGCAGGGTCTTCCCTGAAAGAGATGACGTCTGGATGGGAGCAGATGTTGTTCTAGAACCTGAATATATTTTTCTGCATTGATGGTGCCTTTCCAGACATGCAAGCTGCCCATGCCACACGCACTAATGCAACCCCATAACATCAGAGATGCAGGCTTCTGAACTGAGCGTTGATAACAACTTGGGTTGTCCTTGTGTCACGGATGGTGTACAGGAAACAAGACAATGCAATATGTTCAATGACTCTCTGGATCCACAACTAAGGAACAAAAGGGAGAGCCCTGCATGGACCTGGCAGACTCTCCCTGACTGCTCAGCCTATGCGAACACCCCAAAGGTGAATGGTCGCATATCCACGTACCTCGACTATCTAACACCTGAAGACCCTACAATAGTGAGGGGACACGACCACCGGCTCCCTACACAGACACGGAGGGAGTCAGGGTCACCTGGATCCAGCAGACAGAAAATCACAAATACATATACAGCACTTATCTTGCAGACGACTGGGAACTAGGAACAGCATGCACACACACTCCAGGAAGTTGTATAAGCCGCAACCTAATGCATTATGGGGAGGAATTTAAAGGGATGCAATCAGTCCAAACACATGACAGCTGAGAGAGGCCAACGAGATGATGAACTGAAAACCAAAACAAAGAAACTCAAGGAGGAAGTTCTGAAAGGTTTCTGTCAGAGCTTCTCAGCTGTCTGGTTGTGACAGTACCCCTCCCTCTACGAGTGGACTCCGGACACTCAGAGCCTACCTTCTCAGGATGGGACCTATGGAAAGCCCTGAGGAGACGAGTGGCCTTAATGTCCGTCACTGGGACCCACATCCTCTCCTCAGGACCATAACCCTCCCAATGAACGAGGTACTGGAGAGAACCGCGAACAAGACGAGAATCCACAGTCCTAGAGACCTGAAATTCAAGATTCCCATCAACCATAATCGGAGGAGGAGGCAAAGGCGAGGGTACAATGGGTTGAACATAAGGTTTCAATAAGGACTTATGAAAAACATTATGGATCTTCCAAGTCTGAGGAAGATCAAGACGGTAGGCAACAGGATTGATGACAGACAGGATCTTGTAAGGCCCAATAAACCTAGGACCCAACTTCCAGGAGGGAACCTTCAATTTGATATTCTTGGTAGACAACCACACCAGATCACCAACATTCAGGTCCGGACCAGGCACACGTCTCTTATCTGCCACACGCTTATATCTCTCACTCATGCTCTTTAGATTATCCTGAATCTTTTGCCAAATAGATGACAAAGAGGAGGAGAATCTGTCCTCATCAGGTAAACCAGAAGAGCCCTCTCCCGAGAAAGTCCCAAACTGCTGATGAAACCCATATGCACCAAAAAATTGTGACTTATCAGAGGACTCCTGACGACGGTTATTTAAAGCAAACTCAGCAAGGGACAAAAAAGAACACCAATCCTCCTGATTCTCCGCCACAAAACAGCGCAAATATGTCTCCAGATTCTGATTGACGCGCTCCGTCTGGCCATTCGACTGCGGGTGGAAAGCAGAAGAGAATGACAACCGAACCCCCAAGCAAGAACAGAAAGCCTTCCAGAATCTGGAAACAAACTGCGTGCCCCTATCAGAGACTATGTCTGAAGGGATACCATGCAATTTGACAATGTGATCAATAAATGCCTGCGCCAGCGTCTTAGCATTGGGCAAACCAGGAAAAGGGATGAAATGCACCATTTTGCTAAAACGGTCCACCACCACCAGAAACACAGTCTTCCCCGAGGAACGAGGCAAGTCCGTTATGAAGTCCATGGACAGATGTGTCCAAGGACGGGAAGGAATGGGTAAGGGAAGGAGAGGACCTGATGGCCGTGAATGAGGGACTTTGGCACGAGCGCAAGTCTCGCAGGCTGCCACAAAACCCTCAACCGACTTACGAAGCGCAGGCCACCAGAATCTCCGAGCGATGAGATCCACTGTGGCTCTACTACCCGGGTGCCCAGCATGGACTGTATCGTGGTGTTCCTTAAAAATCTTGTGTCTTAAAGTGAGAGGCACAAACAACCTCCCAGGAGGACAAAGATCAGGAGCCTCTGACTGGGCTGCCTGCACCTCTGCCTCCAATTCAGGAAAAAGAGCAGAGACCACCGCACCTTCAGCCAAAATGGGACCCGGGTCTTCAAAATTCCCACCTCCCGGAAAACAACGTGACAGGGCATCTGCCTTCACATTCTTAATCCCAGGGCGGAACGTAACAACAAAATTAAACCTTGAAAAGAACAAAGACCATCTGGCCTGTCTCGAGTTTAGACGCTTGGCTGACTCCAAGTAGGCCAGATTTTTATGGTCAGTAAACACGATAATAGGGTGTCTGGCTCCCTCTAGCCAATGGCGCCATTCCTCAAAAGCTAACTTGATGGCCAACAATTCCCTATCTCCCACATCGTAATTTCCCTCTGCAGAGGAGAGTTTCTTCGAGAAAAAGGCACACGGTCGCCATTTGGCAGGAGAGGAACCCTGAGACAAGACCGCACCCACACCCACCTCAGAAGCATCAACCTCAACTATGAAGGGTAACAAAATATCAGGTTGTACTAGGATGGGAGCGGAAGCAAAACTCTCCTTGATATTAGAAAAGGCCTTACGCGCCTCTACCGACCAGGAAGAAAAATCTACCCCCTTTCTGGTCATATCAGTGAGTGGTTTAACAATAGAGGAATAATTCAAAATAAACTTCCTGTAATAATTGGCAAAGCCCAAAAAACGCATCAGCGCCTTCTGATTCTCAGGAAGCTCCCACTCAAGCACAGCGCGGACCTTCTCGGGGTCCATGCGAAAACCAGAAGCGGAGAGAAGAAACCCCAGAAATTGAATTTCTGGAACCGCAAACACACATTTTTCCAGTTTCGCGTATAATTTATTCTCCCGCAGGATGAGCAAGACCTGACGTAAGTGTTCTTTATGAGTCTTGAAATCAGGAGAAAAAATCTAAATGTCATCCAAATACACTAATACAAATTTTCCCATTAAATGATAAAAAATGCTGTTCACGAAATGCTGAAAAACGGCTGGGGCATTCATCAAACCAAAAGGCATAACCAAATTCTCAAAATGGCCCTCAGGGGTATTAAAGGCCGTCTTCCATTCGTCTCCTTCTCTGACCCTGACCAGGTTGTATGCCCCTCTTAGGTCTAATTTGGAAAAGACTTTCGCCCCAACAACCTGGTTAAACAGGTCCGGGATCAGAGGAAGCGGATAAGGGTCACGAATAGTGATACTGTTCAGCTCCCTGAAATCCAGACAAGGTCTTAAAGAACCATCTTTTTTCTTAACAAAGAAAAAACCAGCGGCAACAGGTGACTTCGAGGGTCGTATGTGTCCTTTTCTCAGACTCTCAGAGATATAAGCCCGCATAGCGACCCTTTCAGGTTGGGAGAGATTGTATAAACGAGATTTAGGCAGTTTGGCGCCTGGGATGAGATTAATAGGGCAATCGTACTCCCTGTGCGGGGGCAAATCCTGAACTCCACTCTCAGAGAAGACATCCGAAAATTCAGAGAGAAAAGATGGTACAGTCTTAGTAGAAACCTCAGAAACAGATGTCGTGAGGCAATTCTCTCTGCAAAAGTCACTCCAACCATTTATTTGCCTCGCTTGCCAATCAATGGTGGGGTTATGTTTAGTGAGCCAGGGTAGCCCCAACACTAGAGGAGTAGGCAAACCGCTAAGGACGAAACATGACACATCCTCAACATGAGCATCACTCACAATTAAACGGATATTGTGAACTATGCCCTTTAATGATTTCTGAGAAAGTGGAGCGGAATCAATAGCAAAAACAGGAATATCCTTTCCCAAAGTGCATACCTGGAAACCATGAGTTATTGCAAATTGATTATCAATGAGATTGACAGCTGCTCCACCATCTACAAAAATCTCACAAAAAATGCTCTTGCTCTCTAGCGCCACCCTAGCAGGCAGGACAAAACGGGAGCTACAAGCAAACGGAAAACCTTCAATTTCCGCCTCAACCATGCCAATAGTAACAGACGGAACATTTTTAATAGATTTTTTCCTTTTTGTTTCTTTATTACTCCCAGAAAACTGCCTGAATCTCCTAGAGGGACAAACATTTGCCAAATGATTAATACCTCCACAACAAAAACAAACCCTCCCATGCGGGCTGAATCTTCTATTGTCAGAGGCAATCAACCCCAGCTGCATGGGCTCCTGCTCAGAAGGGGCTGACAGCGACTGAGACCCCTGTGCACAGAATGAGACCGCTGCACTGTCCCGGGACTGAGTATGACAGGAAGGAGAGATCTCTCCTCTCTCTCTAAGACGCCTGTCAATACGAACAGCCTGAGACATAGCAGAATCCAAGGAGGTAGGTCTTTCATGAAAGGCAAATGCATCTTTCAATCCCTCTGAAAGACCATAGCAAAATTGACTTCGGAGTGCAGCATCATTCCAACCAGTATCAGCTGCCCATCTCCGAAATTCTGAGCAGTATATCTCGGCGGATTGTTTACCCTGGCATAACAGACATAGTCTAGCCATAGCAATATGATCCGGATCATCATATATCTGACCCAGGGCTAAAAAGAATTCATCCACTGAACGGAGAGGCCATGCCCCCTCCGGCAGCGAAAAGGCCCAGGACTGAGCGTTACCCCTGAGCAGCGATATAATGATCCCCACCCTCCGTTCTTCATCACCAGAGGAATGGGGAAGAAGGCGAACATAGAGTTTGCAAGCCTCTCTAAAACGCACGAAATTCTCACTACCCCCGGAGAACGTATACGGGAGCGAGATCTTAGGCTCAGAACAAACTCCATGAACGCAAGCTGAACCGGTCACTTGAAACTGAGAAAAAGTCTTACAGAGATCAGCTACCTCCAATGAAAGACCCTGCAAGCGTTCAGTCAAAAGTGAAACCGGATCCATGCTTTAGACGGTTTTGGCGGCTTATAATGTCACGGATGGTGTACAGGAAACAAGACAATGCAATATATTCAATGACTCACTGGATCCACAACTAAGGAACAAAAGGGAGAGCCCTGCATGGACCTGGCAGACTCTCCCTGACTGCTCAGCCTATGCGAACACCCCAAAGGTGAATGGTCGCATATCCATGTACCTCGACTATCTAACACCTGAAGACCCTACAATAGTGAGGGGACATGACCACCGGCTCCCTACACAGACACGGAGGGAGTCAGGGTCACCTGGATCCAGCAGACAGAAAATCACAAATACATATACAGCACTTATCTTGCAGACGACTGGGAACTAGGAACAGCAAGCACACACACTCCAGGAAGTTGTATAAGCCGCAACCTAATGCATTATGGGGAGGAATTTAAAGGGATGCAATCAGTCCAAACACATGACAGCTGAGGGAGGCCAACGAGATGAAATGAAAATTAAAACAAAGAAACTCAAGGAGGAAGTTCTGAAAGGTTTCTGTCAGAGCTTCTCAGCTGTCTGGTTGTGACACCTTGTCCTCTTTGGTCTGGATGACATGGCGTCCCAGATTTCCAAAAAGAACTTCGAATCGTGACTCGTCTGACCACAGAACAGTCTTCCATTTTGCCACACTCCATTTTAAATGATCCCTGGCCCAGTGAAAACGCCTGAGCTTGTGGATCTTGCTTAGAAATGGCTTCTTCTTTGCACTGTAGAGTTTCAGCTGGCAGCGGCGGATGGCACGGTGGATTGTGTTCACTGACAATGGTTCTGGAAGTATTCCTGAGCCCATTCTGTGCTTTCCTATACAGTAGCATTCCTGTTTGTGGTGCAGTGTCGTTTAAGTGCCCGGAGATCACGGGCATCCAGTATGGTTTTACGGCCTTGACCTTACGCACAGAGATTGTTCCAGATTCTCTGATCTTCGGATGATGTTATGCACAGTTGATGATGATAGATGCAAAGTCTTGCAATGTTTCGCTGGGTAACACCCTTTCTGATATTGCTCACTATCTTTCTGCGCAACATTGTGGGAATTGGTGATCCTCTCCCCCATCTTGGCTTCTGAGAGACACTGCCACTCTGAGAAGCTCTTTTTATACCCAATCATGTTGCCATTGACCTAATTAGTGTTAATTGGTCTTCCAGCTCTTCGTTATGCCTCAAATTTACTTTTTCCGGCCTCTTATTGCTACTTGTCCCTACTTTTTTGGGATTTGTTGACACCGTGAAAATTGAAATCAACGTATTTTTTCCTTTAAATGATACATTTACTCGTATTAAAACGTTTGATCTGTCATCTACGTTCTATACAAATAAAATATTGACATTTGCCATCTCCACATCATTGCATTCAGTTTTTATTCACAATTTGTTTAGTGTCCCACCTTTTTTGGAATCCGGTTTGTATGTGATTATATCACCTTCTGTGGTATCGCTGCATATTTTCCCCCTCTAAGTGTGTTCTATGGGCTGAATTTCGCCATGTAAATGTGTTGTTTTTTCTCTTTTTTCTCCTTATCAAGCTATAATTTTCTTCTTTTAATTTAGGATATAGCAAATGTTCTTTATAATTGCAGGAAGTCAATATTATAGTGTTTAGTTAAAGAAATTTTTTATTAAAAAATATTTTTCTAGTTAAGTCGCTTATGCGATAATGTTGCGTTTTTTGTAATAATGATGCGTTTTTTAATATATGGTTTGCACCTAAGTGTTCCTGAATATTTTCCATGTCGAAATTTATTTTCCAGAGCCTTTTTATAGGGGAAATCTTTTATTAATTATTCCAAAGATGGAAAAATAGAGAACTGTGTAAATCTGTATCTGAAGGAAATTCCTTTTGTCGAGAAGTGTGGATGAAATAAAGTGAAGTGACACATAAAAGATATCATGTGGAATCCATCATTGTGTAGTCATTTAGTGATTTTGTTGTGGGGAAGACTTGTGTTGGACATAAGTGAGAGATATTCAGAGCATCTATTTAAGTTAATAATTCTTTTAATCGTATGTCGTGTCTCTGAATATCCATATACACTCACCTAAAGAATTATTAGGAACACCTGTTCTATTTCTCATTAATGCAATTATCTAGCCAACCAATCACATGGCAGTTGCTTCAATGCATTTAGGGGGGGGGCTCCTGGTCAAGACAATCTCCTGAACTCCAAACTGAATGTCAGAATGGGAAAGAAAGGTGATTTAAGCCATTTTGAGCGTGGCATGGTTGTTGGTGCCAGACGGGCCGGTCTGAGTATTTCACACTCTGCTCAGTTACTGGGATTTTCACGCACAACCATTTCTAGGGTTTACAAAGAATGGTGTGAAAAGGGAAAAACATCCGGGA
Organism: Bufo bufo; assembly: GCF_905171765.1. Lineage (NCBI taxonomy): Eukaryota > Metazoa > Chordata > Amphibia > Anura > Bufonidae > Bufo > Bufo bufo. The sequence continues at coordinate 5,519,878 of NC_053397.1, read as the reverse complement.
TGCGGCCGTCCTGTGGCAAAAATGCCTGTGGATGCTGGAGGTCAGAGGAGAATGGGCCGACTGATTCAAGCTGATAGAAGAGAACGTTGGCTGAAATAACCACTCGTTACAACCGAGGTCTGCAGCAAAGCATTTGTGAAGCCACAACACGCACAACCTTGAGGCGGATGGCTACAACAGCAGAAGACCCCACCGGGTACCACTCATCTCCACTACAAATAGGAAAAGAGGCTACAATCTGCACGAGCTCACCAAAATTGGACTGTTGAAGACTGGAAAAATGTTGCCTGGTCTGATGAGTCTCGACTTCTGTTGAGGACATTCAAATGGTAGAGTCTGAATTTGGCGTAAACAGAATGAGAACATGTCTCCATCCTCTGATGGCTACTTCCAGCAGGATAATGCACCATGTCACATAGCTCCAATCATTTCACATTGGTTTCTTGAACATGACAATGAGTTCACTGGACTAAAATGGCCCCACAGTCACCAGATCTCAACCCAATAGAGCATCTTTGGGATGTGGTGGAACGGGAGCTTCGTGCCCTGGATGTGCATCCCTCAAATCTCCATCAACTGCAAGATGCTATCCTATCAATATGGGCCAACATTTCTAAAGAATGCTATCAGCACCTTGTGGAATCAATGCCACGTAGAATTAAGGCCGTTCTGAAGGCAAAAGTGGGTCCAACACCGTATTAGTATGGGGGCACTAATAATTCTTTAGGTGAGTGTATATGTGTGCTTTATAGGGGAAATCTATGTGGGACTACATATTTGGGTAGTGCTTAAATCACCACCCCCGCCCTCATCTATCCACATAATGTTTCTGGAACTTGTCCTGAAAGAGACCACTATATGTAACACATTACAACACACAGATCACATCGTCATTATATGGCAATTATATTCATCCATCTACAGCAGTGTCAAACTGTCGTCCTCCACTTGTAAAAATTGAAAAAATTGAAAGACCTTATAAAGGAAGATTTAAGCACTACCCAAATATGTAGTCCCACGTAGATTTCCCCTATAAAGCACATATATATGGATATTCAGAGACACGACATACGATTAAAAGAATTATTAACTTAAATAGATGCTCTGAATATCTCTCACTTATGTCCAACACAAGTCTTCCCCACAACAAAATCACTAAATGACTACACAATGATGGATTCCACATGATATCTTTTATGGTGTCACTTCACTTTATTTCATCCACACTTCTCGACAAAAGGAATTTCCTTCAGATACAGATTTACACAGTTCTCTATTTTTCCATCTTGGGAATAATTAATAAAATATTTCCCCTATAAAAAGGCTCTGGAAAAGAAATTTCGACATGGAAAATATTCAGGAACACTAGGTGCAAACCATATATAAAAAACGCATCAATAATACAAAAACGCAACATTATCGCATAAGCGACTTAACTAGAAAAATATTTTTTCAAATTTTTTAAATAAAAAATGTCTTTAACTAAACACTATAATATTGACTTCCTGCAATTCAAAAAACAATTTGCTATATTGCTAAATTAAAAGAAGAAAATTATAGCTAGATAAGGAGGAAAAAACAAACATTTACATAGCGAAATTCAGTCCATAGAACACACTTAGAGGGGAAAAAATGCAGCGATACCACAGAAGTGATATAATCACATATATCGATCTCCTATAACTATAAAGCTTGCACTTTGTGCTATTAAATCAAAATTAAAATAAAAAGACAAGAAAAGGAAAAAAAACAAAAAAAAAAAACAACAACACCATTTATCCTGCTACATCTATAAAGTGAAATCCAATCCATGGAATATTATTGGAACATAGAACACACCCAGGAATACAAATGGGTAATCTATACATAGAAAACGCATCAGCGATACCGCATTAGCGATATAATTGTGGAACCCTTATCCAATTTTCCTCTTTATTTCAAAGATGATAATATTGATTTTTATGTAATTATCAAGTTGGCCCCACATACCATCTAACTAAGAAAAAGAAAAAAGAAAGTAAGTAAAAGAAAGAGAAAAGAGAAAGAAAAAGAAATACTATCTATAACGGATCTCCTGGCACCCGACCGGGTACCTCCGTTGATGGATGCTCCTAGTGCTTCCCGAGGGACTCCAAGCACTCCACTCTACACCGTAACCACCGGTACCAAAAACAGGAACAGGAACAGCTCTTACAAGAGCTAGTAGTTATAGCCAGGGGAGTATAGCAAATCTTCAGCGTATAGCAATCCCCAGTGTCGATCAGTTAACCCAACCACCAGCCTCAACATGATGAAGGGAAAAACAGGAACTCTTTATTGAACACACAGTATTGATTTTCCAACAAGGGTACCACCCCCGTGGACCTGGTTGGGAACCGAGGACATAACATAGCAGCCAATCATTTACAGCTTTACAGTTTAAAACACAAAAACTATACATTCAACAAACACAATGGCATTGTCTGTGACGCAATTAACAAACACAATGGCATTGCCTGTGACGCACTCAATAACAGAATAGGCATTGTCTTTGACGCAATCAACAAAACACATTGGGCTCTGCCTGTGATACAATTACCAAACATAATGGGCTAACTTAATCACTCACAGGCAGAAAACACACATTTTTCCCCAAAACACAGAAAACACCTCAAAACCCCACATATCCCCATAATTTATACATCCATGGATAGCTCTGATCTGGGCGAACAATATATCTAAAAATCACCCAGATCTGAGCAGGGGTTCCCGAATTCCATGGAAGTCACATTTGGCCGACCGCAAGCATGGCTTTCCCGCCCAAAACAGTTCCACAGATTGAAGCTGTGCGGCCGGTCTGTCTTCTCCTTCAAAGTTAGTATATGGGCCATAATCCTGAGGCAAGAGGCTGGCAAACAGGCCCCTCCAAAACCCAGTGGCGAGGTTATTTTCGCCCACACTAACATCATTTGTGGCCGGGGCTATAAGTGGAAAGAACCTATCCCTCTAAGGTACGTCCCAACAGAACCAGCGGCTTGAGTTGTGCCATAACCGCTACCGTCGAGAGTACACCTGAAAGAGGCCAAAAACCCAGCATGAGAATACAAAGCGTGTTTATTGACAAATCACAACACCAAATTCTGAAAGGCACAATAAATCTCGCTAACGGGGTTTGGAACATATCGGCTGTAACAAGAGGAGCGCCACCGACCCAACTTACGTATGATGTGCGTAGGCACCTGATTCCTGGAAGCGGCCGAGGCTGCCCCTATCCTGAACGAATGTCCTGACACCGTGAGGGGGTCCAGCCCTAGGTTGGCCGTGAGTATACGCGTGTGCGCTATGAATTGGGAGGTGGACAAAGCTGCTGTCCCGAAGGGTAACAAGGGGGTATCAGCGCCGCGATCGGCCAGTGCCCCTGATAATTTCTGCAGGACGTGGACCGGACACCATTTGTGAGAAGTGGGGAAGAATTTGATTTGGATGGGGGACCTGACTGGGAGGTCTTGGTCACAGGCAAGGACAAGATGAAGCCCTCCGGGCTAGGGGCCAGCTGACGGCGGGCTAGGAAGGGGCCACTAAGTGACAGTGACATGAATTCCCCCGGCCTCATGAATCCGTAAAAGGCAAGGTAGATGGCAGTTTTGAGCACTAGGCTTTGTAGAACTCCGAAAGGGCTTAGATCTAACAGATCGGACATGCCTCGGAACACTGGGCCGGAAATGGGCTGTCTACGGGGGCTGACACCTGGGGTACATTTCTGTAGACTCCTCAGCGTGGCCTTGACCATGTGACTGGAAAACAACGATGTTCTTCCTGGATGGGAGAGGGACAAATGGTGTTGGACCCCCGACAGGTAGGTTTTGACGGTGCTGTGAGACAGATGCATGTGCTCATGACAGTACCCGATAAATGATAATATGAAATCAACATGGTCAAGGCCGCCTTGAGGGTGTTCCCGCTGGAATTTGCAGTACAACCGCCAGCCAGTGTTATATGCCCTGGCGGTATTAGCCGAGAGTGACCTGGCAAACAGCCATGAGCCGTAGCCAAGAATTTGTTCAGCTGAGGATGAGCGCGGACGGATGAGGAGACGGGGTCCTCGACGTATCGGCTTCGGGGCAAACCTGAGAAAACAAAGAGTAATTCTGCTTAGCTAGCGCGTCGACTGCTACTACCTGCGCATCATGTACGAGGGAGCCACAGAACAAGAAATTGTGTAGGAGTGACAACTGTACCAGACGTCTCAACAAGGACATGGCCAGCTGAGACCTGGATTTGCCACTGTCAAGGATAGCCACGGTGGAGTGGCTATCAGAGACAAAGACCACGGTACAGCCTGACCAAAGGTTACCCCAAACCTGCGCCGCTGCTACCACGGGATACAAGTCCCTAGGCTCCGTTGCCTGGGAAGTTCCAGCGGCCTCGCACAACTCCTCCGGCCACGCCCCATTCAGCCAATGAGAGCCAAAAATAGCAGCGAAACCAGTGCTGACCCCGCTGCTGGAGAATATGACGGGGGAGCTGTGCGAGACCGCCGGGACAAACATGGACACGCCGTTCCAATGGCTCAAGAAATGGTCCCACATGCTCAAATCTGCTTGCGCTTGACTGTCCAGGAATACTGGACTATCCTGACAGGGGGCTGCTGAGAGAAGTGGTAACAATCTGGCTACAAAAGACCTACCCTGAGGGAAGACGCGCATGGCAAAATTCAACATGCCTAACAAGGACTGCAGTTCTACCTTGGTGGTGACCCCTACCAGTGACGAAACCGTGAATGACTGCCCGGACCCTAACCAACTTATCTTCCGGCAACCTAGCTGACATGCTCTCTGTGTCTAAAACGATGCCCAGGAAGGTGATGGTGGTCGCAGGACCATCCACTTTTTTGGGGGAAACGAGGATCCCCAATTGAGCGAAGCATGCTAACAAGCTCTGGAGATCGCGCCGCGAGCCCTGTGGAGATTCGAGCAGCAAAAAATCGTCCAAGTAATGAATGACATGTTCACAACCAAACCTGTTCTCAAGGATCCAATGCAAAGCTTTCGCCAGCTGATCGAAAATCCAAGGGCTGCTACGGGACCCGAAAGTCAACTTAGTTGCGAAATAATAAAGGGAATTCCACTTGATTCCGTGCCACCGCCATAGCTCTGGCCTGATCGGCATCAACTTGAAAGCGTCGGAAATGTCCGCTTTAGACAGGATCGCCCCAGGGCCTGTGGCAAGGATGAGTGCAATAGCCTGATCGATGGAGGCGTACACCATGCTGACCTCCTCGGCTGGAATGAGCGAATTCAGACTGGGTGTAGTTAACCCATGGGGCGCTGACAGATCGAAAATCAACCTTTCTTTGTGGCTGAACTTTCCCGTGACTACCCCTATGGGGCTGACCCTCCAGCGTTCGAACGGGGGAAGACGAAAAGGGGCCGATGATGTACCCCTTGTCTAACTCCAACTGGAGGAGTCTATCTATGGACCTGGGGTTGTGTGATGCAGATTGCAGGTTTCTAGACTCATAGGTGTCGTCCGGTAACGCTACAAGACCTGTATGAAAACCATTACTGAAGCCTGACACAAGAAAGTCGCGAAAGGAAGCATCCTCATGCTCTGCAAGTAAAGTTCAAGGATGTCTACATTTACCACACTCATGTAATGTTTATCGGTTTTTAATGAGCACGCAACCTTCGGGTGGGCTCGGAAACAGTTAACGCAAATGTGTAACAGACGGCACTGACTAGAATTGCAAGTAGCGAAATTAAAGTTATTACAAATCTGTGACCTGCCCAGGTACTTGATTGGGCGGCCGAGTTTGTCTACCGTGGGATTCTGCTGGACGCCAGCCGACGGACCAGGGATAGGGGGAGAAGAATTGGACCTCGGGGCACTAGCGGCATTATGACACCATTCTCCTGTGTGATAGATGGATTGGCACGAGGAACACGCTGGGGCTTTAAGGCCAGCGAAGTGCCTACAGAAAATCTCCGTGTCAATGTTAGCCCAGTTGGTGGTAAACTGGAACTGACTGAGCGCTGCTGCCGCCTTTGCGGAGAACGAGCAATGGTAGTCATAAAACCCGAAGCCTGCGTACTTATATCCCAACTCAGTGACCCTGAACAGATACAGGTCCAATTCCTCTCTCCTGTCTGGCCGTACTGAACAGATGATATCTCGGTAGAGACTAAAGGCGAGTACAAACTCCGGAATTGTTAATTTCCTGCTAAGCCTGAGATCGCGTCCCTTCAGGACAACAGAAACATCGCCGCATGCAATGACCCTGTTGTCTGATAGGTCACGAGTGGCAATTAGGAGGGAGGCTAGGTTCACGTCTCTGCCATCGAGAATGTCCTTTTTGATATTGGCCGGAATGAAATGGGCTGGAGTGACATTGGGCACTGAAACAAAGTTACCTGCGGTACTGGCAACAGGTGCCGTTGCTACTGGTAACAGAGTGGCGGGCGAAGATAAGCCAGTGACCCTAGTCTCAACCGACTCCAACCTGGATTGCACACCAGACATAGAGGAGGTGAGGCTGTTCAGCATGATGTGGAGCTGCGTCAAGGAGGTCTGAACCGTGGCCATAGAGACCTCTCGATGACTAGGTCCTGCAGGGGTGGACCCCAGCAGCCTGTACAACTCCGCCTTCCGGGCAGTGGCCGGAAAAGGAACGCCCTCTCTTGCTTAGTTCAGACATGAGTTTGGGCACAGTCCAATTACGCAGAGATGGAATACTGCCGGATTCCGATTCCCTGGAACCCAAGTCTTCGCCAGAAGCATCCACGATATCTGACACGTGAGACATGACCAGACTGAAAAGCAAGCAAAAACGACGGACCGTCACTAACACTGTTTGGCACCAATTTGACTAAACCCTGTGCCTAGACACCACCACCGGCACTGCAAAAACCGACATGCAAAGGTAACCAGACCTGGTGACCACCTGACAGCGGAGGTAAGGAGAAAGAGGAGACGTGACAGTGAAACAATTGGAGCCAAAGAAGGAGGACCTTACCGAACCGGACACGATGCTGGTATGAGAATAGCACAAGGAATCAACCGTAGAAACAGATCTGTTCGCATGAATTAAGCAGAATAAGTATATGTATAATTTTTTTATTTTTTTTTAAATATTATCTGTTTAAACAGCGCTCGCGCCTGCGTTCAAGCGGGCCGAAGCTGGGCGACGAGACACGAAAGTCAGATCGCCGCGGTGCCGTGGAGTTGGCTGAATGGCTGACGGGCCAACGCTCAAATAAACACACAGCTACCTAAGTAGCAAGCAAACTGCGACAGGTGTATAGGCAACGAGAAAAAACTGCACACCTGAGACAGAAGCAATTGAAGAAAATGCCATGCAACGTGAAGGGTCTGTTACTGTGGGGGCTACCCCCACCAACTCCTCACCACCACACTGCACGGCATTACCCCCTACCCAGTGCCATCTTAAGAGCATTATAGGCCCCCGGGCAATACAGTGCACTGGGGCCCTGTCTACACAATCACGCACTAGAATAAAATGCAAATTATCAATAAGGCGATATTTATTGGTACTTTCAACAAAATCAGTGTTTAATATAGGAATAATATATAGGGGGGGGCACAAAGATACCACAGTCAAAAATGGGGGGGCAAAAACAAAATAAGTATATATAAATAAGATTACAAAATATGAGAGAATTGCGGTCTGCAGGGATACATTTATAATAAAACTATTTACTTACAAAAGAAGCTGTTCAATCGTCTGCTGTGCCGTCCTCTGCTTGCTTCCGCGGATTCTTTCCCCTTCTTTCTGTCTCTCGTCAGTGCGCAGGCGCACTGTTATGGTGGATCTGTGGAAGACACACTGTTATGGGGGCATCTGTGGATGACAGTGTTATTATGCCTCTCATTAGCCCCCATATGCTGCCTCTCATCATTAGCCCCCATATGCTGCCTCTCATCATTAGCCCCCATATGCTGCCTCTCATCATTAGCCCCCATATGCCTCATCATTAGCCCCCATATGCCTCTCATCATTAGCCCCCATATGCCTCTCATCATTAGCCCCCATATGCCTCATCATTAGCCCCCATATGCCTCATCATTAGCCCCCATATGCCTCATCATTAGCCCCCATATGCCTCATCATTAGCCCCCTTATGCTGCCTCTCATCATTAGCCCCCATATGCTGCCTCTCATCATTAGCCCCCATATGCCTCATCATTAGCCCCCTTATGCCTCTCATCATTAGCCCACATATGCCTCTCATCATTAGCCCCCATATGCCTCATCATTAGCCCCCATATGCCTCTCCATTAGCCCCCATATGCCTCTCCATTAGCCCCCATATGCCTCTCCATTAGCCCCCATATGCCTCTCCATTAGCCCCCATATGCCTCATTAGCCCCCATATGCCTCTCCATTAGCCCCCATATGCCTCTCCATTAGCCCCCATATGCCTCTCCATTAGCCCCCATATGCCTCATTAGCCCCCATATGCCTCTCCATTAGCCCCCATATGCCTCTCCATTAGCCCCCATATGCCTCTCCATTAGCCCCCATATGCCTCTCCATTAGCCCCCATATGCCTCTCCATTAGCCCCCATATGCCTCATTAGCCCCCATATGCCTCTCCATTAGCCCCCATATGCCTCTCCATTAGCCCCCATATGCCTCTCCATTAGCCCCCCATATGCCTCTCTCCATTAGCCCCCCATATGCCTCTCTCCATTAGCCCCCCCATATGCCTCTCCATTAGCCCCCATATGCCTCTCCATTAGCCCCCATATGCCTCATCATTAGCCCCCATATGCTGCCTCTCATCATTAGCCCCCATATGCCTCTCATCATTAGCCCACATATGCCTCTCATCATTAGCCCCCATATGCCTCATCATTAGCCCCCATATGCTGCCTCTCATCATTAGCCCCCATATGCCTCTCATCATTAGCCCCCATATGCCTCATCATTAGCCCCCTTATGCCTCTCATCATTAGCCCCATATGCCTCTCATCATTAGCCCCCATATGCCTCATCATTAGCCCCATATGCCTCTCCATTAGCCCCCATATGCCTCTCCATTAGCCCCCATATGCCTCTCCATTAGCCCCCATATGCCTCTCCATTAGCCCCCATATGCCTCATTAGCCCCCATATGCCTCTCCATTAGCCCCCATATGCCTCTCCATTAGCCCCCATATGCCTCTCCATTAGCCCCCATATGCCTCATTAGCCCCCATATGCCTCTCCATTAGCCCCCATATGCCTCTCCATTAGCCCCCATATGCCTCTCCATTAGCCCCCCATATGCCTCTCTCCATTAGCCCCCCATATGCCTCTCTCCATTAGCCCCCCATATGCCTCTCCATTAGCCCCCATATGCCTCTCCATTAGCCCCCCATATGCCTCTCTCCATTAGCCCCCCCATATGCCTCTCCATTAGCCCCCATATGCCTCTCCATTAGCCCCCCATATGCCTCTCTCCATTAGCCCCCCATATGCCTCTCTCCATTAGCCCCCCCATATGCCTCTCCATTAGCCCCCTTATGCCCCCAGCAGCCACATTTTCTTATAAAATAAAAAATCACTTACCTCTCCTGCTCCTGGACGCCGCCTGCCTCTCCTCAGTCGACTCTGTGCTCTGAACTGGCGCGCACAGCGTGAGGTCACAGAGCGCCCTCACGCTGTGCGCAGCCCTGCACAGCCGACAGCCGAGGACCAGGAAGTGGTGAGTACAGAGCGTTCACCACTTCCTGGTCTCTCGGTTCTAATGAGCGCTTCCATAATGGAAGCGCTCATTAGTATTCAACTGGGGGATGACGGTTGGGAAGTTGGCTGGTGGGTTCACTGGGCAGGCGGGCCCCCAGGCAAGTGGGGCCCCCCGGGCAACTGCCCAGCGTGCCCATTCGGAAAGACGGCCCTGCCCCTACCTATCTGATAGCACGGCGGCCCGTGCCAGACTTTGACCCTTATAAGACACTATCTGTGTACCCCCTTATAACCAATTTCCCAGCCATCATTATCTCTCAGCGAAGTTCAATTAACGCTGGAAGGCAGGGATGGACTGGGACAATAAAGTGGCCCTGGACTTCAGCCAGACCGGCCCACTTTATTTTTCCCAAACACACTCAAAAAAAACTAATGTATTGTGATTGTCCATATTGCTTCCTTTGCTGGCGGGAGTCATTTTTCCATCACATTATGCACTGCTCGTTTCCATGGTTTTGACCACCCTGTAATCCAGCAGCGGTGGTCATGCTTGCACACTATAGGAGTAGCCGGGATTGTGGGAGTGCACATAGTTTGGTGCTTTTTTCGACCACCAATGCTGGATTACAGGGAGGTCGTAACCATGATGACGAGCCATGTATAATGTGCTGGGAGACATTTTGTCTCTATGGCACTATCTGCCCTAATAGTAATACAGTGCCCACATAGAGCACGATAGTGCCCTCCTATTCACAGAAAATAGCGCATTTGTACCCATATAGTACCTACCTAGGTGCATAGAAAGTGCCATACTTTGGCTCTATGTCGGCACTGTATGACTGTGGCCAAAGTACTGTAGGTTTTCACTTTAGGTAGGTACTGTATGGCACCATAAGCAAGAAATACACCATTTATCTGTGCATAACATGGCGCTATCTGAGCACTGTATGACCGTGGGAAGACCTGGGCATACTATGCTCAGATAAGTTGTGTATTTAGTGTCTACAGTGCCCACAAAGTGCCATATCATACCTACCTAGAGCTAAAACGTGGGCAGAAAGTGCCATACTTTGCCTATAATTATACTCTGTCTACACAAGTATGGCGCTTTCCGAGTATGGGTTCTATATGGCACTATGTGGGCACGACAGGCACTAAATGCGCCATTTATCTGTGGATAGTATGGCACTATCTGCCCACAATCATACAGTGCCCACATAGAACCAAATATCGCCGTACCGTACCCACACTATTATATGGCAGTGCCCAGAGCGCCATATGTTGACTATGTGGGCAGATAGTGCCCTACTATGCCCAGATAAATAGTGCCCTTAGTGACTGCAGTGCCACACTGTACCCACCTAGAGCCAATCTGTGCACAGAAAGTGCCATACTTTGTCCACAGTGACAAAGTGCCCTTTCTGTGCACAGTCTGGCTCCAGGTAGGTATTCTACTAGACATGGGGGCACAGCGCTCATCTCTTTAGTAAAGAGTCTTTACTACCTTACATTCAGCTCCCGCCTCCAGCCTCCAGTAACAAGTGCGGGCGGCAGCGCTCACTCACTGACGTCACGCGCCTGCGCCGCCTAGTGGGAGGAGCAGGCGTGTGACGTCAGTGAGTGAGCGCCGCCCCCACACTGCCTGCTGTTACTGGAGCTTTACCCCCCTGATGCCTGGCGGCCCTGGCCGGCCCATAATTCGATCGGCCCCACCGGGATTCTCCCGGTACTCCCGATGGCCAGTCCATCGCTGCTGGAAGGTAACAACTGCTAAAACAAATGAACATGCCTGCGGCAGCCACGTGGCCTGCCGCCAAAGTACTATAAACAGGCTACCCCAAGTTTAGCCTGGATTCAGCAACTACCCTCAATGCCTCCGGGCTCACCTGGCCACAGATGACGTCACCGTAATTGGCATGCCATCTGGAGTAAAGTAAACTGGTGCGCCACTGCTCAGCTGTGACAAATAGCCCCCACTCCCCCCTTTTTTAAACTCCGTATTCATGTTCTCACTTCTACTTCCCCCCTTTTCTCCGGTACTCCACAAGATCCCCCTATGTAGCTAACATCGTTGAAAATGAACGAGAAACGGAGTGCCGCTGACCCCTGCTACCTGCGTGCCAGTCACGTGGGAGCGGGGCGTGCTGCCAGACGGCCGTTCCGGTGTGGGGATGTCCCTCTCTTACCTTAGAGAGACCGACCCCACCGACCGGACTAGCGAGGCGACGTACGGTGAGGCAGTAGTTACTTACCCGCCGCACGAGGAGGAAACAGGACGCCGGAGTACGGAAGAAGCGCTGACCGGAAGTGACGCACTGTTGCCTGGGAAACGCTGACGCCGACGGCCGGAACAGGAACACTGCTGCCGTCCGTCCCCTGGAGAGAGGTGCGTGCTAGATATAGGGCAGGGCGCCCCTCCCACAAATGCAGGCCAATGAATCGGCCTTAATACGTGTTTTGCCAGATCCACATAATGGAATCCAGTCCAGACTTCCAATTACAATCAGACACAGGGTATATAAACCAGCCCAATGGCAGACAGCGGGTAACTACTGAAAAAGGATGCAGCTTAGACCCCCGAAACGCGTATGGTGACAAAAATATAGACAAACCCACAATAAAACCACTAGTTGGATATGACCATTGAATACCCTGGAAGTGCTTCCAATTATAACCTTTCCCAAAGACCGCTAACACAGTGAACGCCGACCGATCCAAGACACGTGGGACGCCGAAGGAGAAAATTTACAGGATAAAGCCCTGAAAGGCGCATCGGCAACTGTAAACAGCGAAATCACCGGAGTCAGAGTGTGAGCCTTAATATAGTGTGGGACGCCGCACTAGGCACAACAACCGACTGACAGACCAATTTTATGTACCCTGCCAATAACAGTGACTGGCATATAATTTAAAATAAGGTGATAATTTAAACATACTATTAACTTTCCAACCAAGGAACGTTTTACATTGAAAGTCATCTGGGATCTATCAACAGATTTATACTTTAGAGATTACAGAACGACATTCATGACTGAATCACCTATTGGGGAGTTAATGTATAGCAATATACGTGGAGATGATCGTTGACTGATCATTCTGCCACCTATATATTTGCACATCTTTACATCTGTGACCATCCACAAAAAACTACTCCCTGCCTGATTATAGGCTATTACTGAGGAAATCAACATTTTTTACTGATGCGGCATCGCAAATACGGGGAACCCCCCTCCCCACCAAAAAGGGTGAAACCAATATATGCACTTTACAATATACACATTTTTTATAATTTCACCATGTATTAATCTATGCAATTTTATAATCGTATTATGTATTAATTATATGTATTACTTTTATCAGTTTAATTTTACCATATGGAAGGGTAACACCCCCCCCCCCCCATCCTTTCCTCAAGTGATATTTCTTTTTTAGGGACATTTCTTAAAGTGATTTTATTATAATTTTCATGATCGATGTTTAAATAAATGTATATTTCATTTATATTGCTCTCTGTGTGGTCAACCAAGTGAAGAGTGCCGGTTTATTACACTTAAATTTTATATCAAACCTCTGATTGGGTGAATCAGCTAAACCTTGAGCACCTACACATTGCATTGGTTGGGTGAGCCACCAGTAATCTATATTTCCTCCCACACTCCAAAGACATCCTGATAAGGACACCTTAGATTGTGAGCCCCATTGGGGACAGCTGGATGCTAATGTCTGTAAAGTGCCGTGGAATATGTCAGCTCTATATAATGTGGCGCCCCCACTTGTCGGTGGCTAAACTCTCCAATGCCCTGATTAGGCTATTCACCCACTTTGTAAGAACTATCCTAATTTCTGTTATTGTCGGTTCTTCAGGGACCAAAGTATGAAGGAAGATAAATGTGGATAATGGCATCCTGGTGATAATAGGCGCCTAATCAGGACCTTATAGGTGACATTGGAGGGTTTAGCCACCGAGAAGTGGGGCTGCCCCTTTCGGGTAGGTTCTCTGCTTGTAGGCAGGGATAGCCGTAGGGGTAACTTAGGAATAGAATATTTTCCCGACCCCGTTCTCACTGAACCGTGAGTAAATTAGATGACTAGTCTTATGGTCTCGTAATGTATGTTATAGTTATACATGTTCATTATGACTGGTCTGGTGGTTTTGTAATGTACGTTCACCATATGTGCGAAGTTGTACTGGAATTAATTATGCTCATTATTACAGGTGCCAAGATGCATAGGTGTTCATATTGTAGTGCCCTGGAGCAGCGGGTACTTTAGCGTTAAGACATTTGCCCCTGTTTCCCCTATGCAAAGTTATAAACATCTTACTTTATTTCACTTGAAAAGGTTAACTTATACTGTTAAATTTTATATGTTATGATATATATCCTGTTTAGTATCACTGTATTTGCAAGGCTCTGTGGAAAGGGTTAATGAATACTAAAAGACTGTTAGGACTTTAAATGAGAAGCCAGCCTTCTGAGAGAGAGAGGGACAGCTAGCTTAGGCCCTTCCTTAGCATCAAAGTCTTCTTCTGCCAGGGAAGATACTGGAGAAGCCAGCCCTATGCCTCGCCTGTATTGTTTTGCACCTGAATTCCTCCAGTAAAGAAGCCCCCTGGTTACCCGCATACCCTGACTCTCTGGACTTATTTCCCATTGGGGTGCACCACGCCTTGGCATCCCTTCTGGAGAGCAGCAACATGTTGTGACACCTCGGCGGTGTCCGGAGGACCCAGTGCAGCGTTGGGGCCACCCTAAACCCGGCCACTGCAATATGCCTACTGAATATGTCAATTGTTGACTTATCTAACATTCAATCATACTGGGGTTAGCTTCTCTATGTTTTACTATCAAATCATTAAAAGTTATGTCTAAGGGTACGTCCGGCAATCTGGACACAAACAGATGCATTTGTGAAACGGATACGGATCCGTCTCACAAATGCATTGCAATACTGGATCCGTCTTTCCGGTTGTCATCCGGAAAAAATGGATCTGGTATTTATTTTTTTCACAGAATTAATGGTCTGCGCATGCGCGGATGGAAAGAACTGATCCGTTTTGCCGGAACACTTGGGGCTGGATCCGGCATTCCGGCAAGTGTTCAGGATTTTTGGCTGGAGAGAAAACTGCAGCAATGCTGCAGTATTTTCTCCGTCCAAAAAAACGTAAGAGGGACTGAACTGATGCATCCTGAACGGATTTCTCTCCATTCAGAATGCATTAGGATAAAACATTTTTTTTCTAGTATTGAGCCCCTAGGATACTAGATGTGCCTGAAAACAAAAACGCTAGTGTGAAAGTAGCCTTAGAGGATTTTTGTAAGCAGCGATAGTATATGGATATCTCTATGGTATATAACTGTTTTTGTCTGGGATAGATTAACCCCCTCTTAGATGTACGGTGCCATGAAATTAATGGCCCTTCCAAATAAATAATAATAAGTGATATTGTCTAGTGATATTGTCGGCAACTTTCTAACATACTAACCAAATCCTGCTACACAGCTGGGGGTTTGCTACAATATATAGCAAGACAATGCATCAGCACAAATCTCCCCCCTGTTCTAGTCTCGGGGCTGATAGCTCTTTATCTCATTTTACTACGTCACCAATGTAATAATCTCCAAACCTTGTAGTCTCACCGGGAAATGTTGTGTTTCTAAGAGATTCCTCGAAGATAGTTTTATTGAATGTAGAGGGTGAGCTCACGTTGAAGCAGGAAGAGAAGGGAATTTTGAGCAGAGTTTTGGCTATGGTAAACACAGAGTTCACTACAGACATGACCTTCGGTGAAGGTAGAAATTCCAATTTGATCTCTAAGTTTTCCAAGTTCCCAGGAAAATAAAATAAATTAGAAAACAGGGATCTGAACTTTGGGTCTGTGATATTGTAGGGTTTTGTGTCCATCTTTTCCTGGAAATGCTTATTGAACTCCTGCAGTGGATATGACTGACTGCTAATAGAGATGATACGTCCAAGAGCTTTGTCATATTCATTCACAATGTCCTTTGTTAACCCCCAGGTAGAGCCGACCACCCAGATGAAGGACGCGTTGAGTGTACGAGCCGCAGTCAGGAGATGTTTTACATCGTATAGACCAAAGAGAACCACCACCTTAGCCCGGCTTTGACTCTGCAGGTTCATGATGATCTGATTGAAGTTTTTTCTCCCACACATCATTATGGTAGAAATACAGATGTTGCGAAGTTCGGCTTTTTTCTTGAATTTCTCTATGCCTGAACTAAGAGTGATATCATCAGTCAAAATGGACACGTAGGTCCAGTTAAAATGGATGAGGATGTCTATAATCGCTCTTGACTGATGTTGGGCAGGTGGCACCATGTGCAGTAAGGGTGGATGGTTCCAGAATTTGAAGCCTCTAGTAGAATAGCTGATCAAGGGTATTTTTAATTCTTGTACAAAAGATGGAACCTAAAAAGAAAGAAAAGACAAAGACATGATTAGAAGACCAGAAATGAAAGTGACCACAACCTCCAAGGTGTAGAACAAGAACACCATGGTTCACGGGTGTTATCCAGAGCAGAGAGAGGATCAGAAGAACCTTTCTGTATCTGGAGGACTCAGCAGCACTGTCACGAGTTGGAGGTCCCAGGAGAGACCTCCGCGTCGTCAAGCAAAAACATACAGCAATACGGTACAGACACAACAGAGTTTATTGCACAAACCAATCCAAGGAGGGAAACACAGGGAAATTGAGAGCTCTATGTACCGTCCGCACAGTGGGAGGAAAACCCCCACTGCGCCACTGTCTAGTAATACTTCAGAGGGGAGTGACTAAGCAACTTCTGGTATTCACTAGGGCCCCAGATGGTAGGGTTAGGCTTTGCCGCAGGGAGTTGCCAGGGTCCACTCTGGAGCGTGAACTAGACAGTGACAACAGGAGCAAATGGACAACAGGTACCAGAAGGTACCGACGGTACATAGGCAAACATAACAAACAGGCAAATACAAGCAGGCAACTAAAAACACAAGCAGGAGTTTACGCAAGGGAACAGGAGTGGCAATGAGCAGAGAAGGACTAGCTCCACCAGTGGTATACTGCGTGGCCTTGCCCATAGCACTCTGTAGCAAGGCACGCTGCAGCAAGGGCTTGCTGAACAGAGACATAAATACACACAAGGAGACTCAAACATAACTGGCAGAACAGATAACAGAAACACAGGAAAGAGGACGGCAATGAACAAGTAGGAAACCCACAGAGCACAGACAGACACGGATCCCATGGGTCAGCAGCATGGGAGAGTGAGTACAAACAAGGAGCAGGACAAGACAACACACACCAGGAGAGCTGACACAGAACTGAGGAAACCTCAGCCTTATATACAGGTTCCATGGGTGCAGCAGAGAGGCCACACCCATGGAGCAGACAGAGAGGATTAACTCCACATAGGAACACAGGGGAGTTAACCCATAAAGAATCACAAACAACACACAGGAACGGAACTGCAGCAAGAGCATAGACAGAAGGTCACAGCCAGAGGTAACGACTGTGACAAGCACGTCTGAGACATGGCTGGATGATAGCTATTACAGTGGGAATAACTGAGACACGGCTGGATGATAGCTATGACAGTGGGAATAACTGAGACATGGCTGGATGATAGCTATGACAGTGGGAATAACTGAGACACGGCTGGATGATAGCTATGACAGTGGGAATAACTGAGACACGGCTGGATGATAGCTATGACAGTGGGAATAACTGAGACATGGCTGGATGATAGCTATGACAGTGGGAATAACTGAGACACGGCTGGATGATAGCTATGACAGTGGGAATAACTGAGACACGGCTGGATGATAGCTATGACAGTGGGAATAACTGAGACACGGCTGGATGATAGCTATGATAGTGGGAATAACTGAGACACGGCTGGATGATGGCTATGACAGTGGGAATAACTGAGACACGGCTGGATGATAGCTATGACAGTGGGAATAACTGAGACACGGCTGGATGATAGCTATGAATGGGCAGTTAATGTGCAAGGTTACAGTCTGTTTAGAAAGGATCGTCAAAATCGGAGAAGGGGAGGGGGAGGGGGGGTTCTCCTTTATGTAAAGTCCTGTCTAAAGGCCACAGTCCGAGAAGATATAAGTGAGGGACATGAACATGTGGAGTCTCTGTGGGGAGAGATACATGGAGCTAAAAACAACAATAAATTACTAATAGGAGTTTACTATAAACCACCTAATATACCAGAGTCCATAGAAAATCTACTACTAAACGAAACAGGTTCAGGACCCGACTAGAGGGACGGCCATACTGGACTTAGTATTAACCAATAGACCTGACAGAACAACAGACGTGCAGGTCGGGGGGACACCTGGGACATAGTGACCAGAAAGTAATAACCTTCCAATTATCATTCAAAAGAGGGTTTCTAAAGGAAGGCACAAAAACGCCGGACTTCCGAAAAACAAAATTTGACCAAGAGAGGCCATTCGCAGTGGTGTAGCTGGGCTTTCCAGCATCCGGGGAAAGGATTTAGCATATGCCTCCCCCGAACTTGCCCCCTAAGGGAACATAAAGAGAGACAACTTTTTTTGACACTAAGCCACGCCTCTAACTCCAATCAGTGACTGATCTCGCCCAGCCCCACCCAATAAAATCTATCATAGGGTGCACAGCGGTACCAATACACCTTGCAATAAATAAAAGAACAAACTGGTCCTACAACATCTAGGGTGTCACTGGCGTGTCAGCGTGATGTCCTCCTTGTGGCCCCGTCGCTATAGTTATATCTTCCTTGTGGCCCCGTCGCTGTAGTTATGTCATCCTTCTGGCCCCGTCGCTGTAGTTCATGTCCTCCTTGTGGCCCAGTCGCTGTAGTTCATGTCCTCCTTGTGGCCCCGTTGCTGTGGTTCATGTCCTCCTTGTGGCCCTGTTGCTGTGGTTCATGTCCTCCTTGTGGCCCCGTTGCTGTAGTCATGTCCTCCTTGTGGCCCCGTCGCTGTAGGTCATGTCCTCCTTGTGGCCCCGTCGCTGTAGTTCATGTCCTCCTTGTGGCCCCGTCGCTGTAGTTCATGTCCTCCTTGTGGCCCCGTCGCTGTAGTTCATGTCCTCCTTGTGGCCCCGTTGCTGTGGTTCATGTCCTCCTTGTGGCCCCGTTGCTGTGGTTCATGTCCTCCTTGTGGCCCCATCGCTGTAGTTCATTACCTCCTTGTGGCCCCCTCGCTGTAGTTCATGTCCTCCTTGTGGCCCCGTTGCTGAAGTTATGTCCTCCTTGTGGCCCTGTCGCTTTAGTTCATGTCCTCCCTGTGGCCCCGTATCGGTAGTTCATGTCCTCCTTGTGGCCCCGTCGCTGTAGTTCATGTCCTCCTTGTGGCCCCGTCGCTGTAGTTCATGTCCTCCTTATGGCCCCGTTGCTGTGGTTCATGTCCTCCTTGTGGCCATGTCGCTGAAGTTATGTCCTCCTTGTGGCCCCGTCGCTTTAGTTCATGTCCTCCCTGTGGCCCCGTATCGGTAGTTCATGTCCTCCTTGTGGCCCCGTCGCTTTAGTTCATGTCCTCCCTGTGGCCCCGTATCGGTAGTTCATGTCCTCCTTGTGGCCCCATTGCTGTGGTTCATGTCCTCCTTGTGGCCCCGTTGCTGTGGTTCATGTCCTCCTTGTGGCCCCGTTGCTGTGGTTCATGTCCTCCTTGTGGCCCCGTTGCTGTGGTTCATGTCCTCCCTGTGGCCCCGTCCCTGTAGTTCATGTCCTCCTTGTGGCCCCGTCGCTGTAGTTCATGTCCTCCTTGTAACCCCGTCGCTGTAGTTCATGTCCTCCTTGTGGCCCCGTTGCTGTGGTTCATGTCCTCCCTGTGGCCCTGTCGATGTAGTTTATGTCCTCCTTGTGGCCCCGTCGCTGTAGTTCATGTCCTCCTTGTGGCCCCGTCGCTGTAGTTCATGTCCTCCTTGTGGCCCCGTTGCTGTGGTTCATGTCCTCCTTGTGGCCCCGTCGCTGTAGTTCATGTCCTCCCTGTGGCCCCGTGTCTGTAGTTCATGTCCTCCTTGTGGCCCCGTCGCTATAGTTCATGTCCTCCTTGTGGCCCTGTCGCTGTAGTTCATGTCCTCCTTGTGGCCCCGTTGCTGTGGTTCATGTCCTCCTTGTGGCCCTGTCGTCCTTGTGGCCCCGTTGCTGTGGTTCATGTCCTCCTTGTGGCCCCGTCGCTGAAGTTATGTCCTCCTTGTGGCCCCGTCGCTTTAGTTCATGTCCTCCCTGTGGCCCCGTATCGGTAGTTCATGTCCTCCTTGTGGCCCCGTCGCTATAGTTCATGTCCTCCTTGTGGCCCCGTCGCTGAAGTTATGTCCTCCTTGTGGCCCCGTCGTTTTAGTTCATGTCCTCCCTGTGGCCCCGTATCGGTAGTTCATGTCCTCCTTGTGGCCCCGTCGCTTTAGTTCATGTCCTCCCTGTGGCCCCGTATCGGTAGTTCATGTCCTCCTTGTGGCCCCGTCGCTGTAGTTCATGTCCTCCTTGTGGCCCCGTCGCTGTAGTTCATGTCCTCCCTGTGGCCCCGTCGCTGTAGTTCATGTCCTCCTTGTGGCCCCGTTGCTGTGGTTCATGTCCTCCCTGTGGCCCCGTCGCTGTAGTTCATGTCCTCCTTGTGGCCCCGTCGCTGTAGTTCATATCCTCCTTGTGGCCCCGTCGCTGTAGTTCATGTCCTCCTCGTGGCCCCGTCGCTGTAGTTCATGTCCTCCTTGTGGCCCCGTCGCTGTAGTTCATGTCCTCCTTGTGGCCCCGTTGCTGTGGTTCATGTCCTCCTTGTGGCCCGTCGCTGAAGTTATGTCCTCCTTGTGGCCCCGTCGCTTTAGTTCATGTCCTCCCTGTGGCCCCGTATCGGTAGTTCATGTCCTCCTTGTGGCCCCGTCGCTGTAGTTCATGTCCTCCTTGTGGCCCCGTCGCTGTAGTTCATGTCCTCCTTGTGGCCCCGTTGCTGTGGTTCATGTCCTCCTTGTGGCCCCGTCGCTGTAGTTCATGTCCTCCCTGTGGCCCCGTATCAGTAGTTCATGTCCTCCTTGTGGCCCCGTCGCTATAGTTCATGTCCTCCTTGTGGCCCTGTCGCTGTAGTTCATGTCCTCCTTGTGGCCCCGTTGCTGTGGTTCATGTCCTCCTTGTGGCCCTGTCGTCCTTGTGGCCCCGTTGCTGTGGTTCATGTCCTCCTTGTGGCCCCGTCGCTGAAGTTATGTCCTCCTTGTGGCCCCGTCGCTTTAGTTCATGTCCTCCCTGTGGCCCCGTATCAGTAGTTCATGTCCTCCTTGTGGCCCCGTCGCTATAGTTCATGTCCTCCTTGTGGCCCCGTCGCTGAAGTTATGTCCTCCTTGTGGCCCCGTCGTTTTAGTTCATGTCCTCCCTGTGGCCCCGTATCGGTAGTTCATGTCCTCCTTGTGGCCCCGTCGCTTTAGTTCATGTCCTCCCTGTGGCCCCGTATCGGTAGTTCATGTCCTCCTTGTGGCCCCGTCGCTGTAGTTCATGTCCTCCTTGTGGCCCCGTCGCTGTAGTTCATGTCCTCCCTGTGGCCCCGTCGCTGTAGTTCATGTCCTCCTTGTGGCCCCGTTGCTGTGGTTCATGTCCTCCTTGTGGCCCCGTCGCTGTAGTTCATGTCCTCCTTGTGGCCCCGTCGCTGTAGTTCATGTCCTCCTTGTGGCCCCGTCGCTGTAGTTCATGTCCTCCTCGTGGCCCCGTCGCTGTAGTTCATGTCCTCCTTGTGGCCCCGTCGCTGTAG
Organism: Bufo bufo; assembly: GCF_905171765.1. Classification (NCBI taxonomy): domain Eukaryota; kingdom Metazoa; phylum Chordata; class Amphibia; order Anura; family Bufonidae; genus Bufo; species Bufo bufo. Next base: position 5,498,487 of record NC_053397.1, on the reverse strand, counting down.
TTCATGTCCTCCTTGTGGCCCCGTTGCTGTGGTTCATGTCCTCCTTGTGGCCCGTCGCTGAAGTTATGTCCTCCTTGTGGCCCCGTCGCTTTAGTTCATGTCCTCCCTGTGGCCCCGTATCGGTAGTTCATGTCCTCCTTGTGGCCCCGTCGCTATAGTTCATGTCCTCCTTGTGGCCCCGTCGCTGTAGTTCATGTCCTCCTTGTGGCCCCGTTGCTGTGGTTCATGTCCTCCTTGTGGCCCCGTCGCTTTAGTTCATGTCCTCCCTGTGGCCCCGTATCAGTAGTTCATGTCCTCCTTGTGGCCCCGTCGCTATAGTTCATGTCCTCCTTGTGGCCCTGTCGCTGTAGTTCATGTCCTCCTTGTGGCCCCGTTGCTGTGGTTCATGTCCTCCTTGTGGCCCTGTCGTCCTTGTGGCCCCGTTGCTGTGGTTCATGTCCTCCTTGTGGCCCCGTCGCTGAAGTTATGTCCTCCTTGTGGCCCCGTCGCTTTAGTTCATGTCCTCCCTGTGGCCCCGTATCGGTAGTTCATGTCCTCCTTGTGGCCCCGTCGCTATAGTTCATGTCCTCCTTGTGGCCCCGTCGCTGAAGTTATGTCCTCCTTGTGGCCCCGTCGTTTTAGTTCATGTCCTCCCTGTGGCCCCGTATCGGTAGTTCATGTCCTCCTTGTGGCCCCGTCGCTTTAGTTCATGTCCTCCCTGTGGCCCCGTATCGGTAGTTCATGTCCTCCTTGTGGCCCCGTCGCTGTAGTTCATGTCCTCCTTGTGGCCCCGTTGCTGTAGTTCATGTCCTCCCTGTGGCCCCGTCGCTGTAGTTCATGTCCTCCTTGTGGCCCCGTTGCTGTGGTTCATGTCCTCCCTGTGGCCCCGTCGCTGTAGTTCATGTCCTCCTTGTGGCCCCGTCGCTGTAGTTCATATCCTCCTTGTGGCCCCGTCGCTGTAGTTCATGTCCTCCTCGTGGCCCCGTCGCTGTAGTTCATGTCCTCCTTGTGGCCCCGTCGCTGTAGTTCATGTCCTCCTTGTGGCCCCGTTGCTGTGGTTCATGTCCTCCTTGTGGCCCGTCGCTGAAGTTATGTCCTCCTTGTGGCCCCGTCGCTTTAGTTCATGTCCTCCCTGTGGCCCCGTATCGGTAGTTCATGTCCTCTTTGTGGCCCCGTCGCTTTAGTTCATGTCCTCCCTGTGGCCCCGTATCGGTAGTTCATGTCCTCCTTGTGGCCCCGTCGCTGTAGTTCATGTCCTCCTTGTGGCCCCGTCGCTGTAGTTCATGTCCTCCTTGTGGCCCCGTCGCTGTAGTTCATGTCCTCCTTGTGGCCCCGTTGCTGTGGTTCATGTCCTCCCTGTGGCCCCGTCGCTGTAGTTCATGTCCTCTATGTGGCCCCGTCGCTGTAGTTTATGTCCTCCTCGTGCCCCCGTCGCTGTAGTTCATGTCCTCCTTGTGGCCCCGTCGCTATAGTTCATGTCCTCCTTGTGGCCCCGTCGCTGTAGTTCATGTCCTCCTTGTGGCCCCGTCGCTGTAGTTCATGTCCTCCCTGTGGCCCCGTCGCTGTAGTTCATGTCCTCCTTGTGGCCCCGTTGCTGTGGTTCATGTCCTCCCTGTGGCCCCGTCGCTGTAGTTCATGTCCTCCTTGTGGCCCCGTCGCTGTAGTTCATATCCTCCTTGTGGCCCCGTCGCTGTAGTTCATGTCCTCCTCGTGGCCCCGTCGCTGTAGTTCATGTCCTCCTTGTGGCCCCGTCGCTGTAGTTCATGTCCTCCTTGTGGCCCCGTTGCTGTGGTTCATGTCCTCCTTGTGGCCCGTCGCTGAAGTTATGTCCTCCTTGTGGCCCCGTCGCTTTAGTTCATGTCCTCCCTGTGGCCCCGTATCGGTAGTTCATGTCCTCCTTGTGGCCCCGTCGCTTTAGTTCATGTCCTCCCTGTTGCCCCGTATCGGTAGTTCATGTCCTCCTTGTGGCCCCGTCGCTGTAGTTCATGTCCTCCTTGTGGCCCCGTCGCTGTAGTTCATGTCCTCCTTGTCGCCCCGTCGCTGTAGTTCATGTCCTCCTTGTGGCCCCGTTGCTGTGGTTCATGTCCTCCCTGTGGCCCCGTCCCTGTAGTTCATGTCCTCCTTGTGGCCCCGTCGCTGTAGTTCATGTCCTCCTTGTGTTTCCGTCGCTGTAGTTCATGTCCTCCTTGTGGCCCCGTTGCTGTGGTTCATGTCCTCCTTGTGGCCCCGTTGCTGTGGTTCATGTCCTCCTTGTGGCCCCGTTGCTGTGGTTCATGTCCTCCCTGTGGCCCCGTCCCTGTAGTTCATGTCCTCCTTGTGGCCCCGTCGCTGTAGTTCATGTCCTCCTTGTGTTTCCGTCGCTGTAGTTCATGTCCTCCTTGTGGCCCCGTTGCTGTGGTTCATGTCCTCCTTGTGGCCCCATCGCTGTAGTTCATGTCCTCCTTGTGTTTCCGTCGCTGTAGTTCATGTCCTCCTTGTGGCCCCGTCGCTGTAGTTCATGTCCTCCTTGTGGCCCCGTCACTGAAGTTATGTCCTCCTTGTGGCCCCGTCGCTTTAGTTCATGTCCTCCCTGTGGCCCCGTATCGGTAGTTCATGTCCTCCTTGTGGCCCCGTCGCTGTAGTTCATGTCCTCCTTGTGGCCCCGTCGCTGTAGTTCATGTCCTCCTTGTGGCCCTGTCGCTATAGTTATATCCTCCTTGTGGCCCTGTCGCTATAGTTATATCCTCCTTGTGGCCCCGTTGCTGAAGTTATGTCCTCCTTGTGGCCCCGTCACTGTAGTTCATGTCCTCCTTGTGGCCCCGTCGCTGTAGTTCATGTCCTCCTTGTGGCCCCATTGCTGTAGTTCATGTCCTCCCTGTGGCCCCGTCGCTGTAGTTCATGTCCTCCTTGTGGCCCCGTCGCTGTAGTTCATGTCCTCCTTGTGGCCCTGTCGCTGCAGTTCATGTCCTTTTTGTGGCCCCGTTGCTGTGGTTCATGCCCTCCTTGTGGCCCCATCGCTGTAGTTCATGTCCTCCTTGTGGCCCCGTCGCTGTAGTTCATGTCTTCCTTGTGGCCCCGTCGCTGTGGTTATGTCCTCCTTGTGGCCCCGTTGCTGTGGTTCATGTCCTCCTTGTGGCCCCGTTGCTGTGGTTATGTCCTCCTTGTGGCCCCGTCACTGTAGTTCATGTCCTCCCTGTGGCCCCGTTGCTGTAGTTCATGTCCTCCCTGTGGCCCCGTCACTGTAGTTCATGTCCTCCCTGTGGCCCCGTTGCTGTGGTTCATGTCCTCCTTGTGGCCCCGTTGCTGTAGTTCATGTCCTCCTTGTGGCCCCGTTGCTGTAGTTCATGTCCTCCTTGTGGCCCCGTTGCTGTAGTTCATGTCCTCCCTGTGGCCCCGTCACTGTAGTTCATGTCCTCCCTGTGGCCCCGTTGCTGTAGTTCATGTCCTCCTTGTGGCCCCGTTGCTGGAGTTCATGTCCTCCTTGTTCCACCCTCGCAGCAGTAGGGCCCACCTTTGGCCCATAGCGCCCCCTCCAGCTCCACCGAATACTCACCTGTTTCCCTGATGATCCATGTTCCCAGCCGCGCGATGCAGTCACACACACATCGCGCTGCCGACTGCACAGGAGGCTGACTGACTAGAAGAGCTGGAGCTTCACCAGGTAAATGAGCTGCTTGGCAGGTGTGCCCTCAAGCCTCTGCGCCCGTGAATGGGGCTGAGTTCTGATGACAAGCACAACCGCGGCACTCACAGGAAGGCTGATGCCTTCTCAAACAACATCAGTGACGGACCTTCACCGATCAGACACTGATCACCGATCCTGAGGAAAACACTTCTAACATTACTAATGGATGGTAACGAAGAATCAATAAACTACAAGGAAACATAGAATATGTAATAGACAGATAAAGGCGGCCAAACTGGAGACAGAGATTCATTGCCAAAGAGAGTAAAACTAAACCGAAAATGTTCTTCAGTTATATAAATGGTAGAAAGTATAAATCTGAAAAGCGTTGGACATTTAAAGGGTGATGAGTGACGTGCTGTAGAGGGTGATGAGTGACGTGCTGTAGAGGGTGATGAGTGACGTGCTGTAGAGGGTGATGGAGGGGGAGGTTGTAGAAGATGAGGAGGAGAACGCAAATGTATTCACTGAAGAAGATGAAATGCAGAATGTAAATGTCAATCTCCCATTAAACGTGGCCTGTCTGACCCAGGAAGAAGTGGAGCGGCGCCTTTAAAAGATTAAAATAGACAAGTCACCGGGTGCAGTGGATGTGCACCCCCGTTCTGAAGGGAATTAAAGAATGTAATAGACAGACCCTTCTTTCTGATATTTAAGGACTCCACAATGACAGGGTCTGTTCCACAGGAAGCGACACTGCCCCTGGTGCGGGGTGTCAATGGATGACATATATCTAGACTTCTGCAATAGGACTCTTTACTATAAGAGCAGTGAGACAAATGGATTCTTTACTGTAAGAGCAGTGAGACTGTGGATTCTTTACTGTAAGAGCAGTGAGACTATGGACTATACTGTAAGAGCAGTGAGACTGTGGACTCTTTACTGTAAGAGCAGTGAGACTATGGACTCTTTACTGTAAGAGCAGTGAGACTATGGACTCTTTACGGTAAGAGCAGTGAGACTATGGACTCTTTACTGTAAGAGCAGTGAGACTATGGACTCTCTACTGTAAGAGCAGTGAGACTATGGACTCTCTACTGTAAGAGCAGTGAGACTATGGACTCTTTACTGTAAGAGCAGTGAGACTATGGACTCTTTACTGTAAGAGCAGTCAGACTATGGACTCTTTACTGTAAGAGCAGTGAGACTATGGACTCTTTACTGTAAGAGCAGTGAGACTATGGACTCTATACTGTAAGAGCAGTGAGACTATGGACTCTTTACTGTAAGAGCAGTGAGACCATGGACTCTTTACTGTAAGAGCAGTGAGACTATGGACTCTATACTGTAAGAGCAGTGAGACTATGGACTCTATACTGTAAGAGCAGTGAGACTATGGACTCTATACTGTAAGAGCAGTGAGACTATGGACTCTTTACTGTAAGAGCAGTGAGACTATGGACTCTTTACTGTAAGAGCAGTGAGACTATGGGCTCTTTACTGTAAGAGCGGTGAGACTATGGACTCTTTACGGTAAGAGCAGTCAGACTATGGACTCGTTACTGTAAGAGCAGTGAGACTATGGACTCTTTACTGTAAGAGCAGTGAGACTATGGACTCTTTACTGTAAGAGCAGTGAGACTATGGACTCTATACTGTAAGAGAAGTGAGACTATGGACTCTATACTGTAAGAGCAATGAGACTATGGACTCTTTACTGTAAGAGCAGTGAGACTATGGACTCTATACTGTAAGAGCAGTGAGACTATGGACTCTATACAGTAAGAGCAGTGAGACTATGGACTCTTTACTGTAAGAGCAGTCAGACTATGGACTCTTTACTGTAAGAGCAGTGAGACTATGGGCTCTTTACTGTAAGAGCGGTGAGACTATGGACTCTTTACGGTAAGAGCAGTCAGACTATGGACTCTTTACTGTAAGAGCAGTGAGACTATGGACTCTTTACTGTAAGAGCAGTGAGACTTTGGACTCTTTACTGTAAGAGCAGTGAGACTATGGACTCTATACTGTAAGAGCAGTGAGACTATGGACTCTATACTGTAAGAGCAGTGAGACTATGGACTCTTTACTGTAAGAGCAGCGAGACTATGGACTCTTTACTGTAAGAGCAGTGAGACTATGGACTCTATACTGTAAGAGCAGTGAGACTATGGACTCTATACTGTAAGAGCAGTGAGACTATGGACTCTTTACTGTAAGAGCAGTGAGACTATGGACTCTCTACTGTAAGAGCAGTGAGACTATGGACTCTTCACTGTAAGAGCAGTGAGACTATGGACTCTTTACTGTAAGAGCAGTGAGACTATGGACTCTATACTGTAAGAGCGGTGAGACTATGGACTCTTTACTCTAAGAGCAGTGAGACTATAGACTCTATACTGTAAGAGCAGTGAGACTATGGACTCTTTACTGTAAGAGCAGTGAGACTATGGACTTTTTACTGTAAGAGGAGTGAGACTATGGACTCTATACTGTAAGAGCAGTGAGACTATGGACTCTTTACTCTAAGAGCAGTGAGACTATAGACTCTATACTGTAAGAGCAGTGAGACTATGGACTCTTTACTGTAAGAGTAGTGAGACTATGGACTCTTTACTGTAAGAGCAGTGAGACTATAGACTATTTACTGTAAGAGCAGTGAGACTATGGACTCTACTGTAAGAGCAGTGAGACTATGGATTATTTACTGTAAGAGCAGTGAGACTATGGATTATTTACGATTAGAGCATTGAAACTATGGATTATTTATGGTAAGAGCAGTGAGACTATGGATTATTTACTGTAAGAGCAGTGAGACTATGGACTCTTTACTGTAAGAGCAGTGAGACTATGGACTCTATACTGTAAGAGCAGTGAGACTATGGACTCTTTACTGTAAGAGCAGTGAGACTATGGACTGTTTACTGTAAGAGCAGTGAGACTATGGACTCTATACTGTAAGAGCGGTGAGACTATGGACTCTTTACTGTAAGAGCAGTGAGACTATGGACTCTTTACTGTAAGAGCAGTGAGACTATGGACTCTTTACTGTAAGAGCAGTGAGACTATGGACTCTTTACTGTAAGAGCAGTGAGACTATGGACTCTATACTGTAAGAGCAGTGAGACTATGGACTCTTTACTGTAAGAGCGGTGATACTATGGACTCTTTACTGTAAGAGCAGTGAGACTATGGACTCTTTACTGTAAGAGCAGTGAGACTATGGACTCTTTACTGTAAGAGCAGTGAGACTATGGACTCTTTACTGTAAGAGCAGTGAGACTATGGACTCTATACTGTAAGAGCGGTGAGACTATGGACTCTATACTGTAAGAGCAGTTAGACTATGGACTCTTTACTGTAAGAGCAGTGAGACTATGGACTCTATACTGTAAGAGCGGTGAGACTATGGACTCTACTGTAAGAGCAGTGAGACTATGGATTATTTACTGTAAGAGCAGTGAGACTATGGACTCTTTACTGTAAGAGCAGTGAGACTATGGACTCTATACTGTAAGAGCAGTGAGACTATGGACTCTTTACTGTAAGAGCAGTGAGACTATGGACTGTTTACTGTAAGAGCAGTGAGACTATGGACTCTATACTGTAAGAGCAGTGAGACTATGGACTCTTTACTGTAAGAGCAGTGATACTATGGACTCTTTACTGTAAGAGCAGTGAGACTATGGACTCTTTACTGTAAGAGCAGTGAGACTATGGACTCTATACTGTAAGAGCGGTGAGACTATGGACTCTACTGTAAGAGCAGTGAGACTATGGATTATTTACTGTAAGAGCAGTGAGACTATGGACTCTTTACTGTAAGAGCAGTGAGACTATGGACTCTATACTGTAAGAGCAGTGAGACTATGAACTCTTTACTGTAAGAGCAGTGAGACTATGGACTGTTTACTGTAAGAGCAGTGAGACTATGGACTCTATACTGTAAGAGCGGTGAGACTATGGACTCTTTACTGTAAGAGCAGTGAGACTATGGACTCTTTACTGTAAGAGCAGTGAGACTATGGACTCTTTACTGTAAGAGCAGTGAGACTATGGACTCTTTACTGTAAGAGCAGTGAGACTATGGACTCTATACTGTAAGAGCAGTGAGACTATGGACTCTTTACTGTAAGAGCGGTGATACTATGGACTCTTTACTGTAAGAGCAGTGAGACTATGGACTCTTTACTGTAAGAGCAGTGAGACTATGGACTCTTTACTGTAAGAGCAGTGAGACTATGGACTCTATACTGTAAGAGCAGTGAGACTATGGACTCTATACTGTAAGAGCGGTGAGACTATGGACTCTATACTGTAAGAGCAGTTAGACTATGGACTCTTTACTGTAAGAGCAGTGAGACTATGGACTCTATACTGTAAGAGCGGTGAGACTATGGACTCTATACTGTAAGAGCAGTGAGACTATGGACTCTTTACTGTAAGAACAGTGAGACTATGGACTCTTTACTGTAAGAGCAGTGAGACTATGGACTCTTCACTGTAAGAGCAGTGAGACTATGGACTCTATACTGTAAGAGCAGTGAAACTATGGACTCTTTACTGTAAGAGCAGTGAGACTATGGACTCTTTACTGTAAGAGCAGTGAGACTATGGACTCTTTACTGTAAGAGCAGTGAGACTATGGACTCTTTACTGTAAGAGCAGTGAGACTATGGACTCTTTACTGTAAGAGCAGTGAGACTATAGACTCTTTACTGTAAGAGCAGTGAGTCTATGGACTCTTTACTGTAAGAGCAGTGAGACTATGGATTCTTTACTGTAAGAGCAGTGAGACTATGGATTCTACTGTAAGAGCAGTGAGACAATGAATTATTTACGATTAGAGCATTGAAACTATGGATTATTTATGGTAAGAGCAGTGAGACTATGGATTATTTAATGTAAGAGCAGTGAGACTATGGACTCTTTACTGTAAGAGCAGTGAGACTATGGGCTCTTTACTGTAAGAGCAGTGAGACTATGGGCTCTTTACTGTAAGAGCAGTGAGTCTATGTATTCTTTACTGTAAGGGCAGGGAGACTATGGGCTTTTTACTGTAAGAGCAGTGAGACTATGGACTCTTTACTGTAAGAGCAGTGAGACTATGGATTATTTACTGTAAGAACAGTGAGACTATGGAATCTTTACTGTAAGAGCAGGGAGACTATGGACTCTTTACTGTAAGAACAGTGAGACTATAGACTCTTTACTGTTAGAGCAGTGAGACTATGGGCTCTTTACTGTAAGAGCAGTGAGACTATGGATTCTTTACTGTAAGAGCAGTGAGACTATTGACTCTATACTGTAAGAGCAGTGAGACTATGGATTCTTCACGGTAAGAGCAGTGAGACTATGGACTCTTTACTGTAAGAGCAGTGAGACTATGGACTCTTTACTGTAAGAGCAGTGAGACTATAGACTCTTTTCTGTAAGAGCAGTGAGACTATGGACTCTATACTGTAAGAGCAGTGAGACTATGGACTCTATACTGTAAGAGCGGTGAGACTATGGATTCTATACTGTAAGAGCAGTGAGACTATGGACTCTTTACTGTAAGAACAGTGAGACTATGGACTCTTTACTGTAAGAGCAGTGAGACTATGGACTCTTTACTGTAAGAGCAGTGAGACTATGGACTCTATACTGTAAGAGCAGTGAGACTATGGACTCTATACTGTAAGAGCAGTGAGACTATGGACTCTTTACTGTAATAGAAGTGAGACTATAGATTCTTTACTGTAAGAGCAGTGAGACTATGGACTCTTTACTGTAATAGCAGTGAGACTATAGACTCTTTACTGTAATAGCAGTGAGACAATAGACTCTTTACTGTAATAGAAGTGAGACTATAGATTCTTTACTGTAAGAGCAGTGAGACTATAGACTCTTTACTGTAAGAGCAGTGAGACTATGGACTCTATACTGTAAGAGCAGTGAGACTATGGATTCTTTACTGTAAGAGCAGTGAGACTATGGACTCTTTACTGTTAGAGCAGTGAGACTTTGGACTCATTACTGTAATAGCAGTGAGACTATAGACTCTTTACTGTAATAGAAGTGAGACTATAGACTCTTTACTGTAATAGAAGTGAGACTATAGATTCTTTACTGTAAGAGCAGTGAGACTATGGACTCTTTACTGTAAGAGCAGTGAGACTATAGACTCTTTACTGTAAGAGCAGTGAGACTATGGATTCTTTACTGTAAGAGCAGTGAGACTATGGACTCTACTGTAAGAGCAGTGAGACTATGGATTATTTACTGTAAGAGCAGTGAGACTATGGATTATTTATGGTAGGAGCACTGAGACTATGGACTCTATACTGTAAGAGCAGTGAGACTATGGACTCTTTACTGTAAGAGCGGTGAGACTATGGACTCTTTACTGTAAGAGCAGTGAGACTATGGACTCTTTACTGTAATAGAAGTGAGACTATGGACTCTTTACTGTAAGAGCAGTGAGACTATGGACTCTTTACTGTAAGAGCAGTGAGACTATGGACTCTTTACTGTAATAGCAGTGAGACTATGGACTCTTTACTGTAATAGAAGTGAGACTATGGACTCTATACTGTAAGAGCAGTGAGACTATGGACTCTTTACTGTAATAGCAGTGAGACTATGGACTCTTTACTGTAAGAGCAGTGAGACTATAGACTCTTTACTGTAAGAGCAGTGAGACTATGGATTCTTTACTGTATGAGCAGTGAGACTATGGACTCTACTGTAAGAGCAGTGAGACTATGGATTATTTACTGTAAGAGCAGTGAGACTATGGATTATTTATGGTAGGAGCACTGAGACTATGGACTCTATACTGTAAGAGCAGTGAGACTATGGACTCTTTACTGTAAGAGCGGTGAGACTATGGACTCTTTACTGTAAGAGCAGTGAGACTATAGACTCTTTACTGTAATAGAAGTGAGACTATGGACTCTTTACTGTAAGAGCAGTGAGACTATGGACTCTTTACTGTAAGAGCAGTGAGACTATGGACTCTTTACTGTAATAGAAGTGAGACTATGGACTCTATACTGTAAGAGCAGTGAGACTATGGACTCTTTACTGTAATAGCAGTGAGACTATGGACTCTTTACTGTAAGAGCAGTGAGACTATAGACTCTTTACTGTAATAGAAGTGAGACTATGGACTCTATACTGTAAGAGCAGTGAGACTATGGACTCTTTACTGTAATAGCAGTGAGACTATGGACTCTTTACTGTAAGAGCAGTGAGACTATGGACTCTTAACTGTAATAGAAGTGAGACTATGGACTCTATACTGTAAGAGCAGTGAGACTATGGACTCTTTACTGTAAGAGCAGTGAGACTATGGACTCTTTACTGTAATAGAAGTGAGACTATGGACTCTATACTGTAAGAGCAGTGAGACTATGGACTCTTTACTGTAAGAGCAGTGAGACTATAGACTCTTTACTGTAAGAGCAGTGAGACTATGGACTCTTTACTGTAATAGCAGTAAGACTATAGACTGTTTGCTGTAATAGAAGTGAGACTATAGACTCTTTACTGTAATAGAAGTGAGACTATAGACTCTTTACTGTAATAGAAGTGAGACTATGGACTCTTTACTGTAAGAGCAGTGAGACTATGGACTCTTTACTGTAAGAGCAGTGAGACTATAGACTCTTTACTGTAATAGCAGTGAGACTATGGACTCTTTACTGTAATAGCAGTGAGACTATGGACTCTTTACTGTAAGAGCAGTGAGACTATAGACTCTTTACTGTAATAGAAGTGAGACTATGGACTCTGTACTGTAAGAGCAGTGAGACTATGGACTCTATACTGTAAGAGCAGTGAGACTATGGACTCTATACTGTAAAAGCAGTGAGACTATGGACTCTTTACAGTAAGAGCAGTGAGACTATGGACTCTTTACTGTAAGAGCAGTGAGACTATGGACTCTATACTGTAAGAGCAGTGAGACTATTGACTCTATACTGTAAAAGCAGTGAGACTATGGACTCTTTACAGTAAGAGCAGTGAGACTATGGACTCTTTACTGTAAGAGCAGTGAGACTATGGATTATTTACTGTAAGAGCAGTGAGACTATGGATTATTTATGATTAGAGCATTGAAACTATGGATTATTTATGGTAAGAGCACTGAGACTATGGACTCTATACTGTAAGAGCAGTGAGACTATGGACTCTTTACTGTAAGAGCAGTGAGACTATGGACTCTTTACTGTAATAGCAGTGAGACTATAGACTCTTTACTGTAATAGAAGTGAGACTATAGATTCTTTACTGTAAGAGCAGTGAGACTATGGACTCTTTACTGTAAGAGCAGTGAGACTATGGATTCTTTACAGTAAGAGCAGTGAGACTATGGACTCTTTACTGTAAGAGCAGTGAGACTATGGACTCTTTACTGTAAGAGCAGTGAGACTATGGACTGTTTACTGTAAGAGCAGTGAGACTATGGACTCTATACTGTAAGAGCAGTGAGACTATGGACTCTTTACTGTAAGAGCGGTGATACTATGGACTCTTTACTGTAAGAGCAGTGAGACTATGGACTCTTTACTGTAAGAGCAGTGAGACTATGGACTCTTTACTGTAAGAGCAGTGAGACTATGGACTCTATACTGTAAGAGCAGTGAGACTATGGACTCTATACTGTAAGAGCGGTGAGACTATGGACTCTATACTGTAAGAGCAGTTAGACTATGGACTCTTTACTGTAAGAGCAGTGAGACTGTGGACTCTATACTGTAAGAGCGGTGAGACTATGGACTCTACTGTAAGAGCAGTGAGACTATGGATTATTTACTGTAAGAGCAGTGAGACTATGGACTCTTTACTGTTAGAGCAGTGAGACTATGGACTCTATACTGTAAGAGCAGTGAGACTATGAACTCTTTACTGTAAGAGCAGTGAGACTATGGACTGTTTACTGTAAGAGCAGTGAGACTATGGACTCTATACTGTAAGAGCGGTGAGACTATGGACTCTTTACTGTAAGAGCAGTGAGACTATTGACTCTTTACTGTAAGAGCAGTGAGACTATGGACTCTTTACTGTAAGAGCAGTGAGACTATGGACTCTTTACTGTAAGAGCAGTGAGACTATGGACTCTATACTGTAAGAGCAGTGAGACTATGGACTCTCTACTGTAAGAGCGGTGATACTATGGACTCTTTACTGTAAGAGCAGTGAGACTATGGACTCTTGACTGTAAGAGCAGTGAGACTATGGACTCTTTACTGTAAGAGCAGTGAGACTATGGACTCTATACTGTAAGAGCAGTGAGACTATGGACTCTATACTGTAAGAGCGGTGAGACTATGGACTCTATACTGTAAGAGCAGTTAGACTATGGACTCTTTACTGTAAGAGCAGTGAGACTATGGACTCTATACTGTAAGAGCGGTGAGACTATGGACTCTATACTGTAAGAGCAGTGAGACTATGGACTCTTTACTGTAAGAGCAGTGAGACTATGGACTTTTTACTGTAAGAGCAGTGAGACTATGGACTCTATACTGTAAGAGCAGTGAGACTATGGACTCTATACTGTAAGAGCAGTGAGACTATGGACTCTTTACGGTAAGAGAAGCGAGACTATGGACTCTCTACTGTAAGAGCAGTGAGACTATGGACTCTTTACTGTAAGAGCAGTGAGACTATGTACTCTTTACTGTAAGAGCAGTGAGACTATGGACTCTATACTGTAAGAGCAGTGAGACTATGGACTTTTTACTGTAAGAGCAGTGAGACTATGGACTCTATACTGTAAGAGCAGTGAGACTATGGACTCTTTACTGTAAGAGCAGTGAGACTATGGACTCTTTACTGTAAGAGCAGTGAGACTATGGACTCTTTACGGTAAGAGCAGTGAGACTATAGACTCTCTACTGTAAGAGCGGTGAGACTATGGACTCTTTACGGTAAGAGCAGTGAGACTATGGACTCTTTACTGTAAGAGCAGTGAGACTATGTACTCTATACTGTAAGAGCAGTGAGGCTATGGATTCTTTACTGTAAGAGCAGTGAGACTATGGACTCTTTACTGTAAGAGCAGTGAGACTATGGACTCTTTACTGTAATAGCAGTGAGACTATGGACTCTACTGTAAGAGCAGTAAGACTATGGACTCTTTACTGTAATAGCAGTGAGACTATAGACTCTTTACTGTAATAGCAGTGAGACTATAGACTCTTTACTGTAATAGAAGTAAGACTATAGATTCTTTACTGTAAGAGCAGTGAGACTATGGAATCTTTACTGTAATAGCAGTGAGACTATAGACTCTTTACGGTAATAGCAGTGAGACTATAGACTCTTTACTGTAATAGAAGTGAGACTATAGATTCTTTACTGTAAGAGCAGTGAGACTATAGAATCTTTACTGTAAGAGCAGTGAGACTATGGACTCTTTACTGTAAGAGCAGTAAGAATATGAATTATTTATTGTAAGAGCAGTGAGACTATGGACTCTTTACTGTAAGAGCAGTGAGACTGTGGACTCTTAACTGTAAGAGCAGCGAGACTATGGATTATTTACTGTAAGACCAGTGAGACTATGGACTCTTTACTGTAAGAGCAATGAGACTATGCGTTATTTACTGTAAAAGCAGTGAGACTATGGACTCTTTACTATAAGAGCAGTGAGACTATGGATTATTTACTGTAAGAGCAGGGAGACTATGGACTACTGTAAGAGCAGTGAGACTATGGGCTCTTTACTGTAAGAGCAGTGAGACTATGGACTCTTTACTGTAAGAGCAGTGAGACTATGGACTCTATACTGTAAGAGCAGTGAGACTATGGACTCTATACTGTAAGAGCGGTGAGACTATGGACTCTTTACTGTAAGAGCAGTGAGACTATGGACTCTTTACTGTAAGAGCAGTGAGTCTATGTATTCTTTACTGTAAGGGCAGGGAGACTATGGGCTTTTTACTGTAAGAGCAGTGAGACTATGGACTCTTTACTGTAAGAGCAGTGAGACTATGGATTATTTACTGTAAGAACAGTGAGACTATGGACTCTTTACTGTAAGAACAGTGAGACTATAGACTCTTTACTGTTAGAGCAGTGAGACTATGGGCTCTTTACTGTAAGAGCAGTGAGACTATGGATTCTTTACTGTAAGAGCAGTGAGACTATTGACTCTATAATGTAAGAGCAGTGAGACTATGGATTCTTTACGGTAAGAGCAGTGAGACTATGGACTCTTTACTGTAAGAGCAGTGAGACTATGGACTCTTTACTGTAAGAGCAGTGAGACTATAGACTCTTTTCTGTAAGAGCAGTGAGACTATGGACTCTATACTGTAAGAGCAGTGAGACTATGGACTCTATACTGTAAGAGCGGTGAGACTATGGATTCTATACTGTAAGAGCAGTGAGACTATGGACTCTTTACTGTAAGAGCAGTGAGACTATGGACTCTTTACTGTAAGAACAGTGAGACTATGGACTCTTTACTGTAAGAGCAGTGAGACTATGGACTCTTCACTGTAAGAGCAGTGAGACTATGGACTCTATACTGTAAGAGCAGTGAGACTATGGACTCTTTACTGTAAGAGCAGTGAGACTATGGACTCTTTACTGTAAGAGCAGTGAGACTATGGACTCTTTACTGTAAGAGCAGTGAGACTATGGACTCTTTACTGTAAGAGCAGTGAGACTATGGACTCTTTACTGTAAGAGCAGTGAGACTATAGACTCTTTACTGTAAGAGCAGTGAGTCTATGGACTCTTTACTGTAAGAGCAGTGAGACTATGGATTCTTTACTGTAAGAGCAGTGAGACTATGGATTCTACTGTAAGAGCAGTGAGACTATGAATTATTTACGATTAGAGCATTGAAACTATGGATTATTTATGGTAAGAGCAGTGAGACTATGGATTATTTAATGTAAGAGCAGTGAGACTATGGACTCTTTACTGTAAGAGCAGTGAGACTATGGGCTCT
Source organism: Bufo bufo (assembly GCF_905171765.1). Taxonomy (NCBI): domain Eukaryota; kingdom Metazoa; phylum Chordata; class Amphibia; order Anura; family Bufonidae; genus Bufo; species Bufo bufo. Next base: position 5,482,951 of record NC_053397.1, on the reverse strand, counting down.
TTACTGTAAGAGCAGTGAGACTATGGGCTCTTTACTGTAAGAGCAGTGAGTCTATGTATTCTTTACTGTAAGGGCAGGGAGACTATGGGCTTTTTACTGTAAGAGCAGTGAGACTATGGACTCTTTACTGTAAGAGCAGTGAGACTATGGACTCTTTACTGTAAGAACAGTGAGACTATAGACTCTTTACTGTTAGAGCAGTGAGACTATGGGCTCTTTACTGTAAGAGCAGTGAGACTATGGATTCTTTACTGTAAGAGCAGTGAGACTATTGACTCTATACTGTAAGAGCAGTGAGACTATGGATTCTTCACGGTAAGAGCAGTGAGACTATGGACTCTTTACTGTAAGAGCAGTGAGACTATGGACTCTTTACTGTAAGAGCAGTGAGACTATAGACTCTTTTCTGTAAGAGCAGTGAGACTATGGACTCTATACTGTAAGAGCAGTGAGACTATGGAATCTATACTGTAAGAGCGGTGAGACTATGGACTCTATACTGTAAGAGCGGTGAGACTATGGATTCTATACTGTAAGAGCAGTGAGACTATGGACTCTTTACTGTAAGAGCAGTGAGACTATGGACTCTTTACGGTAAGAGCAGTGAGACTATAGACTCTTTACTGTAAGAGCGGTGAGACTATGGACTCTTTACTGTAAGAGCAGTGAGACTATGGACTCTTTACTGTAAGAGCAGTGAGACTATGGACTCTTTACTGTAAGAGCAGTGAGACTATGGACTCTTTAATGTAAGAGCAGTGAGACTATGGACTCTTTGCTGTAAGAGCAGTGAGACTATGGACTCTTTACTGTAAGAGCAGTGAGACTATGGACTCTTTACTGTAAGAGCAGTGAGACTATGGACTCTTTACTGTAAGAGCAGTGAGACTATGGACTCTTTACTGTAAGAGCAGTGAGACTATGGACTCTTTACTGTAAGAGCAGTGAGACTATAGACTCTTTACTGTAAGAGCAGTGAGACTATGGATTCTTTACTGTAAGAGCAGTGAGACTATGGACTCTACTGTAAGAGCATTGAAACTATGGATTATTTATGGTAAGAGCAGTGAGACTATGGATTATTTACTGTAAGAACAGTGAGACTATGGACTCTTTACTGTAAGAGCAGTGAGACTATGGAATCTTTACTGTAATAGCAGTGAGACTATAGACTCTTTACTGTAATAGAAGTGAGACTATGGACTCTTTACTGTAAGAGCAGTGAGACTATGGACTCTTTAATGTAAGAGCAGCGAGACTTTGGACTCTTTACGGTAAGAGCAGTGAGACTATGGACTCTTTACTCTAAGAGCAGTGAGACTATGGACTCTTTACTGTAATAGCAGTGAGACTATGGACTCTTTACTGTAAGAGCAGTGAGACTATGGACTCTTTACTGTAATAGCAGTGAGACTATAGACTCTTTACGGTAATAGCAGTGAGACTATAGACTCTTTACTGTAATAGAAGTGAGACTATAGATTCTTTACTGTAAGAGCAGTGAGACTATGGACTCTTTGCTGTAAGGGAAGTGAGACTATGGACTCTATACTGTAAGAGCAGTGAGACTATGGACTCTTTACTGTAAGAGCAGTGAGACTATGGACTCTATACTGTAAGAGCAGTGAGACTATGGACTCTATACTGTAAGAGCAGTGAGACTATGGACTCTATACTGTAAGAGCAGTGAGACTATGGACTCTTTACTCTAAGAGCAGTGAGACTATGGACTCTATACTGTAAGAGCAGTGAGACTATGGACTCTTTACTGTAAGAGCAGTGAGACAATGGACTCTTTACTGTAAGAGCAGTGAGACTATGGACTCTTTACTGTAAGAGCAGTCAGACTATGGATTCTTTACTGTAAGAGCAGTGAGACTATGGACTCTACTGTAAGAGCAGTGAGACTATGGATTATTTACTGTAAGAGCAGTGAGACTATGGATTATTTACGATTAGAGCATTGAAACTATGGATTATTTATGGTAAGAGCACTAAGACTATGGACCCTATACTGTAAGAGCAGTGAGACTATGGACTCTTTACTGTAAGAACAGTGAGACTATGGACTCTTTACTGTAAGAGCAGTGAGACTATGGACTCTTTACTGTAAGAGCAGTGAGACTATGGACTCTTTACTGTAAGAGCAGTGAGACTATGGACTCTTTACTGTAAGAGCAGTGAGACTATGGACTCTTTACTGTAATAGCAGTGAGACTATAGACTCTTTACTGTAATAGCAGTGAGACTATGGACTCTTTACTGTAATAGAAGTGAGACTATAGATTCTTTACTGTAAGAGCAGTGAGACTATGGACTCTTTACTGTAATAGAAGTGAGACTATAGATTCTTTACTGTAAGAGCAGTGAGACTATGGACTCTTTACTGTAATAGCAGTGAGACTATAGACTCTTTACTGTAATAGCAGTGAGACAATAGACTCTTTACTGTAATAGAAGTGAGACTATAGATTCTTTACTGTAAGAGCAGTGAGACTATAGACTCTTTACTGTAAGAGCAGTGAGACTATGGACTCTATACTGTAAGAGCAGTGAGACTATGGATTCTTTACTGTAAGAGCAGTGAGACTATGGACTCTTTACTGTTAGAGCAGTGAGACTTTGGACTCTTTACTGTAATAGCAGTGAGACTATAGACTCTTTACTGTAATAGAAGTGAGACTATAGACTCTTTACTGTAATAGAAGTGAGACTATAGATTCTTTACTGTAAGAGCAGTGAGACTATGGACTCTTTACTGTAAGAGCAGTGAGACTATAGACTCTTTACTGTAAGAGCAGTGAGACTATGGATTCTTTACTGTAAGAGCAGTGAGACTATGGACTCTACTGTAAGAGCAGTGAGACTATGGATTATTTACTGTAAGAGCAGTGAGACTATGGATTATTTATGGTAAGAGCACTGAGACTATGGACTCTATACTGTAAGAGCAGTGAGACTATGGACTCTTTACTGTAAGAGCGGTGAGACTATGGACTCTTTACTGTAAGAGCAGTGAGACTATAGACTCTTTACTGTAATAGAAGTGAGACTATGGACTCTTTACTGTAAGAGCAGTGAGACTATGGACTCTTTACTGTAAGAGCAGTGAGACTATAGACTCTTTACTGTAATAGAAGTGAGACTATGGACTCTTTACTGTAAGAGCAGTGAGACTATGGACTCTTTACTGTAAGAGCAGTGAGACTATGGACTCTTTACTGTAATAGCAGTGAGACTATAGACTGTTTGCTGTAATAGAAGTGAGACTATAGACTCTTTACTGTAATAGAAGTGAGACTATGGACTCTTTACTGTAAGAGCAGTGAGACTATGGACTCTTTACTGTAAGAGCAGTGAGACTATGGACTCTTTACTGTAAGAGCAGTGAGACTATGGACTATTTACTGTAAGAGCAGTGAGACTATAGACTCTTTACTGTAATAGAAGTGAGACTATGGACTCTGTACTGTAAGAGCAGTGAGACTATGGACTCTATACTGTAAGAGCAGTGAGACTATGGATTATTTACTGTAAGAGCAGTGAGACTATGGACTCTTTACTGTAAGAGCAGTGAGACTATGGACTCTATACTGTAAGAGCAGTGAGACTATGGACTCTATACTGTAAAAGCAGTGAGACTATGGACTCTTTACAGTAAGAGCAGTGAGACTATGGACTCTTTACTGTAAGAGCAGTGAGACTATGGACTCTATACTGTAAGAGCAGTGAGACTATTGACTCTATACTGTAAAAGCAGTGAGACTATGGACTCTTTACAGTAAGAGCAGTGAGACTATGGACTCTTTACTGTAAGAGCAGTGAGACTATGGACTCTATACTGTAAGAGCAGTGAGACTATGGACTCTTTACTGTAAGAGCAGTGAGACTATGGACTCTTTACTGTAATAGCAGTGAGACTATAGACTCTTTACTGTAATAGAAGTGAGACTATAGATTCTTTACTGTAAGAGCAGTGAGACTATGGACTCTTTACTGTAAGAGCAGTGAGACTATGGATTCTTTACAGTAAGAGCAGTGAGACTATGGACTCTTTACTGTAAGAGCAGTGAGACTATGGATTATTTACTGTAGGAGCAGTGAGACTATGGATTATTTACGATTAGAGCATTAAAAATATGGATTATTTATGATAAGAGCACTGAGACTATGGACTCTTTACTGTAAGAGCAGTAAGAATATGAATTATTTATTGTAAGAGCAGTGAGACTATGGACTCTTTACTGTAAGAGCAGTGAGACTGTGGACTCCTTACTGTAAGAGCAGCGAGACTATGGTTTATTTACTGTAAAACCAGTGAGACTATGGACTCTTTACTGTAAGAGCAATGAGACTATGCGTTATTTACTGTAAAAGCAGTGAGACTATGGACTCTTTACTATAAGAGCAGTGAGACTATGGACTCTATACTGTAAGAGCAGTGAGACTATGGATTATTTACTGTAAGAGCAGGGAGACTTTGGGCTCTTTACTGTAAGAGCAGTGAGACTATGGGCTCTTTACTGTAAGAGCAGTGAGACTATGGATTCTTTACTGTAAGGGCAGGGAGACTATGGGCTTTTTACTGTAAGAGCAGTGAGACTATGAATTATTTATTGTAAGGTCAGTGAGACTATGGATTATTTATGGTGAGAGCACTAAGACTATGGACTCTTTACTGTAAGAGCAGTGAGACTATGGATTATTTACTGTAAGAACAGTGAGACTATGGAATCTTTACTGTAAGAGCAGTGAGACTATGGACTCTTTACTGTAAGAGCAGGGAGACTATGGACTACTGTAAGAACAGTGAGACTATAGACTCTTTACTGTAAGAGCAGTGAGACTATGGGCTCTTTACTGTAAGAGCAGTGAATCTATGGATTCTTTACTGTAAGAGCAGTGAGACTATTGACTCTATACTGTAAGAGCAGTGAGACTATGGATTCTTTACGGTAGGAGCAGTGAGACTATGGACTCTTTACTGTAAGAGCAGTGAGACTATGGACTCTTTACTGTAAGAGCAGTGAGACTATGGACTCTTTACTGTAAGAGCAGTGAGACTATGGACTCTATACTGTAAGAGCAGTGAGACTATAGACTCTTTACTGTAAGAGCAGTGAGACTATGGACTCTATACTGTAAGAGCAGTGAGACTATGGACTCTTTACAGTAAGAGCAGTGAGACTATGGACTCTTTACTGTAAGAGCAGTGAGACTATGGATTATTTACTGTAAGAGCAGTGAGACTATGGATTATTTATGATTAGAGCATTGAAACTATGGATTATTTATGGTAAGAGCACTGAGACTATGGACTCTATACTGTAAGAGCAGTGAGACTATGGACTCTTTACTGTAAGAGCAGTGAGACTATGGACTCTTTACTGTAAGAGCAGTGAGACTATGGACTCTTTACTGTAAGAGCAGTGAGACTATGGATTCTTTACAGTAAGAGCAGTGAGACTATGGACTCTTTACTGTAAGAGCAGTGAGACTATAGACTCTTTACTGTAAGAGCAGTGAGATTGTGGACTCTTTACTGTAAGAGCAGTGAGACTATGGATTATTTACTGTAGGAGCAGTGAGACTATGGATTATTTACGATTAGAGCATTGAAAATATGGTTTATTTATGATAAGAGCACTGAGACTATGGACTCTTTACTGTAAGAGCAGTAAGAATATGAATTATTTATTGTAAGAGCAGTGAGACTATGGACTCTTTACTGTAAGAGCAGTGAGACTGTGGACTCCTTACTGTAAGAGCAGCGAGACTATGGATTATTTACTGTAAAACCAGTGAGACTATGGACTCTTTACTGTAAGAGCAATGAGACTATGCGTTATTTACTGTAAAAGCAGTGAGACTATGGACTCTTTACTATAAGAGCAGTGAGACTATGGACTCTATACTGTAAGAGCAGTGAGACTATGGATTATTTACTGTAAGAGCACGGAGACTATGGACTACTGTAAGAGCAGTGAGACTATGGGCTCTTTACTGTAAGAGCAGTGAGACTATGGGCTCTTTACTGTAAGAGCAGTGAGACTATGGATTCTTTACTGTAAGGGCAGGGAGACTATGGGCTTTTTACTGTAAGAGCAGTGAGACTATGAATTATTTATTGTAAGAGCAGTGAGACTATGGATTATTTATGGTGAGAGCACTAAGACTATGGACTCTTTACTGTAAGAGCAGTGAGACTATGGATTATTTACTGTAAGAACAGTGAGACTATGGAATCTTTACTGTAAGAGCAGTGAGACTATGGACTCTTTACTGTAAGAGCAGGGAGACTATGGACTACTGTAAGAACAGTGAGACTATAGACTCTTTACTGTAAGAGCAGTGAGACTATGGGCTCTTTACTGTAAGAGCAGTGAATCTATGGATTCTTTACTGTAAGAGCAGTGAGACTATTGACTCTATACTGTAAGAGCAGTGAGACTATGGATTCTTTACGGTAAGAGCAGTGAGACTATGGACTCTTTACTGTAAGAGCAGTGAGACTATGGACTCTTTACTGTAAGAGCAGTGAGACTATAGACTCTTTACTGTAAGAGCAGTGAGACTATGGACTCTATACTGTAAGAGCAGTGAGACTATGGACTCTATACTGTAAGAGCGGTGAGGCTATGGATTCTATACTGTAAGAGCAGTGAGACTATGGACTCTTTACTGTAAGAGCAGTGAGACTATGGACTCTTTACGGTAAGAGCAGTGAGACTATAGACTCTTTACTGTAAGAGCAGTGAGACTATGGATTCTTTACTGTAAGAGCAGTGAGACTATTGACTCTATACTGTAAGAGCAGTGAGACTATGGATTCTTTACGGTAAGAGCAGTGAGACTATAGACTCTTTACTGTAAGAGCAGTGAGACTATAGACTCTTTACTGTAAGAGCAGTGAGACTATAGACTCTTTACTGTAAGAGCAGTGAGACTATGGATTCTTTACTGTAAGAGCAGTGAGACTATTGACTCTATACTGTAAGAGCAGTGAGACTATGGACTCTTTACTGTAAGAGCAGTGAGACTATGGATTCTTTACGGTAAGAGCAGTGAGACTATGGACTCTTTACTGTAAGAGCAGTGAGACTATGGACTCTTTACTGTAAGAACAGTGAGACTATGGACTCTTTACTGTAAGAGCAGTGAGACTATGGACTCTTTACTGTAAGAGCGGTGAGACTATGGACTCTATACTGTAAGAGCAGTTAGACTATGGACTCTATACTGTAAGAGCAGTGAGACTATGGACTCTTTACTGTAAGAGCAGTGAGACTATGGACTCTTTACTGTAAGAGCAGTGAGACTATGGACTCTTTACTGTAAGAGCAGTGAGACTATGGACTCTTTACTGTAAGAGCAGTGAGACTATGGACTCTATACTGTAAGAGCAGTGAGACTATGGACTCTATACTGTAAGAGCAGTGAGACTATGGACTCATTACTGTAAGAGCAGTGAGATTATGGACTCTTTACTGTAAGAGCAGTGAGACTATGGACTCTGCACTGTAAGAGCGGTGAGACTATGGACTCTGTACTGTAAGAGCAGTGAGACTATGGACTCTTTACTGTAAGAGCAGTGAGACTATGGACTCTATACGGTAAGAGCAGTGAGACTATGGACTCTTTACTGTAAGAGCAGTGAGACTATGGACTCTATACTGTAAGAGCAGGGAGACTGTGGACTCTATACTGTAAGAGCAGTGATACTATGGACTCTATACTGTAAGAGCAGTGAGACTATGGAGTCTTTACTGTAAGAGCAGTGAGACTATGGATTATTTATGGTGAGAGCACTAAGACTATGGACTCTTTACTGTAAGAGCAGTGAGACTATGGATTATTTACTGTAAGAACAGTGAGACTATGGAATCTTTACTGTAAGAGCAGTGAGACTATGGATTATTTTTTGTAAGAGCAGTGAGACTATGGACTCTTTACTGTAAGAGCAGTGAGACTATGGATTCTTTACTGTAAGAGCAGTGAGACTATTGACTCTATACTGTAAGAGCAGTGAGACTATGGATTCTTTACGGTAAGAGCAGTGAGACTATGGACTCTTTACTGTAAGACCAGTGAGACTATGGACTCTTTACCGTAAGAGCAGTGAGACTATGGACTCTTTACTGTAAGAGCAGTGAGACTATAGACTCTTTACTGTAAGAGCAGTGAGACATTGGACTCTATACTGTAAGAGCAGTGAGACTATGGACTCTATACTGTAAGAGCAGTGAGACTATGGACTCTTTACTGTAAGAGCAGTGAGACTATGGACTCTTTACTGTAAGAGCAGTGAGACTATGGACTCTTTACTGTAAGAGCAGTGAGACTATAGACTCTTTACTGTAAGAGCAGTGAGACTATGGACTCTTTACTTTAAGAGCAGTGAGACTATGGACTCTTTACTGTAAGAGCAGTGAGACTATAGACTCTTTACTGTAAGAGCAGTGAGACTATGGACTCTATACTGTAAGAGCAGTGAGACTATGGACTCTTTACTGTAAGAGCAGTGAGACTATGGACTCTTTACTGTAAGAGCAGTGAGACTATGGACTCTTTACTGTAAGAGCAGTGAGACTATAGACTCTTTACTGTAAGAGCAGTGAGATTGTGGACTCTTTACTGTAAGAGCAGTGAGACTATAGACTCTTTACTGTAAGAGCAGTGAGACTATGGACTCATTACTGTAAGAGCAGTGAGATTATGGACTCTTTACTGTAAGAGCAGTGAGACTATGGACTCTGTACTGTAAGAGCGGTGAGACTATGGACTCTGTACTGTAAGAGCAGTGAGACTATGGACTCTATACTGTAAGAGCAGGGAGACTGTGGACTCTATACTGTAAGAGCAGTGAGACTATGGACTCTATACTGTAAGAGCAGGGAGACTGTGGACTCTATACTGTAAGAGCAGTGAGACTATGGACTCTTTACTGTAAGAGCAGTGAGACTATGGACTCTTTAATGTAAGAGCAGTGAGACTATGGACTCTTTGCTGTAAGAGCAGTGAGACTATGGACTCTTTACTGTAAGAGCAGTGAGACTATGGACTCTTTACTGTAAGAGCAGTGAGACTATGGACTCTTTACTGTAAGAGCAGTGAGACTATGGACTCTTTACTGTAAGAGCAGTGAGACTATGGACTCTTTACTGTAAGAGCAGTGAGACTATAGACTCTTTACTGTAAGAGCAGTGAGTCTATGGACTCTTTACTGTAAGAGCAGTGAGACTATGGATTCTTTACTGTAAGAGCAGTGAGACTATGGACTCTACTGTAAGAGCATTGAAACTATGGATTATTTATGGTAAGAGCAGTGAGACTATGGATTATTTACTGTAAGAACAGTGAGACTATGGACTCTTTACTGTAAGAGCAGTGAGACTATGGAATCTTTACTGTAATAGCAGTGAGACTATAGACTCTTTACTGTAATAGAAGTGAGACTATGGACTCTTTACTGTAAGAGCAGTGAGACTATGGACTCTTTAATGTAAGAGCAGTGAGACTTTGGACTCTTTACGGTAAGAGCAGTGAGACTATGGACTCTTTACTCTAAGAGCAGTGAGACTATGGACTCTTTACTGTAATAGCAGTGAGACTATGGACTCTTTACTGTAAGAGCAGTGAGACTATGGACTCTTTACTGTAATAGCAGTGAGACTATAGACTCTTTACTGTAATAGCAGTGAGACTATAGACTCTTTACTGTAATAGAAGTGAGACTATAGATTCTTTACTGTAAGAGCAGTGAGACTATGGACTCTTTACTGTAAGAGCAGTGAGACTATGGACTCTTTACTGTAAGAGCAGTGAGACTATGGACTCTTTACTGTAAGAGCAGTGAGACTATGGACTCTTTACTGTAAGAGCAGTGAGACTATGGATTCTTTACAGTAAGAGCAGTGAGACTATGGACTCTTTACTGTAAGAGCAGTGAGACTATAGACTCTTTACTGTAAGAGCAGTGAGATTGTGGACTCTTTACTGTAAGAGCAGTGAGACTATGGATTATTTACTGTAGGAGCAGTGAGACTATGGATTATTTACGATTAGAGCATTGAAAATATGGTTTATTTATGATAAGAGCACTGAGACTATGGACTCTTTACTGTAAGAGCAGTAAGAATATGAATTATTTATTGTAAGAGCAGTGAGACTATGGACTCTTTACTGTAAGAGCAGTGAGACTGTGGACTCCTTACTGTAAGAGCAGCGAGACTATGGATTATTTACTGTAAAACCAGTGAGACTATGGACTCTTTACTGTAAGAGCAATGAGACTATGCGTTATTTACTGTAAAAGCAGTGAGACTATGGACTCTTTACTATAAGAGCAGTGAGACTATGGACTCTATACTGTAAGAGCAGTGAGACTATGGATTATTTACTGTAAGAGCACGGAGACTATGGACTACTGTAAGAGCAGTGAGACTATGGGCTCTTTACTGTAAGAGCAGTGAGACTATGGGCTCTTTACTGTAAGAGCAGTGAGTCTATGGATTCTTTACTGTAAGGGCAGGGAGACTATGGGCTTTTTACTGTAAGAGCAGTGAGACTATGAATTATTTATTGTAAGAGCAGTGAGACTATGGATTATTTATGGTGAGAGCACTAAGACTATGGACTCTTTACTGTAAGAGCAGTGAGACTATGGATTATTTACTGTAAGAACAGTGAGACTATGGAATCTTTACTGTAAGAGCAGTGAGACTATGGACTCTTTACTGTAAGAGCAGGGAGACTATGGACTACTGTAAGAACAGTGAGACTATAGACTCTTTACTGTAAGAGCAGTGAGACTATGGGCTCTTTACTGTAAGAGCAGTGAATCTATGGATTCTTTACTGTAAGAGCAGTGAGACTATTGACTCTATACTGTAAGAGCAGTGAGACTATGGATTCTTTACGGTAAGAGCAGTGAGACTATGGACTCTTTACTGTAAGAGCAGTGAGACTATGGACTCTTTACTGTAAGAGCAGTGAGACTATAGACTCTTTACTGTAAGAGCAGTGAGACTATGGACTCTATACTGTAAGAGCAGTGAGACTATGGACTCTATACTGTAAGAGCGGTGAGGCTATGGATTCTATACTGTAAGAGCAGTGAGACTATGGACTCTTTACTGTAAGAGCAGTGAGACTATGGACTCTTTACGGTAAGAGCAGTGAGACTATAGACTCTTTACTGTAAGAGCAGTGAGACTATGGATTCTTTACTGTAAGAGCAGTGAGACTATTGACTCTATACTGTAAGAGCAGTGAGACTATGGATTCTTTACGGTAAGAGCAGTGAGACTATAGACTCTTTACTGTAAGAGCAGTGAGACTATAGACTCTTTACTGTAAGAGCAGTGAGACTATAGACTCTTTACTGTAAGAGCAGTGAGACTATGGATTCTTTACTGTAAGAGCAGTGAGACTATTGACTCTATACTGTAAGAGCAGTGAGACTATGGACTCTTTACTGTAAGAGCAGTGAGACTATGGATTCTTTACGGTAAGAGCAGTGAGACTATGGACTCTTTACTGTAAGAGCAGTGAGACTATGGACTCTTTACTGTAAGAGCAGTGAGACTATGGACTCTTTACTGTAAGAGCAGTGAGACTATGGACTCTTTACTGTAAGAGCGGTGAGACTATGGACTCTATACTGTAAGAGCAGTTAGACTATGGACTCTATACTGTAAGAGCAGTGAGACTATGGACTCTTTACTGTAAGAGCAGTGAGACTATGGACTCTTTACTGTAAGAGCAGTGAGACTATGGACTCTATACTGTAAGAGCAGTGAGACTATGGACTCTTTACTGTAAGAGCAGTGAGACTATGGACTCTATACTGTAAGAGCAGTGAGACTATGGACTCTATACTGTAAGAGCAGTGAGACTATGGACTCATTACTGTAAGAGCAGTGAGATTATGGACTCTTTACTGTAAGAGCAGTGAGACTATGGACTCTGCACTGTAAGAGCGGTGAGACTATGGACTCTGTACTGTAAGAGCAGTGAGACTATGGACTCTTTACTGTAAGAGCAGTGAGACTATGGACTCTATACGGTAAGAGCAGTGAGACTATGGACTCTTTACTGTAAGAGCAGTGAGACTATGGACTCTATACTGTAAGAGCAGGGAGACTGTGGACTCTATACTGTAAGAGCAGTGATACTATGGACTCTATACTGTAAGAGCAGTGAGACTATGGAGTCTTTACTGTAAGAGCAGTGAGACTATGGATTATTTATGGTGAGAGCACTAAGACTATGGACTCTTTACTGTAAGAGCAGTGAGACTATGGATTATTTACTGTAAGAACAGTGAGACTATGGAATCTTTACTGTAAGAGCAGTGAGACTATGGATTATTTTTTGTAAGAGCAGTGAGACTATGGGCTCTTTACTGTAAGAGCAGTGAGACTATGGATTCTTTACTGTAAGAGCAGTGAGACTATTGACTCTATACTGTAAGAGCAGTGAGACTATGGATTCTTTACGGTAAGAGCAGTGAGACTATGGACTCTTTACTGTAAGACCAGTGAGACTATGGACTCTTTACCGTAAGAGCAGTGAGACTATGGACTCTTTACTGTAAGAGCAGTGAGACTATAGACTCTTTACTGTAAGAGCAGTGAGACTTTGGACTCTATACTGTAAGAGCAGTGAGACTATGGACTCTATACTGTAAGAGCAGTGAGACTATGGACTCTTTACTGTAAGAGCAGTGAGACTATGGACTCTTTACTGTAAGAGCAGTGAGACTATGGACTCTTTACTGTAAGAGCAGTGAGACTATAGACTCTTTACTGTAAGAGCAGTGAGACTATGGACTCTTTACTTTAAGAGCAGTGAGACTATGGACTCTTTACTGTAAGAGCAGTGAGACTATAGACTCTTTACTGTAAGAGCAGTGAGACTATGGACTCTATACTGTAAGAGCAGTGAGACTATGGACTCTTTACTGTAAGAGCAGTGAGACTATGGACTCTTTACTGTAAGAGCAGTGAGACTATGGACTCTTTACTGTAAGAGCAGTGAGACTATAGACTCTTTACTGTAAGAGCAGTGAGATTGTGGACTCTTTACTGTAAGAGCAGTGAGACTATAGACTCTTTACTGTAAGAGCAGTGAGACTATGGACTCATTACTGTAAGAGCAGTGAGATTATGGACTCTTTACTGTAAGAGCAGTGAGACTATGGACTCTGTACTGTAAGAGCGGTGAGACTATGGACTCTGTACTGTAAGAGCAGTGAGACTATGGACTCTATACTGTAAGAGCAGGGAGACTGTGGACTCTATACTGTAAGAGCAGTGAGACTATGGACTCTATACTGTAAGAGCAGGGAGACTGTGGACTCTATACTGTAAGAGCAGTGAGACTATGGACTCTTTACTGTAAGAGCAGTGAGACTATGGACTCTTTAATGTAAGAGCAGTGAGACTATGGACTCTTTGCTGTAAGAGCAGTGAGACTATGGACTCTTTACTGTAAGAGCAGTGAGACTATGGACTCTTTACTGTAAGAGCAGTGAGACTATGGACTCTTTACTGTAAGAGCAGTGAGACTATGGACTCTTTACTGTAAGAGCAGTGAGACTATGGACTCTTTACTGTAAGAGCAGTGAGACTATAGACTCTTTACTGTAAGAGCAGTGAGTCTATGGACTCTTTACTGTAAGAGCAGTGAGACTATGGATTCTTTACTGTAAGAGCAGTGAGACTATGGACTCTACTGTAAGAGCATTGAAACTATGGATTATTTATGGTAAGAGCAGTGAGACTATGGATTATTTACTGTAAGAACAGTGAGACTATGGACTCTTTACTGTAAGAGCAGTGAGACTATGGAATCTTTACTGTAATAGCAGTGAGACTATAGACTCTTTACTGTAATAGAAGTGAGACTATGGACTCTTTACTGTAAGAGCAGTGAGACTATGGACTCTTTAATGTAAGAGCAGTGAGACTTTGGACTCTTTACGGTAAGAGCAGTGAGACTATGGACTCTTTACTCTAAGAGCAGTGAGACTATGGACTCTTTACTGTAATAGCAGTGAGACTATGGACTCTTTACTGTAAGAGCAGTGAGACTATGGACTCTTTACTGTAATAGCAGTGAGACTATAGACTCTTTACTGTAATAGCAGTGAGACTATAGACTCTTTACTGTAATAGAAGTGAGACTATAGATTCTTTACTGTAAGAGCAGTGAGACTATGGACTCTTTGCTGTAAGGGAAGTGAGACTATGGACTCTATACTGTAAGAGCAGTGAGACTATGGACTCTTTACTGTAAGAGCAGTGAGACTATGGACTCTATACTGTAAGAGCAGTGAGACTATGGACTCTATACTGTAAGAGCAGTGAGACTATGGACTCTTTACTCTAAGAGCAGTGAGACTATGGACTCTATACTGTAAGAGCAGTGAGACTATGGACTCTTTACTGTAAGAGCAGTGAGACAATGGACTCTTTACTGTAAGAGCAGTGAGACTATGGACTCTTTACTGTAAGAGCAGTCAGACTATGGATTCTTTACTGTAAGAGCAGTGAGACTATGGACTCTACTGTAAGAGCAGTGAGACTATGGATTATTTACTGTAAGAGCAGTGAGACTATGGATTATTTACGATTAGAGCATTGAAACTATGGATTATTTATGGTAAGAGCACTAAGACTATGGACCCTATACTGTAAGAGCAGTGAGACTATGGACTCTTTACTGTAAGAACAGTGAGACTATGGACTCTTTACTGTAAGAGCAGTGAGACTATGGACTCTTTACTGTAAGAGCAGTGAGACTATGGACTCTTTACTGTAAGAGCACTGAGACTATGGACTCTTTACTGTAAGAGCAGTGAGACTATGGACTCTTTACTGTAATAGCAGTGAGACTATAGACTCTTTACTGTAATAGCAGTGAGACTATGGACTCTTTACTGTAATAGAAGTGAGACTATAGATTCTTTACTGTAAGAGCAGTGAGACTATGGACTCTTTACTGTAATAGAAGTGAGACTATAGATTCTTTACTGTAAGAGCAGTGAGACTATGGACTCTTTACTGTAATAGCAGTGAGACAATAGACTCTTTACTGTAATAGAAGTGAGACTATAGATTCTTTACTGTAAGAGCAGTGAGACTATAGACTCTTTACTGTAAGAGCAGTGAGACTATGGACTCTATACTGTAAGAGCAGTGAGACTATGGATTCTTTACTGTAAGAGCAGTGAGACTATGGACTCTTTACTGTTAGAGCAGTGAGACTTTGGACTCTTTACTGTAATAGCAGTGAGACTATAGACTCTTTACTGTAATAGAAGTGAGACTATAGACTCTTTACTGTAATAGAAGTGAGACTATAGATTCTTTACTGTAAGAGCAGTGAGACTATGGACTCTTTACTGTAAGAGCAGTGAGACTATAGACTCTTTACTGTAAGAGCAGTGAGACTATGGATTCTTTACTGTAAGAGCAGTGAGACTATGGACTCTACTGTAAGAGCAGTGAGACTATGGATTATTTACTGTAAGAGCAGTGAGACTATGGATTATTTATGGTAAGAGCACTGAGACTATGGACTCTATACTGTAAGAGCAGTGAGACTATGGACTCTTTACTGTAAGAGCGGTGAGACTATGGACTCTTTACTGTAAGAGCAGTGAGACTATAGACTCTTTACTGTAATAGAAGTGAGACTATGGACTCTTTACTGTAAGAGCAGTGAGACTATGGACTCTTTACTGTAAGAGCAGTGAGACTATAGACTCTTTACTGTAATAGAAGTGAGACTATGGACTCTTTACTGTAAGAGCAGTGAGACTATGGACTCTTTACTGTAAGAGCAGTGAGACTATGGACTCTTTACTGTAATAGCAGTGAGACTATAGACTGTTTGCTGTAATAGAAGTGAGACTATAGACTCTTTACTGTAATAGAAGTGAGACTATGGACTCTTTACTGTAAGAGCAGTGAGACTATGGACTATTTACTGTAAGAGCAGTGAGACTATAGACTCTTTACTGTAATAGAAGTGAGACTATGGACTCTGTACTGTAAGAGCAGTGAGACTATGGACTCTATACTGTAAGAGCAGTGAGACTATGGATTATTTACTGTAAGAGCAGTGAGACTATGGACTCTTTACTGTAAGAGCAGTGAGACTATGGACTCTATACTGTAAGAGCAGTGAGACTATGGACTCTATACTGTAAAAGCAGTGAGACTATGGACTCTTTACAGTAAGAGCAGTGAGACTATGGACTCTTTACTGTAAGAGCAGTGAGACTATGGACTCTATACTGTAAGAGCAGTGAGACTATTGACTCTATACTGTAAAAGCAGTGAGACTATGGACTCTTTACAGTAAGAGCAGTGAGACTATGGACTCTTTACTGTAAGAGCAGTGAGACTATGGACTCTATACTGTAAGAGCAGTGAGACTATGGACTCTTTACTGTAAGAGCAGTGAGACTATGGACTCTTTACTGTAATAGCAGTGAGACTATAGACTCTTTACTGTAATAGAAGTGAGACTATAGATTCTTTACTGTAAGAGCAGTGAGACTATGGACTCTTTACTGTAAGAGCAGTGAGACTATGGATTCTTTACAGTAAGAGCAGTGAGACTATGGACTCTTTACTGTAAGAGCAGTGAGACTATGGATTATTTACTGTAGGAGCAGTGAGACTATGGATTATTTACGATTAGAGCATTAAAAATATGGATTATTTATGATAAGAGCACTGAGACTATGGACTCTTTACTGTAAGAGCAGTAAGAATATGAATTATTTATTGTAAGAGCAGTGAGACTATGGACTCTTTACTGTAAGAGCAGTGAGACTGTGGACTCCTTACTGTAAGAGCAGCGAGACTATGGTTTATTTACTGTAAAACCAGTGAGACTATGGACTCTTTACTGTAAGAGCAATGAGACTATGCGTTATTTACTGTAAAAGCAGTGAGACTATGGACTCTTTACTATAAGAGCAGTGAGACTATGGACTCTATACTGTAAGAGCAGTGAGACTATGGATTATTTACTGTAAGAGCAGGGAGACTTTGGGCTCTTTACTGTAAGAGCAGTGAGACTATGGGCTCTTTACTGTAAGAGCAGTGAGACTATGGATTCTTTACTGTAAGGGCAGGGAGACTATGGGCTTTTTACTGTAAGAGCAGTGAGACTATGAATTATTTATTGTAAGGTCAGTGAGACTATGGATTATTTATGGTGAGAGCACTAAGACTATGGACTCTTTACTGTAAGAGCAGTGAGACTATGGATTATTTACTGTAAGAACAGTGAGACTATGGAATCTTTACTGTAAGAGCAGTGAGACTATGGACTCTTTACTGTAAGAGCAGGGAGACTATGGACTACTGTAAGAACAGTGAGACTATAGACTCTTTACTGTAAGAGCAGTGAGACTATGGGCTCTTTACTGTAAGAGCAGTGAATCTATGGATTCTTTACTGTAAGAGCAGTGAGACTATTGACTCTATACTGTAAGAGCAGTGAGACTATGGATTCTTTACGGTAGGAGCAGTGAGACTATGGACTCTTTACTGTAAGAGCAGTGAGACTATGGACTCTTTACTGTAAGAGCAGTGAGACTATGGACTCTTTACTGTAAGAGCAGTGAGACTATGGACTCTATACTGTAAGAGCAGTGAGACTATAGACTCTTTACTGTAAGAGCAGTGAGACTATGGACTCTATACTGTAAGAGCAGTGAGACTATGGACTCTTTACAGTAAGAGCAGTGAGACTATGGACTCTTTACTGTAAGAGCAGTGAGACTATGGATTATTTACTGTAAGAGCAGTGAGACTATGGATTATTTATGATTAGAGCATTGAAACTATGGATTATTTATGGTAAGAGCACTGAGACTATGGACTCTATACTGTAAGAGCAGTGAGACTATGGACTCTTTACTGTAAGAGCAGTGAGACTATGGACTCTTTACTGTAAGAGCAGTGAGACTATGGACTCTTTACTGTAAGAGCAGTGAGACTATGGATTCTTTACAGTAAGAGCAGTGAGACTATGGACTCTTTACTGTAAGAGCAGTGAGACTATAGACTCTTTACTGTAAGAGCAGTGAGATTGTGGACTCTTTACTGTAAGAGCAGTGAGACTATGGATTATTTACTGTAGGAGCAGTGAGACTATGGATTATTTACGATTAGAGCATTGAAAATATGGTTTATTTATGATAAGAGCACTGAGACTATGGACTCTTTACTGTAAGAGCAGTAAGAATATGAATTATTTATTGTAAGAGCAGTGAGACTATGGACTCTTTACTGTAAGAGCAGTGAGACTGTGGACTCCTTACTGTAAGAGCAGCGAGACTATGGATTATTTACTGTAAAACCAGTGAGACTATGGACTCTTTACTGTAAGAGCAATGAGACTATGCGTTATTTACTGTAAAAGCAGTGAGACTATGGACTCTTTACTATAAGAGCAGTGAGACTATGGACTCTATACTGTAAGAGCAGTGAGACTATGGATTATTTACTGTAAGAGCACGGAGACTATGGACTACTGTAAGAGCAGTGAGACTATGGGCTCTTTACTGTAAGAGCAGTGAGACTATGGGCTCTTTACTGTAAGAGCAGTGAGTCTATGGATTCTTTACTGTAAGGGCAGGGAGACTATGGGCTTTTTACTGTAAGAGCAGTGAGACTATGGATTATTTACTGTAAGAACAGTGAGACTATGGAATCTTTACTGTAAGAGCAGTGAGACTATGGACTCTTTACTGTAAGAGCAGGGAGACTATGGACTACTGTAAGAACAGTGAGACTATAGACTCTTTACTGTAAGAGCAGTGAGACTATGGGCTCTTTACTGTAAGAGCAGTGAATCTATGGATTCTTTACTGTAAGAGCAGTGAGACTATTGACTCTATACTGTAAGAGCAGTGAGACTATGGATTCTTTACGGTAAGAGCAGTGAGACTATGGACTCTTTACTGTAAGAGCAGTGAGACTATGGACTCTTTACTGTAAGAGCAGTGAGACTATAGACTCTTTACTGTAAGAGCAGTGAGACTATGGACTCTATACTGTAAGAGCAGTGAGACTATGGACTCTATACTGTAAGAGCGGTGAGGCTATGGATTCTATACTGTAAGAGCAGTGAGACTATGGACTCTTTACTGTAAGAGCAGTGAGACTATGGACTCTTTACGGTAAGAGCAGTGAGACTATAGACTCTTTACTGTAAGAGCAGTGAGACTATGGATTCTTTACTGTAAGAGCAGTGAGACTATTGACTCTATACTGTAAGAGCAGTGAGACTATGGATTCTTTACGGTAAGAGCAGTGAGACTATAGACTCTTTACTGTAAGAGCAGTGAGACTATAGACTCTTTACTGTAAGAGCAGTGAGACTATAGACTCTTTACTGTAAGAGCAGTGAGACTATGGATTCTTTACTGTAAGAGCAGTGAGACTATTGACTCTATACTGTAAGAGCAGTGAGACTATGGACTCTTTACTGTAAGAGCAGTGAGACTATGGATTCTTTACGGTAAGAGCAGTGAGACTATGGACTCTTTACTGTAAGAGCAGTGAGACTATGGACTCTTTACTGTAAGAACAGTGAGACTATGGACTCTTTACTGTAAGAGCAGTGAGACTATGGACTCTTTACTGTAAGAGCGGTGAGACTATGGACTCTATACTGTAAGAGCAGTTAGACTATGGACTCTATACTGTAAGAGCAGTGAGACTATGGACTCTTTACTGTAAGAGCAGTGAGACTATGGACTCTTTACTGTAAGAGCAGTGAGACTATGGACTCTATACTGTAAGAGCAGTGAGACTATGGACTCTTTACTGTAAGAGCAGTGAGACTATGGACTCTATACTGTAAGAGCAGTGAGACTATGGACTCTATACTGTAAGAGCAGTGAGACTATGGACTCATTACTGTAAGAGCAGTGAGATTATGGACTCTTTACTGTAAGAGCAGTGAGACTATGGACTCTGTACTGTAAGAGCAGTGAGACTATGGACTCTTTACTGTAAGAGCAGTGAGACTATGGACTCTATACGGTAAGAGCAGTGAGACTATGGACTCTTTACTGTAAGAGCAGTGAGACTATGGACTCTATACTGTAAGAGCAGGGAGACTGTGGACTCTATACTGTAAGAGCAGTGATACTATGGACTCTATACTGTAAGAGCAGTGAGACTATGGAGTCTTTACTGTAAGAGCAGTGAGACTATGGATTATTTATGGTGAGAGCACTAAGACTATGGACTCTTTACTGTAAGAGCAGTGAGACTATGGATTATTTACTGTAAGAACAGTGAGACTATGGAATCTTTACTGTAAGAGCAGTGAGACTATGGATTATTTTTTGTAAGAGCAGTGAGACTATGGGCTCTTTACTGTAAGAGCAGTGAGACTATGGATTCTTTACTGTAAGAGCAGTGAGACTATTGACTCTATACTGTAAGAGCAGTGAGACTATGGATTCTTTACGGTAAGAGCAGTGAGACTATGGACTCTTTACTGTAAGAGCAGTGAGACTATGGACTCTTTACCGTAAGAGCAGTGAGACTATGGACTCTTTACTGTAAGAGCAGTGAGACTATAGACTCTTTACTGTAAGAGCAGTGAGACTATGGACTCTATACTGTAAGAGCAGTGAGACTATAGACTCTTTACTGTAAGAGCAGTGAGACTATGGACTCTATACTGTAAGAGCAGTGAGACTATGGACTCTATACTGTAAGAGCAGTGAGACTATGGACTCTTTACTGTAAGAGCAGTGAGACTATGGACTCTTTACTGTAAGAGCAGTGAGACTATGGACTCTTTACTGTAAGAGCAGTGAGACTATAGACTCTTTACTGTAAGAGCAGTGAGACTATGGACTCTTTACTTTAAGAGCAGTGAGACTATGGACTCTTTACTGTAAGAGCAGTGAGACTATAGACTCTTTACTGTAAGAGCAGTGAGACTATGGACTCTATACTGTAAGAGCAGTGAGACTATGGACTCTATACTGTAAGAGCAGTGAGACTATGGACTCTTTACTGTAAGAGCAGTGAGACTATGGACTCTTTACTGTAAGAGCAGTGAGACTATGGACTCTTTACTGTAAGAGCAGTGAGACTATAGACTCTTTACTGTAAGAGCAGTGAGATTGTGGACTCTTTACTGTAAGAGCAGTGAGACTATAGACTCTTTACTGTAAGAGCAGTGAGACTATGGACTCATTACTGTAAGAGCAGTGAGATTATGGACTCTTTACTGTAAGAGCAGTGAGACTATGGACTCTGTACTGTAAGAGCGGTGAGACTATGGACTCTGTACTGTAAGAGCAGTGAGACTATGGACTCTTTACTGTAAGAGCAGTGAGACTATGGACTCTATACTGTAAGAGCAGGGAGACTGTGGACTCTATACTGTAAGAGCAGTGAGACTATGGACTCTATACTGTAAGAGCAGGGAGACTGTGGACTCTATACTGTAAGAGCAGTGAGACTATGGACTCTTTACTGTAAGAGCAGTGAGACTATGGACTCTATACTGTAAGAGCGGTGAGACTATGGACTCTATACTGTAAGAGCAGTGAGACTATGGACTCTATACTGTAAGAGCAGTGAGACTATGGACTATATACTGTAAGAGCAGTGAGACTATGGACTCTTTACTGTAAGAGCAGTGAGACTATGGACTCTTTACTGTAAGAGCAGTGAGACTATAGACTCTTTACTGTAAGAGCAGTGAGACTATGGACTATACTGTAAGAGCAGTGAGACTATGGACTCTATACTGTAAGAGCTGTGAGACTATGGATTCTATACTGTAAGAGCAGTGAGACTATGGACTCTTTACGGTAAGAGCAGTGAGACTATAGACTCTTTACTGTAAGAGCGGTGAGACTATGGACTCTTTACTGTAAGAGCAGTGAGACTATGGACTCTTTACTGTAAGAACAGTGAGACTATGGACTCTTTACTGTAAGAGCAGTGAGACTATGGACTCTTTACTGTAAGAACAGTGAGACTATGGACTCTTTACTGTAAGAGCAGTGAGACTATGGACTCTTTACTGTAAGAGCAGTGAGACTATGGACTCTTTACTGTAAGAGCAGTGAGACTATGGACTCTGTACTGTAAGAGCGGTGAGACTATGGACTCTGTACTGTAAGAGCAGTGAGACTATGGACTCTTTACTGTAAGAGCAGTGAGACTATGGACTCTATACTGTAAGAGCAGTGAGACTGTGGACTCTTTACTGTAAGAGCAGTGAGACTATGGACTCTGTACTGTAAGAGCAGTGAGACTATGGACTCTTTACTGTAAGAGCAGTGAGACTATGGACTCTGTACTGTAAGAGCAGTGAGACTATGGACTCTATACTGTAAGAGCAGTGAGACTATGGACTCTATACTGTAAGAGCAGTGAGACTATGGACTCTATACTGTAAGAGCAGTGAGACTATGGACTCTTTACTGTAAGAGCAGTGAGACTATGGACTCTTCACTGTAAGAGCAGTGAGACTATGGACTCTTTACTGTAAGAGCAGTGAGACTATGGACTCTTTACTGTAAGAGCAGTGAGACTATGGACTCTATACTGTAAGAGCAGTGAGACTATGGACTCTTTACTGTAAGAGCAGTGAGACTAGACTCTATACTGTAAGAGCAGTGAGACTATGGACTCTTTACTGTAAGAGCAGTGAGACTATGGATTCTTTACGGTAAGAGCAGTGAGACTATGGACTCTATACTGTAAGAGCAGTGAGACTATGGACTCTTTACTGTAAGAGCAGTGAGACTATGGACTCTTTACTGTAAGAGCAGTGAGACTATGGACTCTTTACTGTAAGAGCAGTGAGACTATGGACTCTATACTGTAAGAGCAGTGAGACTAGACTCTATACTGTAAGAGCAGTGAGACTATGGACTCTTTACTGTAAGAGCAGTCAGACTATGGACTCTTTACTGTAAGAGCAGTGAGACTATGGACTCTATACTGTAAGAGCAGTGAGACTATGGACTCTTTACTGTAAGAGCAGTGAGACTAGACTCTTTACTGTAAGAGCAGTGAGACTATGGACTCTATACTGTAAGAGCAGTGAGACTATGGACTCTTTACTGTAAGAGCAGTGAGACTATGGACTCTATACTGTAAGAGCAGTGAGACTATGGACTCTTTACTGTAAGAGCAGTGAGACTAGACTCTTTACTGTAAGAGCAGTGAGACTATGGACTCTATACTGTAAGAGCAGTGAGACTATGGACTCTTTACTGTAAGAGCAGTGAGACTAGACTCTATACTGTAAGAGCAGTGAGACTATGGACTCTTTACTGTAAGAGCTGTCAGACTATGGACTCTTTACTGTAAAAGCAGTGAGACTATGGACTCTATACTGTAAGAGCAGTGAGACTATGGACTCTTTACTGTAAGAGCAGTGAGACTAGACTCTTTACTGTAAGAGCAGTGAGACTATGGACTCTATACTGTAAGAGCAGTGAGACTATGCACTCTTTACTGTAAGAGCAGTGAGACTATGGACTCTTTACTGTAAGAGCAGTGAGACTATGGACTCTATACTGTAAGAGCAGTGAGACTATGGACTCTATACTGTAAGAGCAGTGAGACTATGGACTCTTTACTGTAAGAGCAGTGAGACTAGACTCTATACTGTAAGAGCAGTGAGACTATGGACTCTTTACTGTAAGAGCAGTGAGACTAGACTCTTTACTGTAAGAGCAGTGAGACTATGGACTCTATACTGTAAGAGCAGTGAGACTATGGACTCTTTACTGTAAGAGCAGTGAGACTAGACTCTATACTGTAAGAGCAGTGAGACTATGGACTCTTTACTGTAAGAGCAGTGAGAC
Organism: Bufo bufo; assembly: GCF_905171765.1. NCBI lineage: Eukaryota > Metazoa > Chordata > Amphibia > Anura > Bufonidae > Bufo > Bufo bufo. The sequence goes on along the minus strand of NC_053397.1, from coordinate 5,459,064 downwards.
TATGGACTCTTTACTGTAAGAGCAGTGAGACTAGACTCTTTACTGTAAGAGCAGTGAGACTATGGACTCTATACTGTAAGAGCAGTGAGACTATGGACTCTTTACTGTAAGAGCAGTCAGACTATAGACTCTTTACTGTAAGAGCAGTGAGACTATGGACTCTTTACTGTAAGAGCAGTGAGACTATGGACTCTATACTGTAAGAGCAGTGAGACTATGGATTCTTTACTGTAAGAGCAGTGAGACTATGGACTCTTTACTGTAAGAGCAGTGAGACTATGGACTATTACTGTAAGAGCAGTGAGACTATGGACTCTTTACTGTAAGAGCGGTGAGACTATGGACTCTTTACTGTAAGAGCGGTGAGACTATGGACTCTTTACTGTAAGAGCAGTGAGACTATGGACTCTTTACTGTAAGAGCAGTGAGACTATGGATTCTTTACTGTAAGAGCAGTGAGACTATAGACTCTTTACTGTAAGAGCGGTGAGACTATGGACTCTTTACTGTAAGAGCAGTGAGACTATGGACTCTTTACTGTAAGAGCAGTGAGACTATGGACTCTATACTGTAAGAGCAGTGAGACTATGGACTCTATACTGTAAGAGCAGTGAGACTATGGACTCTTTACTGTAAGAGCAGTGAGACTAGACTCTTTACTGTAAGAGCAGTCAGACTATGGACTCTTTACTGTAAGAGCAGTGAGACTATGGACTCTATACTGTAAGAGCAGTGAGACTATGGACTCTTTACTGTAAGAGCAGTGAGACTATGGACTCTTTACTGTAAGAGCAGTGAGACTATGGACTCTTTACTGTAAGAGCAGTGAGACTATGGACTCTTTACTGTAAGAGCAGTGAGACTATGGACTATACTGTAAGAGCAGTGAGACTATGGACTCTATACTGTAAGAGCAGTGAGACTATGGACTCTTTACTGTAAGAGCAGTGAGACTATGGACTCTTTACTGTAAGAGCAGTGAGACTATGGACTCTTTACTGTAAGAGCAGTGAGACTATGGACTATACTGTAAGAGCAGGGAGACTATGGACTCTTTACTGTAAGAGCAGTGAGACTATGGACTCTTTACTGTAAGAGCAGTGAGACTATGGACTCTTTACTGTAAGAGCAGTGAGACTGTGGACTCTATACTGTAAGAGCAGTGAGACTGTGGACTCTATACTGTAAGAGCAGTGAGACTATGGACTCTATACTGTAAGAGCAGTCAGACTATGGACTCTTTACTGTAAGAGCAGTGAGACTATGGACTCTTTACTGTAAGAGCAGTGAGACTATGGACTCTTTACTGTAAGAGCAGTGAGACTATGGACTCTATACTGTAAGAGCAGTGAGACTATGGAATTCTCTGCCTGAGAAGGTGGTGATGGTTAATTCACTAAAATAGGTTCAAGAGGAACCTGGATGTATTTCTGGAGTGTAATAATATTACAGTTATTAGATTTCTGGAGAAGGCTTGTTGATCTGATTGGCTGACTGGAGTTGAGAAAGAATTTTTTCCTTTAAAATTAGGAAAATTAGCTTCTACCTCACTGGATTTTCTGCCTTCCTCTGGATTAACTTTGGAGGCTGCATTGGATGGACGGATGTCTTTATTCAGCTTTACAAAGAATGTTACTATGTCTGTGCAAAGGCAGTCAATTGCTTTCAAATAGACCTCTGTAATTCTTTATTTCCCCTGTGGGGGCGCTGCAGGAAGACTGAAAACTTGTTGGATTCCCACACAGATTTCATCTAATTTACGATTACCCAGGTAACAAAACGGGATTATCGAAAGTGGAGCACCCCTTTAAAAAAACACATGTACATTTCTCAATTTGTGAAGTCTGACCATCGTACCTGATCAGATATATAATCATCTTCAATTTCAATGACTGCCGCTATTGTTTTGGATTTGATCATTTCTATTGCTTCATATCTTCGTATGCGTTTACAGAAGAACCTGATGTTGGGGATGAGTTTTATCTCTTTAAGTTCTTTATTCATTTCTTCCGTAGCGAACCTCATGGCCTCCATCAGCTGCAGGCTCTCATAAAGGTTTGGACTTTTTTTCGCCAATTCTTTGGATACATAGCATCCAACATCAACTACAAAAAACCCAGCAATCTCCAGCTCTTGTTTTGGGGGCTGTTCCTCAGATGATTGCCCCCCATTACTGCATAGAATTTCCAGGGAAAGTAAAGCCCAGAACATGGCAGCCATCGGAGGAACGATCTGGACTCCAGAGATGATCCTCCTGAGGTGACGTGAAGAGAACGTCTTGTGTCCAGTTTGGGACCTGAAAACAGAAGATACAACATGAGCATGGAGTGGAATATCTGTACAGGAGGCTTCCAGCTGAAGAGGGGACTACAGGTAATCACTGGGGGTCACGAGAAGACCCCCCATTATCAGCGGGTGCTGCTCACAGACACACAATATTGTAGGTGTTTGTCAGTTTCAACAAATATGAAATCCGCAGTGGGTGCCGGACGGAAGAGGATAAAGACATCGACAAATATATTTCACATTTTTTTGCCCTCAGGTTTGTACAGTAGAGTGAGCTTCAGACGTGTCGGAGCTTTATAGCCAATTCCATCAAATTTCTGAAAAATAGAAATAAGGATGGACACCATGTCAGATACCCAACAGACTCATCATAGTCATTGTGTCTGTCATGTACCATTCTTTCACCTCTGCTCAGTCTTGTCATCTCTTCCTTCCTGCTGTCACGGTCCCTTCTGTGACAGATTCCTCCACACTCAGTCTCCTTGATCTCCTGACATCTAACAGCCTCTTTGATTACTCTTTATTCAGTGTGTGTTTGTGACCTCATCCCCTGTTTCAGGTGTAGCTTAGCACTCATTACTCTACCCTATTTAGTGTTGCCCCACCCTTCTGACTGTGCGGTAGATAGTTTCATTCGGGTTTGGCAGAGCTGGTGTGAGGTCGTCTCTGGTGTTCCTGCTCTTCCATCACTACAGAAGTTAAAGGGGTTGGACACTTTCTGCTTACTGCTGACCAACATGTTTGTGAGATGAGTATATGACACTTACTAATATAGTCTCTGTTGAAATTCTGAACAATTTTCAATATTTCATAAGGTACTGTCACCGCCGGCCCTGGGAGAGATCTTAGAAGTTCAAATAGACGGAAGACTCAGGAGTCTATCTGACAGATCTCTCTTGTTTTCATTGTTGCTGACAGGTTTCCACCCCTTCGCAGATGCTGCTCATTATCAGTCAGGTGGCTCGTTATATGTTCCACCTCTCACTTGTTTCCCTGCGGCTGATAGCTCTTCTGTGGAGTGCTCTGCTTGTGTGGTGTCCCACTACGTGACCGTGGGCACCGCAAATGTGCTTTTATCATGTTTTATTGTCATGTAATATGCCTGCATTTTGTATTTTATCTCCTGTCATATTCTCCCATGTCACAATGTGATTCTACATGCAAGCTCCTTTACACAGGCCTAGTCAGGATGCACTACCCTTGTTTCTCCACAAGATGGGGCAGTGTCAGTGTGTATATAGATATATATAGCTTAGCTCAGACCTAGTTAGGCAGTTCAATCCAGTTCAGTGCAGAGTAGAGCTGAGAACAGTCCAGTTCTCTCATGAGCTTAGTCAGAAAGCAGCAGCCATGTAGCTGAACACCTGGAGGGAGGCCATTCCCAGCCTCTCTGATCTGTCCCTGTCGGCTCCACAGTCCAGGGTTAAGGCCTGCAACTATTCTACCTAAAGGTGATCCATCCACTGCTATAGATCACTCTTCCAGGGTGACCAATGTCTAAGCTGCAAGCAGCCGAGTATCTAAGGGAATACCACGTTTTATTCAAGACAAAGGATTAGCAAGATAGCCATTACCTGTAGACTTATTAGGCACCTTTGTACCAGGTGCAGGAGACAGCATGAAGCATCCACATCTCCAGTGTAAATCCTGAGGACAGTCCGGCCGACTGTCAGAACAACATTGGAGTAGAAGTTCCAGGATTCAGAAAAGCAGCTTTAACCAAGGATTAGGACCAGTGTCAGACTTCCATTATCAGCAGCCCAGTCTGAGCAGTAGCTTCTTATCTATTACACGAGCCTGGACTTCACTGAGGACTTGCATTTCCCTTTCCCCATATACATAGGAGATTGTGTTCATGCCGGACTGTATCTAGAGACTGTTTAATACTTTGGATGTACTGTTACCAGGAGTCATCATCAGTAAAGTTCCACCCTGGATTTCATCCTTCTTGTCTCAGCCTCAAGTTCCTGAAGTAACACTACAGTAAATGGTTGTACCTCCACAAAAGGTACTGGGGTCACGACTACAAGGGACCTTGCCACTGGCACATTAATACAGACCATCAAGGGCACCTCGAGCCACCATCTGGCCTTGTCCCTTACACCAGAGTGTGCCCCCGAGAATCCTTGTGCCGTTCTCCTCTTCTCTTATGCGAGCCTGCCCAGGGACGACGTAACCGTGAGTAACCAGAACTGTACTTACCTCGGCCCACCTACTGCTCACACCGTGACCTCACACATAATTCCCCTGCAAGATCTGGCATACCGCACTTGTGTGGTGGTTCTGCTGTTCCAGTTACCTCTCTAGCTAAGTCCTTTCCCTTTTCTTGGTGTGTCTGTTTCAGTTTGGAAGGAGCCGGTTGCCTCTTTCCCTGTTCCCTAAGCTGAGGGTTTGGTGCAGTGTTTCAGCAGTCTCAGGTTCCTGTGCATTTCTACCATTGAGATTTGCACATGTTGTTAGCAGCTTAGGGTGAGTATCAGGGAATGCTCGGCGGTGACCTCTTTATTCCCTAGGTTTGGGGCCTAGTCTGTTGTTGCGGTTCCCTTTGGTTGTCCTTCCTTCCCCGTACTTCCCGTGACATTATCAGCCGCCGAATACCGTTACTGCTCTGTGTTGGGTCCTGTCTCTGCACTGGTGGATCGTATGCAGGGGTTGTCGCTGGAGGTAGCAGACCTCCGTGAATCTGTTGCAAGGTGTCAGGCATCTGTCTCCGCCAGTGGGCTCCAGACCTGCTCTGAACCTAAGATCGCCCTCCCGGACCGATTTGCCGGAGGAAATGACAACTTTGTTGAAAACTTTCTTTTCGCTTACACCTTCACTCCTCTGGTGACGAGAGTCAAAAGGTGGGGTTCGTTATTTCTTTATTGAAAGGTGACGCTCAATCCTGGGCCTTTTTTTATTTGCCGACCGGATCCCAATCCCTCCGGTCGGTGGATGGTTTTTTCAGAGCCTTGGGACTTATTTATGACGACCCAGACCGAGTTTCTCTGGCGGAATCTATGTTGTGCGGCTTGCATCAGGGAAATCGGTCTGCTGAGTCCTACTGCTCTGAATTCAGGAGGTGGGCAACTGATTCTGAGTGGAGTGGCCCTCCGGAGTCCGCTCTGTCAGGGGCTTTCTGAGAGACTAAAAGATGCCCTAGCACTCCCTGTGTCATTAGAGGCCGCCATGTCTCTTGCGGTGCGAATGGATAGACGTCTGAGGGAAAGGTGCAAGACTCCATTCTCTCGGGACGTATTACCTGAAGGGAGGTCGGTCCACGCGGACACTCGGGGTACTGAGACACCTGAGCCCATGTCTGGAGAGGAACCCATGAAATTGGGACGGGTCTCTCCAGACCCTGGTGATAAGAACTTCAGGGCTAAAAAGTGACAGGTTTTTTTTGTGGTAAAGGGGGTCATTTTGTTAATGTTTGTCCCTATGTAAAATATCAAGGCGAGAATAAAAAAAAATGGTGTTACCAATAAGTTGTGTTGGCAGAGTAGTTGGGGAATCTGAGGGAAGGGTTAGATTTTAATATATATATGCCCTTACATATATGCATATATATTTACCCTTTTTCATAATCCTGTCTGGGGATGGGTGTATAGATAGAGAGGTATGTATGCCCCCTGGTCAGCATACATCTCTATGTGTATAATGTATATATGTAGGGGGGCTTATTGATGTATGGTATATATATTTATGGATGTGCCCCAAACATCTATAAGTATATATATATATATGTATACTTATCCCCCAGTTTTATATATCTATATATATTTATAGATGTGCCCCAAGTATCTATAAATATATATGTGCAGTTAAATGTGGCCAGTAGCTCCCATAATTGCTCCCCCCCCCCCCTCTGAAAGGTGCCTGCTGTGGGGTGGGGGGGGGGGGGGGGGGGGGGGAGAGACCGACAACTGGACAATTGTGTCCAGTTTTGGCCTCTTCAAAGGGCAGAGGATCAATAAAGATCCTCTGCCCTTTGTCACCATCTCTAGGCTGCTTGGGAGCGAGCGCCGCCGGACTTAAATAGTCTGGCGGCACTGCGCTCTTGAGTTTCGAGCCGTGCAGCCGAATCAAGAGGATCATCCCCTAGAAGAACGAGCACCCCTGGACAACGAGCATTATATTGGCTGAATATATTTAACCCCTGACATCCCTATACCACCAACGATTAACCCTTTGGTCCCCATATTCCCTATAACCCTATACTACCAGCGATTCCCCTGCATTTAACCCCTTTTTCCCTATACCACCAACAATAACCCCTGCATTCTGCATTACCCCTGCATTCCCCCTGCATTAACCCCTGCATTCCCTATACCACCAACGAACCCCTGCATTAACCCCTGCTCCACCAACCATCCCCTAACCCTGGCTGCTGAACTCTTGCAGTCAGTATTTACCCCTGCTGCTGACCTCCTGCAGCATTAACCCCTGCACTGCATTGCTCTGATCCTTGCAGTGCTAACCCTCAGTTAACCCTTCCCCTGCTGCCCTGTATTGTATTTACCCTTTATTCCCCGGAGGGTCAGTATATAGCCAGGTTGGGTGGGCTGCTATTACATTGTAGTTAGATTCTGGGGAGGACTTGGGATTGTGTGAGCGTAGTTCGGACCGTATTAGTGTGTTGTTGCAGTGTGATTATATTATATTGCTGTGTGCTGCTATAAATATACAGGGTGGGCCATTTCTATGGATACACCTTAATAAAATGGGAATGGTTGGTGATATTAACTTCCTGTTTGTGGCACATTAGTATATGTGAGAGGGGAAACTTTTCAAGATGGGTGGTGACCATGGCGGCCATTTTGAAGTCGGCCATTTTGAATCCAACTTTAGTTTTTTCAATAGGAAGAGGGTCATGTGACACATCAAACGTATTGGGAATTTCAGAAGAAAAACAATGGTGTGCTTGGTTTTAACGTAACTTTATTCTTTCATGAGTTATTTACAAGTTTCTGACCACTTATAAAATGTGTTCAATGTGCTGCCCATTGTGTTGGATTGTCAATGCAACCCTCTTCTCCCACTCTTCACACACTGATAGCAACACCGCAGGAGAAATGCTAGCACAGGCTTCCAGTATCCGTAGTTTCAGGTGCTGCACATCTCGTATCATCTGAAGGCAATCGTCTATGCTGTGAAGATACGAGACGTGCAGCACCTGAAACTATGGATACTGGAAGCCTGTGCTAGCATTTCTCCTGCGGTGTGGCTATCAGTGTGTGAAGAGTGGGAGAAGAGGGTTGCATTGACAATCCAACACAATGGGCAGCACATTGAACACATTTTATAAGTGGTCAGAAACTTGTAAATAACTCATGAAAGAATAAAGTTACGTTAAAACCAAGCACACCATTGTTTTTCTTGTGAAATTCCCAATAAGTTTGATGTGTCACATGACCCTCTTCCTATTGAAAAAACAAAAGTTGGATTCAAAATGGCCGACTTCAAAATGGCCACCATGGTCACCACCCATCTTGAAAAGTTTCCCCCCTCACATATACTAATGTGCCACAAACAGGAAGTTAATATCAAAAACCATTCCCATTTTATTAAGGTGTATCCATATAAATGGCCCACCCTGTATATATATCTATTCCATTGATATAGATATATATGGTTATAAGCAAAAATTAGACTGTAACGTGTAGTGTGTTAATAAATACCTTTTATTTAAGCACACTGTGTAGTCTTTTTGTTGTAGTAGGCGCCGCAGCGATAGCCGCAGGTAGTTCGGTGTAGAGTAAGGTAATCAGTATTGTTTGATTAATTAGGTATAAATAGGCGGAGGCATCACTAGACGACTCACGCCTATTTATGAATATTAATTATTGAGATTGCCATAAATTTCAATAATTAATACTTCCTTTAACATTGGCGAGCCAGGCCCACTGCTAGGAATTTGTGTCCGTGTTTGGCTTTTTGTGAATTAGTCAGCAAGAGAGACGTGGTCAGTGGTTTCTGAGCGTCCAGGGCCTGATAATTCGGATAGAAAGCGATATTTCAATCGGAGCTAGGCACGGGCCAAAATCTACAGCAGAGAATTTAAATCTTTCTGATTTGTGTATTAAGTATTTTCTGATTCCCTTACACGCCCACTGAACACTGGAGAGAAGTCGTCACATACACCACTGAGGAGAGAACCATCATCATTGAAGCTGAACAGAAGTCGTCTGGCTGGTCGGGAGAAGGCGTTCCGAATATTGAAGGACCTCCTCCACGCAGCAAATCAGGACAACAAACAACGGCACCAAAGAAGATGGCCTCTCGTCAGAAAGTGAAGTGAACTTCTCCACACTGCAACTCCTCAGCAAACATAGCACATACAACCCCATCATCCCCACCACGTACAAATCCACTGAGCTGCTATGGTCCACTTTATTGGACCAGGCATATGCTCATGATAAAATCTGTTATAATCATAGTGTGTTAAAAAAAAATAAAAAACGGCTCCAAATGTTAGCCAAATTGGTTCACACCTTTGAGGATACCATTTGGAAGCCAGAACATCTTGAAACACTTAACAGCACAACAAAGGCAGAGGAAGTTTCCAACACGGCAAACTTCCACTGCAATTGTTGTGTTGAGAACATTAAACAGTTACACACATTACAAACACAACTACAAGAGAAGTCCCAGTGTACGGTCGAGAGGGGCAGGGAGATCTGCGTGTTAGAGTCTAGACTCTCGGACAAGGAACTGCTCAGACTGTACCCTGAGATAAATCAGTTTAGGAACAATGCAGTATCTACGGATACCATGATTGTTCAACTTCGAGAGGACCTGGCTGCGAAAACGCAAACCATTGTGGATTTACAGCAGGTCATTTCGAATCTGTCACGGCCTGGTGCTAACTGCATGTTGCCCACGAAACAGGTTTGTGTTTCGGGAATGGCACAGGGGGAGACAGCGGCGATGGCGCCAAGGTCTCCCACGGATCAAACATCCGACGCAGTAGACACTAGGGGACAGGTGGAACGGACGCTACCTTTCACCCAAAAACCAGGGAGAACAGGTATAGCAGCCGCTTCCAGGATCAGGATAACAATTGGGGAGAGGAAAGTGGTTGGCCATTTACCACTCCCAATCCGCCAACGCATCCGGAAAGACAGGAAGACTTTTATCCTAACCATTCCAGTATAGAAAGGATAAACTTCCTCTTACGGATCTGCAAAGAGATCCCAAAATACGATCCCAGTGTAGATCCGTTTACTTCATGTGATATCTTCGAGGGTCACTGTAACAAGTATTCAGTGGCTCCCGAATATCGCATGGAGTTATTAAAGTTATGGTTACCTACACACCTAAACCAAAGGTATGAGGTAACGGGGAGGACGCAACCCATGAATGGACAGTTTTATGACAAGGAGGAACGTCTCTCCATACTCATGAGACTGGCAACGGGCCATTGGGACGTCACTCCAGATATCCTGTCCAAGTTCAAACCCACTATACATGACGAACCTCTGTCTATGTGTAGTCGGTTTGAAGCAATGTACAGAAGGGTTACGAAAGATCACGGTATTGGAATTCCACAGGGTATGATACGTATGTTTGTGGAGAAATTCCCATACCTTGACACTGCAATCCGGTTGAGTGCAGCTAGGGAGCCATCCCTCACGGATGCGGCTATGATTATTGAGCAGTGCAGACAGGATACACTGCTCAATAAGAAATCCGTCAAAGTGACGGAGCGTGCGCCGGTACACGATTCATCTCAGGATGAACGGGTACAGCACACAAAGGTTCATTCAGCTGTTCGCCCCACAGCCCCGCCATTGGAAAGGACAGGAAGCATTCGATGCTTCCTGTGTTTACAATACGGGCACATAAAGAGGAATTGTCCACAATGGCCACGTAATAACCGGACAAATCCTGACAGAACGGGCAATAATAACGGTTTCAAGATGAAACCTAATTATGCCAAATCAGTGGGGGAATATGTTGATAAAAATCTGGGACATTCACAGGTCCAGACACCAAAATGTGTGGCTGTGGTGAATGTTCCAGCGCGTTCGGTAAGGGGTGTGGAATCCCCGGAATCCACACCAACGGTCCATAGCAAGACCCCACAAGTGGCAGTATGTACCTCACAGGTACCTACGGGGAGTCTGGTAGAAATTTATTGAAGATCAGGGATCCCTAAAGATCTGGCACCAGTATGTCCCATTATACTGGATTCTTCAGGGAGACCCCACATAAAAGCCAAAATAAAGAATCGGGATGCTGAAATCATGCTTGACACTGGTGCGGAAATTTCCATTACCAATGTCAAACATGATTTACATCCCAACAGCCCTCAGTGTGTGGTGATCGGATTTGATCACCAACAAGGGGGGGTGAGGGCCCACAGAATAGAAGAAGTAATCGTCCAGATTACCAGTCACACGACCCTTAGGATCCCAATGGTATTACCCCGGTTCTGACAACATTATTGGAACCGACGTGATGACACAAAATGGGTGGATCCTAGATCTGGCAAATGGTATTGTATGGAAGGGTCCCAGACAATCCAAGGTGTTTGTCATCCAACGCCAGTTTCTGGGACCACCATTGCCAACAGTAGATAACTCTACTGAAGTACTCGAACACAAATGGCCTGAGATCTCGCATAATCCAGACCTCGAGCCTATTGTGTATGAGTACCCCGATCTGTGGGCCCAGAGCAAAAACGGTTGTGGCAGACTGATTGGAGTTCAGGTGGACATACGAGGTCCCGACCCTCCACCTCAACGCCAATACCGCTTTCCGCCAGAAGCCACCCATTCAATTTTGGACACCGTCCAGGAATAGAAAACTAGGGGTCTGGTCATAGAGGGCAATTCTAAATGCAACAATGCCCTCTGGCCAGTAAACAAGAAGGACACCAATGCATGGAGGCTCACCATAGACCTCCGAGTCCTTAACAAATACACCCCAATGGCCGCTCCAGTGGTGGCACAGACTCCCAACATCATGTTCAGAATAAGCGGCAAAAGTCGCATATTCTCGACCATAGATGTCGCCAATGGGTTCTTTTCAATTGAACTCACCGAAAACTGCAGGTACAAATTTGCCTTTACAGTGGGGGACAAACAGTACATGTTCGGTGTACTCCCCCAGGGGTTCCACAGTAGTCCCACGTATTTTCAACAGGCATTGGCGGCCGTTTTGAGTGTGTTTTCACGGCCGGAATGTCTTCCGCAATATGTGTACGACTTGCTCTTACACATAGAAACCATAGAAGAACACTTGGTTCTGTTGAAAGAGCTATTGGGACTCCTGGCCAGGTCAGGACTCAAGTTGAGTCCCCACAAGGCAAATTTGTCCAGAACAGAGGTGACTTTCCTTGGGGTCCAAATATCTCTTGGAGCCAAAGGAATCGTGGCAGCCAGAGTGGAAGCCATGGTAAAGTTACCTAGGCCGGGCACTCTACAGGATTTGAGAAAATTCCTCGGAGTCGCCAACTTCATGAGGGAGTTCATAGAGGATTTCACTGCCAAAGTCAAACCCCTCTATGAATTCCTCCGAGGAGAAGACCCTTCAATCAAATGTTGGTCTGATGCACAGGAAGAGGTATTACACTAGACCGCTGGGATACTTCTCCAGGTTACTTTCGCCTGTTGAACGAGGGTTCGATGAGTGTGCCAAACAACTGGCAGCCATAAACTATGCCGTCAAAACCACCAAGCATATTGTAGGCTTCAGGCCCCTCACCTTGCAGACTCAACACTCTTCATTGGCCCTCTTGCTCCGTGATACACTCCCTGGAGTCTCCCAACAGAGCTTCGGGAGGTGGATTATGGATCTCAGTGGCCGGAGTCTGCAGGTGAACCACAAGGCAAAGTATGTTCTGTCCCAGTTACTGAACATGACAGGAACCGAACATGACTGTGGCCAACCAGTGCATATCAATGCGCCACAAATGTTCAGGACCGATAGACATCCAGAAGACAGAGTCATCTTTGTTGATGGCTCTCCATTCTATATGGATGGGACTTATGTGACGGGTTTTGCTGTACTGGATGAGACCACAGGTACCTAAAGTCTTGTCAAGTTACCAGGTCACATGTCGGCACAGCGGGCAGAACTGGAGGCGGTCAAGGAAGCCTTGCTTCTTCAACCCCCAGGGAAGCAAACTATATATAGCGACAGTTCATATGTAGTTTGTTCTCTCACCCTGCACCTGGACACATGGAAAAGACGAGGATTTGTGGAAAGCCAAAACAAACCTCTGGCTCATTTGTCAGTCCGGAAGGAACTATGGGAATGGGGCATGGCACACATGGCGGAAGCAGACATCATTAAAATCCCTGCGCATCAGAAAAGGGAAGAGCCTTTGACGCTAGGTAACAACAAGGCGGATGAATTGGCCAAACTAGCAGCAGTGTCTGGGATCCTTCGGGAAACAGGCACTGAGTCGCTACCAGCTTACCGGTTGCAGTTCGTACCAACCTGAAAAAGGCCCGGTGTCATTTGAGGAGGAACAAGCCAAAGATCCTCTTCTAATGACACAACTTACATCTCCACAGCATTCCTGGTCAACACAGCAAGGGATCCTGTGTTACGATACCGATAAACAGCAACTTCCTCTTCCCGCAGTTCCGCAGCATCTGCAAGCAGAGCTAATGAGCTTGAACCACCAACTGTTTGGACACCTTGGTCAGGATAAACTCTTGTCTCTCTTGAGAGACAAATTATACTGGCCGGGAATGTCCAATACAGTAGAGGAAGTTACACAACAGTGCCTGGTATGTGCTCAGGTTAACCCAAGGGCGTCAGCCCTGAAGCCGGTGTTGCAGCGAGTTCCTCCTGCAGATGGTCCATGGTCCGCAATACAAATAGATTTTATCGGACCTTTACCAACAGGAAGTGGTAACTGTCATTATGCACAGGTGGTAGTGGATGTCTTTTCTAAATGGGTAGAAGCCATCCCCACGGTCAACGATTCAGCTACAACTACTGCCTGTGTTCTCTGGGAACAGATTCTGTCACGATGGGGTATCCCAGAGTGATAGAGTCAGATAGAGGAAGCCATTTCACAGGTAAGGAAATTAAAGTACTTTGTGGTCTTTTAGACATAAAGCAAAGGTTTCATGTGCCTTACCACCCTCAGTCTGCGGGCATCGTGGAGCGGATAAACCGGACCATTAAGACACGACTTTCCAAAGCGCTACTGGAGAAGGGTTCCTCATGGGTAACCTCTCTGCCAGCCATGCTAATGGGAATCCGAGCTACCGAGGCTACCAGTATCACACCATTTGAACTCATGACCGGACGCAAGGACGCAAAATGCCACTATGCCTGCCCAATGAACCTCTAGTTTCAGAACCAGTGAAGAACGCCATCGCTAGAGACATGTTTCTCCAACAGGTTCAACAGAACCTGAAAGAATTATTGCCTCATGCAGCGATACGGCTGCACAAACCGTATCTACAGGGGGAGACACCGTGCCCTCCGTAGGAGAGCTGGTGAAGGTAAAAATCTTCAGTCGGACCGGTTCGTGGGACTCAAACTGGTAAGGACCCTATCAGGTCCTTGAAGTAATGGGTGACACAATGTTGAAGGTGCAAAGGCCGATGACAACCAAGAAAAAATCATGTAGACGGCAGGAAGTTTTGTGGATCCATATCGACCAGACCAAGGCCACCCAAGCCTCCCCAACTCAATAACATGTACTCGCTTAGAGTTGGGTGAGGGGGAGGGGGGGTTGGTGGGTCAATGGTGGATCCATGAATACTGATTACATTTACATTGAATTGACAGATCACGGGAGGGAGACTCGCCAAGGTTCTGACTAGCCAGAAAACATTTAGAGATCCTCTGAACATGGCACATCTCCACTTGTGACACTGGTGGTAAGCATGATAATGCCAGGCTTAGCCGCTTCGGGGGAGGGCCTGGGAGTTAATAATGGTATGGCCAACATATCAATTAGTAAACCCGGTCTTTTAATGGTGGAATGTTTGGATGGCAAAATCCTGGAACCATACGAGAACTTCTCCTTCACACCGGGACAGTGGTATCTGTATGGTTTCCAGAGGGAGGGTTTTGCCAAAGGTGTAATTCAACATTATACCCCAGTGGAGAATGTGTCTGCCACACAACATGACTTACATGCCCTCTGCCTCAAGGAATTCAGACATTTTCAAGACTCAGATCCTACACCTATCAAATCTTTAAGATGGGTGTCTAGGGACCCTCACTTGCACCCTTACAAGCAAGTGGAAGCCAACACTACCATGGTGTTGTGTACCAAGGAAGGGGTTCTGAGTCCTGAGGATGTCACTGGGGCAGAGTATAGTGGCTGGCATATCCTTAACCCCTTAAGGACACAGCCTTATTTCACCTTAAGGACCAGGCCATTTTTTGGAAATCTGACCAGTGTCACTTTAAGTGCTGATAACTTTAAAACGCTTTGACTTATCCAGGCCGTTCTGAGATAGTTTTTTCGTCACCTATTGTACTTCATGACACTGGTAAAATGAAGTAAAAAAAAAAATTTTTTTGCATAAAAAAATACCTAATTTACCCAAAATTTTTAAAAATTTGCAAATTTCTAAGTTTCAGTTTCTCTACTTCTGTAATACATAGTAATACCCCCAAAAATTGTGATGACTTTACATTCCCCATATGTCTACTTCATGTTTGAATTATTTTGGGAATGATATTTTATTTTTTGGGGATGTTACAAGACTTAGAAGTTTAGAAGCAAATCTTGAAATTTTTCTGAAATTTACAAAAACCCAATTTTTAGGGACCACTACAGGTCTGAAGTCACTTTGCGAGGCTTACATAATATAAACCGGCCAAAAATGACCCCATTCTATAAACTACACCCCTCAAGGTATTCAAAACTGATTTTACAAACTTTGTTAACCCTTTAGGTGTTGCACAAGATTTAATGGAAAATAGAGATACAATTTCAAAATTTCACTTTTTTGGCAGATTTTCCATTTTAATATTTTTTTTTCCAGTTACAAAGGGTTAACAGCCAAACAAAACTCATTATTTATGGCCCTGATTCTGTAGTTTACAGAAACACCCCATATGTGGTCATAAACTGCTGTACGGGCACACGGCAGGGCGCAGAAGGAAAGGAATGCCATACGGTTTTTGGAAGGCAGATTTTGCTGGACTGTTTTTTTTGACACCATGTCCCATTTGAAGCCCCCCTGATGCACCCCAAGAGTAGAAACTCCAAAAAAATTACCCCATTTTAGAAACTACGGGATAGGGTGGCAGTTTTGTTGGTACTAGTTTAGGGTACATATGATTTTTGGTTGCTCTATATTACACTTTTTGTGAGGCAAGACAACAAGAAATACCTTTTTTGGCACCTTTTTTTTTGTTATTTACAACATTCATCTGACAGGTTAGATCATGTGGTAATTTTATAGAGCAGGTTGTCACGGACGCGGCGATACCTAATATGTATACATTTTTTTTTATTTATGTAAGTTTTACACAATGATTTCATTTTTAAAACAAAAAAAATGTTTTAGTGTCTCTATAGTCTAAGAGCCATAGTTTTTTCAGTTTTTGGGCGATTAGCTGTCATTAGTCACCTAACTAGAATATTTATCCTCTATTTATCTTCTGACATCTTTTCAGTCTCTCCAACTTTCTATTGTAACCCCACTACATCTCTTGAGCACCTATGCTACTAACTACTGACCTGCTTTAATCTCCCATCTCCTCCTCACCATGTTCCACTTTATTGACCTGCTGTGTCCTGGTTTCCTCCGATCTCTCTGACAGCTCCTTCAGTCTACTGTATTATTTTCTAGCTCTACTTCTCCTCAACCTCTTGATTTTGGGCTTCTTTATGGTTCAGTCCTAGGTCCTGACTTTTGTCTGTACAGCCACAGTTTTTCTACACAGCCCCTTTCAGACAGACCATCAGCAGATTTTTTTTCCAGTACCATCTCTATGCAGATAATACCTAATTAAATTATACTCGTGACGTCACCCCTGCCTTACTTCAGAACACCAGTGACTGTCCACTGTCTCTTACATCTTGTCCTCTCTATATCTGAAACAGAATCTCTCAAAAATTGGACTTCTTGTCTTTCCGCCATCTACCTAAACCCGATATCTCCATCTCAGTGTGTGGCACTACCACCAGGCCTGCTGTCTTAGGGCCAAGTTTGACTCAGATCTTTCCTTTGCTTCCCCATATGCAATCACTTGCACACTCATGTCATCTGCACCTCATGAACATCTCCATAATCCGCCCTTTTCTTACAATGAGAAACGTTCAAAACTCTTGTTGTTGCTTTGATTCATTCTTGTCTTGACTACTGTAACTGATCACTAATCTGTCATTCTCTCACTAAATCCTCGCCTCTTCAGTCTGTCCTAAATGCAGCAGCCAGGCTCATCTATCTGTCTACCCGCAACACCAATGCCTCTGTGCCAGTCACTTCGCAGGTTGCCCATCCACCACAGAATATGGTTAACCCCCAAAGCTCTCCACAGTGCTGCACCCCCTACATCTCCTCCCTCATCTCTGTCTACCATCCTACCCGTGCTCTCCACAGTGCTGCACCTCCTACATCTCCTCCTCATCTCTGTCTACCATCCTACCTGTACTCTCCACAGTGCTGCACCTCCTACATCTCCTCCTTATCTCTGTCTACCATCCTACCTGTGCTCTCCACAGTGCTGCACCTCCTACATCTCCTCCTCATCTCTGTCTACCATCCTACCTGTGCTCTCCACAGTGCTGCACCCCCTACATCTCCTCCTCATCTCTGTCTACCATCCTACCTGTACTCTCCACAGTGCTGCACCCCTATATCTCCTCCTCATCTCTGTCTACCATCCTACCTGTGCTCTCCACAGTGCTGCACCTCCTACATCTCCTCCTCATCTCTGTCTACCATCCTACCTGTGCTCTCCACAGTGCTGCACCTCCTACATCTCCTCCTCATCTCTGTCTACCATCCTACCTGTACTCTCCACAGTGCTGCACCTCCTACATCTCCTCCTCATCTCTGTCTACCATCCTACCTGTACTCTCCACAGTGCTGCACCTCCTACATCTCCTCCTCATCTCTGTCTACCATCCTACCTGTGCTCTCCACAGTGCTGCACCTCCTACATCTCCTCCTCATCTCTGTCTACCATCCTACCTGTGCTCTCCACAGTGCTGCACCTCCTACATCTCCTCCTCATCTCTGTCCACCATCCTACCTGTACTCCCCACAGTGCTGCACCTCCTACATCTCCTCCTCATCTCTGTCTACCATCCTACCTGTACTCTCCACAGTGCTGCACCTCCTACATCTCCTCCTCATCTCTGTCTACCATCCTACCTGTGCTCTCCACAGTGCTGCACCTCCTACATCTCCTCCTCATCTCTGGCTACCATCCTACCCGTACTCTCCACAGTGCTGCACCCCCTACATCTCCTCCTCATCACTGTCTACCATCCTACCTGTACTCTCCACAGTGCTGCACCTCCTACATCTCCTCCTTATCTCTGTCTACCATCCTACCTGTGCTCTCCACAGTGCTGCACCTCCTACATCTCCTCCTCATCTCTGTCTACCATCCTACCTGTACTCTCCACAGTGCTGCACCTCCTACATCTCCTCCTCATCTCTGTCTACCATCCTACCTGTGCTCTCCACAGTGCTGCACCTCCTACATCTCCTCCTCATCTCTGTCTACCATCCTACCTGTGCTCTCCACAGTGCTGCACCTCCTACATCTCCTCCTCATCTCTGTCCACCATCCTACCTGTGCTCTCCACAGTGCTGCACCCCCTACATCTCCTCCTCATCACTGTCTACCATCCTACCTGTGCTCTCTACAGTGCTGCACCTCCTACATCTCCTCCTCATCTCTGTCTACCATCCTACCTGTACTCTCCACAGTGCTGCACCTCCTACATCTCCTCCTCATATCTGTCTACCATCCTACCTGTACTCTCCACAGTGCTGCACCTCCTACATCTCCTCCTCATCTCTGTCTACCATCCTACTTGTACTCTCCACAGTGCTGCACCTCCTACATCTCCTCCTCATCTCTGTCTACCATCCTACCTGTACTCTCCACAGTGCTGCACCTCCTACATCTCCTCCCTCATCTCTGTCTACCATCCTACCTGTACTCTCCACAGTGCTGCACCTCCTACATCTCCTCCTCATCTCTGTCTACCATCCTACCTGTGCTCGCCACAGTGCTGCACCTCCTACATCTCCTCCTCATCTCTGTCTACCATCCTACCTGTGCTCTCCACAGTGCTGCACCTCCTACATCTCCTCCTCATCTCTGTCTACCATCCTACCTGTACTCTCCACAGTGCTGCACCTCCTACATCTCCTCCTCATCTCTGTCTACCATCCTACCTGTGCTCGCCACAGTGCTGCACCTCCTACATCTCCTCCTCATCTCTGTCTACCATCCTACCTGTGCTCTCCACAGTGCTGCACCTCCTACATCTCCTCCTCATCTCTGTCTACCATCCTACCCGTACTCTCCACAGTGCTGCACCCCCTACATCTCCTCCTCATCACTGTCTACCATCCTACCTGTGCTCTCCACAGTGCTGCACCCCCTACATCTCCTCCTCATCACTGTCTACCATCCTACCTGTACTCTCCACAGTGCTGCACCTCCTACATCTCCTCCTCATCTCTGTCTACCATCCTACTTGTACTCTCCACAGTGCTGCACCTCCTACATCTCCTCCTCATCTCTGTCTACCATCCTACCTGTGCTCTCCACAGTGCTGCACCTCCTACATCTCCTCCTCATCTCTGTCTACCATCCTACCTGTGCTCTCCACAGTGCTGCACCCCCTACATCTCCTCCTCATCTCTGTCTACCATCCTACCTGTACTCTCCACAGTGCTGCACCCCTACATCTCCTCCTCATCTCTGTCTACCATCCTACCCCTGCTCTCCACAGTGCTGCACTCCCTACATCTCCTCCTCATCTCTGTCTACCATCCTACCTGTACTCTCCACAGTGCTGCACCTCATACATCTCCTCCTCATCTCTGTCTACTATCCTACCTGTACTCTCCACAGTGCTGCACCTCCTACCTCTCCTCCTCATCTCTGTCTACCATCCTACCTGTGCTCTCCACAGTGCTGCACCCCCTACATCTCCTCCTCATCTCTGTCTACCATCCTACCTGTACTCTCCACAGTGCTGCACCCCCTACATCTCCTCCTCATCTCTGTCTACCATCCTACCTGTGCTCTCCACAGTGCTGCACCTCCTACATCTCCTCCTCATCTCTGTCTACCATCCTACCTGTGCTCTCCACAGTGCTGCACCTCCTACATCTCCTCCTCATCTGTCTACCATCCTACCTGTGCTGTCCACAGTGCTGCACCTTCTACATCTCCTCCTCATCTCTGTCTACCATCCTACCTGTACTCTCCACAGTGCTGCACCTCCTACATCTCCTCCTCATCTCTGTCTACCATCCTACCTGTACTCTCCACAGTGCTGCACCCCCTACATCTCCTCCTCATCTCTGTCTACCATCCTACCTGTGCTCTCCACAGTGCTGCACCTCCTACATCTCCTCCTCATCTCTGTCTACCATCCTACCTGTGCTCTCCACAGTGCTGCACCTCCTACATCTCCTCCTCATCTCTGTCTACCATCCTACCTGTGCTCTCCACAGTGCTGCACCTCCTACATCTCCTCCTCATCTCTGTCTACCATCCTACCCGTGCTCTCCACAGTGCTGCACCTCCTACATCTCCTTCTCATCTCTGTCTACCATCCTACCCGTGCTCTCCACAGTGCTGCACCTCCTACATCTCCTCCCTCATCTCTGTCTACCATCCTACCTGTGCTCTCCACAGTGCTGCACCTCCTACATCTCCTCCTCATCTCTGTCTACCATCCTACCTGTACTCTCCACAGTGCTGCACCCCCTACATCTCCTCCTCATCTCTGTCTACCATCCTACCTGTACTCTCCACAGTGCTGCACCTCCTACATCTCCTCCTCATCTCTGTCTACCATCCTACCTGTGCTCTCCACAGTGCTGCACCTCCTACATCTCCTCCTCATATCTGTCTACCATCCTACATGTGCTCTCCACAGTGCTGCACCTCCTACATCTCCTCCTCATCTCTGTCTACCATCCTACCTGTACTCTCCACAGTGCTGCACCTCCTACATCTCCTCCTCATATCTGTCTACCATCCTACATGTGCTCTCCACAGTGCTGCACCTCCTACATCTCCTCCTCATCTCTGTCTACCATCCTACCTGTGCTCTCCACAGTGCTGCACCTCCTACATCTCCTCCTCATATCTGTCTACCATCCTACATGTGCTCTCCACAGTGCTGCACCTCCTACATCTCCTCCTCATCTTTGTCTACCATCCTACCTGTACTCTCCACAGTGCTGCACCTCCTACATCTCCTCCCTCATCTCTGTCTACCATCCTACTTGTACTCTCCACAGTGCTGCACCTCCTACATCTCCTCCTCATCTCTGTCTACCATCCTACCTGTGCTCTCCACAGTGCTGCACCCACTACATCTCCTCATCTCTGTCTACCATCCTACCTGTACTCTCCACAGTGCTGCACCCCCTACATCTCCTCCCTCATCTCCGTCTACCATCCTACCTGTGCTCTCCACAGTGCTGCACCTCCTACATCTCCTCCTCATCTCTGTCTACCATCCTACCTGTGCTCTCCACAGTGCTGCACCTCCTACATCTCCTCCTCATCTCTGTCTACCATCCTACCTGTGCTCTCCACAGTGCTGCACCTCCTACATCTCCTCCTCATCTCTGTCTACCATCCTACCTGTACTCTCCACAGTGCTGCACCTCTACATCTCCTCCTCATCTCTGTCTACCATCCTACCTGTACTCTCCACAGTGCTGCACCTCCTACATCTCCTCCTCATCTCTGTCTACCATCCTACCTGTGCTCTCCACAGTGCTGCACCTCCTACATCTCCTCCTCATATCTGTCTACCATCCTACCTGTGCTCTCCACAGTGCTGCACCTCCTACATCTCCTCCTCATCTCTGTCTACCATCCTACCTGTACTCTCCACAGTGCTGCACCCCTACATCTCCTCCTCATCTCTGTCTACCATCCTACCTGTGCTCTCCACAGTGCTGCACCTCCTACATCTCCTCCTCATCTCTGTCTACCATCCTACCTGTACTTTCCACAGTGCTGCACCTCCTACATCTCCTCCCTCATCTCTGTCTACCATCCTACCTGTGCTCTCCACAGTGCTGCACCTCCTACATCTCCTCCTCATCTCTGTCTACCATCCTACCTGTACTCTCCACAGTGCTGCCCCCCTACATCTCCTCCTCATCTCTGTCTACCATCCTACCTGTACTCTCCACAGTGCTGCTGCACCTCCTACATCTCCTCCTCATCTCTGTCTACCATCCTACCCGTGCTCTCCACAGTGCTGCACCTCCTACATCTCCTCCTCATCTCTGTCTACCATCCTACCTGTACTCTCTACAGTGCTGCACCTCCTACATCTCCTCCCTCATCTCTGTCTACCATCCTACTTGTACTCTCCACAGTGCTGCACCTCCTACATCTCCTCCTCATCTCTGTCTACCATCCTACCTGTACTCTCCACAGTGCTGCACCCCCTACATCTCCTCCTCATCTCTGTCTACCATCCTACCTGTACTCTCCACAGTGCTGCACCCCCTACATCTCCTCCTCATCTCTGTCTACCATCCTACCTGTGCTCTCCACAGTGCTGCACCCCCTACATCTCCTCCTCATCTCTGTCTACCATCCTACCTGTGCTCTCCACAGTGCTGCACCTCCTACATCTCCTCCTCATCTCTGTCTACCATCCTACCTGTGCTCTCCACAGTGCTGCACCTCCTACATCTCCTCCTCATCTCTGTCTACCTCCTACCCGTACTCTCCACAGTGCTGCACCCCCTACATCTCCTCCCTCATCTCTGTCTACCATCCTACCTGTGCTCTCCACAGTGCTGCACCTCCTACATCTCCTCCTCATCTCTGTCTACCATCCTACCTGTGCTCTCCACAGTGCTGCACCTCCCACATCTCCTCCTCATATCTGTCTACCATCCTACCTGTGCTCTCCACAGTGCTGCACCTCCTACATCTCCTCCTCATCTCTGTCTACCATCCTACCTGTACTCTCCACAGTGCTGCACCTCCTACATCTCCTCCTCATCTCTGTCTACCATCCTACCTGTGCTCTCCACAGTGCTGCACCTCCTACATCTCCTCCTCATCTCTGTCTACCATCCTACCTGTGCTCTCCACAGTGCTGCACCTCTACATCTCCTCCTCATCTCTGTCTACCATCCTACCTGTGCTCTCCACAGTGCTGCTCCCCCTACATCTCCTCCTCATCTGTCTACCATCCTACCCGTGCTCTCCACAGTGCTGCACCTCCTACATCTCCTCCCTCATCTCTGTCTACCATCCTACCTGTGCTCTCCACAGTGCTGCACCTCCTACATCTCCTCCTCATCTCTGTCTACCATCCTACCTGTGCTCTCCACAGTGCTGCACCTCCTACATCTCCTCCTCATCTCTGTCTACCATCCTACCTGTACTCTCCACAGTGCTGCACCCCCTACATCTCCTCCTTATCTCTGTCTACCATCCTACCTGTACTCTCCACAGTGCTGCACCTCCTACATCTCCTCCTCATCTCTGTCTACCATCCTACCTGTGCTCTCCACAGTGCTGCTCCTCCTACATCTCCTCCTCATATCTGTCTACCATCCTACCTGTACTCTCCACAGTGCTGCACCTCCTACATCTCCTCCTTATCTGTCTACCATCCTACCTGTGCTCTCCACAGTGCTGCACCTCCCACATCTCCTCCTCATATCTGTCTACCATCCTACCTGTGCTCTCCACAGTGCTGCACCTCCTACATCTCCTCCTCATCTCTGTCTACCATCCTACCTGTACTCTCCACAGTGCTGCACCTCCTACATCTCCTCCTCATCTCTGTCTACCATCCTACCTGTACTCTCCACAGTGCTGCACCTCCTACATCTCCTCCTCATCTCTGTCTACCATCCTACCTGTACTCTCCACAGTGCTGCACCTCCTACATCTCCTCCCTCATCTCTGTCTACCATCCTACCTGTGCTCTCCACAGTGCTGCACCTCCTACATCTCCTCCTCATCTCTGTCTACCATCCTACCTGTGCTCTCCACAGTGCTGCACCTCCTACATCTCCTCCCTCATCTCTGTCTACCATCCTACCTGTGCTCTCCACAGTGCTGCACCCCCTACATCTCCTCCTCATCTCTGTCTACCATCCTACCTGTACTCTCCACAGTGCTGCACCTCCTACATCTCCTCCTCATCTCTGTCTACCATCCTACCTGTACTCTCCACAGTGCTGCACCCCTACATCTCCTCCTCATCTCTGTCTACCATCCTACCTGTACTCTCCACAGTGCTGCACCTCCTACATCTCCTCCTCTGCTCTGTCTACCATCCTACCTGTACTCTCCACAGTGCTGCACTCCCTACATCTCCTCCCTCATCTCTGTCTACCATCCTACCTGTGCTCTCCACAGTGCTGCACCCCCTACATCTCCTCCTCATCTCTGTCTACCATCCTACCTGTACTCTCCACAGTGCTGTACCCCCTACATCTCCTCCTCATCTCTGTCTACCATCCTACCTGTGCTCTCCACAGTGCTGCACCTCCTACATCTCCTCCTCATCTCTGTCTACCATCCTACCTGTGCTCTCTACAGTGCTGCACTCCCTACATCTCCTCCCTCATCTCTGTCTACCATCCTACCTGTGCTCTCCACAGTGCTGCACCTCCTACATCTCCTCCTCATCTGTCTACCATCCTACCTGTACTCTCCACAGTGCTGCACCCCCTACATCTCCTCCTCATCTCTGTCTACCATCCTACCTGTACTCTCCACAGTGCTGCACCTCCTACATCTCCTCCTCATCTCTGTCTACCATCCTACCTGTGCTCTCCACAGTGCTGCACCTCCTACATCTCCTCCTCATCTCTGTCTACCATCCTACCTGTGCTCTCTACAGTGCTGCACTCCCTACATCTCCTCCCTCATCTCTGTCTACCATCCTACCTGTGCTCTCCACAGTGCTGCACCTCCTACATCTCCTCCTCATCTGTCTACCATCCTACCTGTACTCTCCACAGTGCTGCACCCCCTACATCTCCTCCTCATCTCTGTCTACCATCCTACCTGTACTCTCCACAGTGCTGCACCTCCTACATCTCCTCCCTCATCTCTGTCTACCATCCTACCTGTGCTCTCCACAGTGCTGCACCTCCTACATCTCCTCCTTATCTCTGTCTACCATCCTACCTGTACTCTCCACAGTGCTGCACCCCCTACATCTCCTCCTCATCTCTGTCTACCATCCTACCTGTACTCTCCACAGTGCTGCACCTCCTACATCTCCTCCTCATCTCTGTCTACCATCCTACCTGTACTCTCCACAGTGCTGCACCTCCTACATCTCCTCCTCATCTCTGTCTACCATCCTACCTGTGCTCTCCACAGTGCTGCACCTCCTACATCTCCTCCTCATCTCTGTCTACCATCCTACCTGTGCTCTCCACAGTGCTGCACCCCCTACATCTCCTCCTCATCTCTGTCTACCATCCTACCTGTACTCTCCACAGTGCTGCACTCCCTACATCTCCTCCTCATCTCTGTCTACCATCCTACCTGTGCTCTCCACAGTGCTGCACCTCCTACATCTCCTCCTCATCTCTGTCTACCATCCTACCTGTGCTCTCCACAGTGCTGCACCCCCTACATCTCCTCCTCATCTCTGTCTACCATCCTACCTGTGCTCTCCACAGTGCTGCACCTCCTACATCTCCTCCTCATCTCTGTCTACCATCCTACCTGTACTCTCCACAGTGCTGCACCTCCTACATCTCCTCCTCAGCTCTGTCTACCATCCTACCTGTACTCTCCACAGTGCTGCACTCCCTACATCTCCTCCCTCATCTCTGTCTACCATCCTACCTGTGCTCTCCACAGTGCTGCACCTCCTACATCTCCTCCTCATCTGTCTACCATCCTACCTGTACTCTCCACAGTGCTGCACCCCCTACATCTCCTCCTCATCTCTGTCTACCATCCTACCTGTACTCTCCACAGTGCTGCACCTCCTACATCTCCTCCCTCATCTCTGTCTACCATCCTACCTGTGCTCTCCACAGTGCTGCACCCCCTACATCTCCTCCTCATCTCTGTCTACCATCCTACCTGTACTCTCCACAGTGCTGCACCTCCTACATCTCCTCCTCATCTCTGTCTACCATCCTACCTGTACTCTCCACAGTGCTGCACCCCTACATCTCCTCCTCATCTCTGTCTACCATCCTACCTGTGCTCTCCACAGTGCTGCACCTCCTACATCTCCTCCTCATCTCTGTCTACCATCCTACCCATGCTCTCCACAGTGCTGCACTCCTACATCTCCTCCTCATCTCTGTCTACCATCCTACCTGTACTCTCCACAGTGCTGCACCCCCTACATCTCCTCCTCATCTCTGTCTACCATCCTACCTGTACTCTCCACAGTGCTGCACCTCCTACATCTCCTCCTCATCTCTGTCTACCATCCTACCTGTGCTCTCCACAGTGCTGCACCTCCTACATCTCCTCCTCATCTCTGTCTACCATCCTACCTGTACTCTCCACAGTGCTGTACCCCCTACATCTCCTTCCTCATCTCTGTCTACCATCCTACCTGTACTCTCCACAGTGCTGCACCTCCTACATCTCCTCCTCATCTCTGTCTACCATCCTACCTGTACTCTCCACAGTGCTGCACCTCCTACATCTCCTCCCTCATCTCTGTCTACCATCCTACCTGTACTCTCCACAGTGATGCACCTCGTACATCTCCTCCTCATTTCTGTCGACTATCCTTCACTCTCCATTCTGCCAATGATCTAACCTTAACATCCTCCATAATCTGAACCTTTCACAAGCCGTCGTCAAGACTTCTCTCGAGCTGCACCAGCTCTCTGGAATACACTTCCCCAGACAATCAGGTCAATTCCCAGCTTCCTTAGCTTCAAACAAGCCTTAAAAACTCATCTGCACCGCTCTATTTAGTACAAAGAAGGCCAGCCCGCTATATAAAACAATACATTGTATCTTTTGTGTCATCCCTATCTCCTCACAGATTGTAAGCTCTTGGGAGCAGGGCCCTCACTCCTAGTGTTCCAGTTGTATATTATCCTGTAATTCTGTGATGTCTATTTAAGTTTCTGATTGTAAAGCGCCGCGGAATATGATGGCGCTATAGAAATAAAGATTATTATTATTACGATTAGTGTCCGTCAGATAGGTGACAGATCTGGCACTGCTTCTATGCAGATAGGAACCTCGCCCGTCACATATATGTGATGTTTATACACATAGTTACATGCATCACGTATGTACATGTTACTGTAGGAAGAAACTGCACGTAGTCCATTACTGATGAGAAATCTTTACTCTGTTGCTTTTCTGTTCAGAATCCACATTTATCCTGAGGATCAGATTGTCTGCGCTCAGCCGGGGCGGACTGGAGACTTAAAGTGGCCCTGGAAAAAAACGAAAAGTGGCCCCATTATGTAGTTGGGTCCCAATTGACAGAAGGCGGGTCAACACAGATAGGCAGAGCCAAATACCACAGTGCAGCACAATGTACTGCCCCAGCAGAACCAGATACCACAGTGCAGCACAATATACCGCCCCAGCAGAACCAGATACCAGAGTGCAGCACAATATACTGCCCCAGCAGAACCAGTTACCACAGTGCAGCACAATGTACTGCCCCAGCAGAACCAGTTACCACAGTGCAGCACAATATACTGCCCCAGCAGAACCAGATACCACAGTGCAGCACAATGTACTGCCCCAGCAGAACCAGATACCACAGTGCAGCACAATATACTGCCACAGCAGAGCCAGATACCACAGTGCAGCACAATATACCGCCCCAGCAGAACCAGATACCACAGTGCAGCACAATATACTGCCCCAGCAGAACCAGATACCACAGTGCAGCACAATATACTGCCCCAGCAGAACCAGATACCACAGTGCAGCACAATATACCGCCCCAGCAGAACCAGTTACCACAGTGCAGCACAATATACCGCCCCAGCAGAACCAGTTACCACAGTGCAGCACAATATACCGCCCCAGCAGAACCAGATACCACAGTACAGCACAATATACCGCCCCAGCAGAACCAGATACCACAGTGCAGCACAATATACCGCCCCAGCAGAACCAGATACCAGAGTGCAGCACAATATACTGCCCCAGCAGAACCAGTTACCACAGTGCAGCACAATGTACTGCCCCAGCAGAACCAGTTACCACAGTGCAGCACAATATACTGCCCCAGCAGAACCAGATACCACAGTGCAGCACAATGTACTGCCCCAGCAGAACCAGATACCACAGTGCAGCACAATATACTGCCACAGCAGAGCCAGATACCACAGTGCAGCACAATATACCGCCCCAGCAGAACCAGATACCACAGTGCAGCACAATATACTGCCCCAGCAGAACCAGATACCACAGTGCAGCACAATATACCGCCCCAGCAGAACCAGTTACCACAGTGCAGCACAATATACCGCCCCAGCAGAACCAGTTACCACAGTGCAGCACAATATACCGCCCCAGCAGAACCAGATACCACAGTGCAGCACAATATACCGCCCCAGCAGAACCAGTTACCACAGTGCAGCACAATATACCGCCCCAGCAGAACCAGTTACCACAGTGCAGCACAATATACCGCCCCAGCAGAACCAGTTACCACAGTGCAGCACAATATACCGCCCCAGCAGAACCAGATACCACAGTGCAGCACAATATATCGCCCCAGCAGAACCAGATACCACAGTGCAGCACAATATACTGCCCCAGCAGAACCAGATACCACAGTGCAGCACAATATACTGCCCCAGCAGAACCAGATACCACAGTGCAGCACAATATACTGCCACAGCAGAGCCAGATACCACAGTGCAGCACAATATACTGCCCCAGCAGAACCAGATACCACAGTGCAGCACAATATACTGCCCCAGCCGAACCAGATACCACAGTGCAGCACAATATACTGCCCCAGCAGAACCAGATACCACAGTGCAGCACAATATACTGCCCCAGCAGAACCAGATACCACAGTGCAGCACAATATACTGCCCCAGCCGAACCAGATACCACAGTGCAGCACAATATATCGCTCCAGCAGAGCCAGATACCACAGTGCAGCACAATATACTACCCCAGCATAACCAAATACCACAGTGCAGCACAATATACCGCCCCAGCAGAACCAGATACCACAGTGCAGCACAATATACCGCCCCAGCAGAACCAGATACCACAGTGCAGCACAATATACCGTCCCAGCAGAACCAGTTACCACAGTGCAGCACAATATACCGCCCCAGCAGAACCAGATACCACAGTGCAGCACAATATACCGCCCCAGCAGAACCAGATACCACAGTGCAGCACAATATACCGTCCCAGCAGAACCAGATACCACAGTGCAGCACAATATACTGCCCCAGCAGAACCAGATACCACAGTGCAGCACAATATACTGCCCCAGCAGAACCAGATACCACAGTGCAGCACAATATACTGCCACAGCAGAGCCAGATACCACAGTGCAGCACAATATACTGCCCCAGCAGAACCAGATACCACAGTGCAGCACAATATACTGCCCCAGCCGAACCAGATACCACAGTGCAGCACAATATATCGCTCCAGCAGAGCCAGATACCACAGTGCAGCACAATATACTACCCCAGCAGAACCAGTTACCACAGTGCAGCACAATATACCGCCCCAGCAGAACCAGATACCACAGTGCAGCACAATATACCGCCCCAGCAGAACCAGATACCACAGTGCAGCACAATATACCGTCCCAGCAGAACCAGATACCACAGTGCAGCACAATATACTGCCCCAGCAGAACCAGATACCACAGTGCAGCACAATATACTGCCCCAGCAGAACCAGATACCACAGTGCAGCACAATATACTGCCACAGCAGAGCCAGATACCACAGTGCAGCACAATATACTGCCCCAGCAGAACCAGATACCACAGTGCAGCACAATATACCGCCCCAGCAGAACCAGATACCACAGTGCAGCACAAAATAATGCGTATATGTAAAAAAGAAAAGAAATTAATTGCACATCCAGCTCCTATGCTTTGATCTCATCTCTGCTACTTTTGCAGAAAACAGCGCTAAATAGCGCTTGTGTACCACCTCCTGTGCTACATGCTAAATGAGGCATTAGTGTACAATTTGATCAAAAGGCATAAGCCCGCTCACCACGCCAAGGTTGCCTCTATGAGCGGGTCCTACTCTAAAATTTGCGCGGTGCTGCACGGCGACCACCGACACTGTGGCGCCAATCCGACAGGTGGCAGGACCCAGC
Source organism: Bufo bufo (assembly GCF_905171765.1). Lineage (NCBI taxonomy): Eukaryota > Metazoa > Chordata > Amphibia > Anura > Bufonidae > Bufo > Bufo bufo. The sequence goes on along the minus strand of NC_053397.1, from coordinate 5,429,337 downwards.
AGCCAAACAGCACCACTGCTGCCTGACTATGCCATACCCAGCACTGGGCCCCACCAACCCGCCAGAAAAACAGCACAGTGGCCCCCGTGCAGCACCGCACCATGTGAACAGGCCAGGTGATTTAAATTAGCAAGGTATTTTGCAGGAGGGGTTAAATTAACCTACCATGCTCTCAGGTGGAGTTCCTGAGAGCTTCAGGTAAGGTGAGCTTTGACAACTGGTGCAGTGCTGCATGAGGGCCACTGTGCTGTTTTTCTGGCGGGTTGGTGGGGCCCAGTGCTGGGTATGGCATAGTCAGGCAGCAGTGGTGCTGTTTGGCTGCTGGGTCCCGCTTCTTGGTGCAACAGTTGCCTCACCGATATTGGGTGGTGTCCATACAACGAGGCTGGAAACAGTTGCTGGTCACAGGGTTAGGGAAGCTGGGCTAGCTGGCCCTAAAGATGCCCTAGGGGACCTACACTGGCCTAAGTGACCTGATCATGGACCCCCGTGACCTAGAGCAGACCCCACAGTAGGGAACCCTCAGGATCACAGGGTCTACTCAGGTGTTACAAGGAGGTTCCAGAATACGGGATCGCTCTTATCAGGGCGGCTATTCCGTTTGTAGGCAGGGCTATCCAGCCCAGGGCCAGGAATAGGGTCAGACTAGATTCCACCTCTGTCCATACCGTCCATCTTTGACCCGTATTATTCTGGACGATCGCAAGTATCATCTTCCATGTCATCAAGGATATATCCCTTTTTTTTGTTCTTTTCTATGTATGTTTTGTGGGAGTTTTTTGTTATTTTATATCTAAATTAGATTAAAGGCTACGTTTTAAACAGGTCGTTCCCTGTGATTACAAGCAGGAACCTAGCCCTGGAATTAGTGCGCCCTAGAAAGCCCTCTCCTACCTAGTCCCCACACGCATGTTTCGCTGAAATATGAGTATAAAGCTCATCAGGGGAAACAAAAAGGGAGCTTGGGCTAACGAACTGAACGGGGTACAGGCAGTGATGCTAGCCGAGACCCCTAAACAGCAAAATGAGATATCCACGGACCAGATATGGCTCCAAATGGACTAGCTGGCAGTACAAATGGGAGAGGACCACTGATACTTGACCACCCCCCCTGCCAAAGAACTAGCGCATCTTGCCTGCGGCGGAGCTGGAAACCGCCACCTTTTTGAAACGCCAGGCTCAAAATGAGGCTTGGCTAAAGACACTCCTACTGCTGATAGCGGTGCGGGGGAGATACACCACAATGCTGGTAGGAATAGCCAGGCGGACGCTAGTGAATGTGGTTACGTCACCACGTCCAATCTCGTCCATTCTCACGAGATATACTGACAGTTGCCGGGCGATCGGGACGCCAACCCCGGGTCCTATCAGGAAGCGCAGCCACTGACGCGCAGCCACCGACGCGCAGCCACCGACGCGCAGCCACCGACGTGCAGCCACTGATGTGCAGCTACGCTATTTAAATCAATAGGCATTAATGGCATACAGAATACATAAGGGTAAATTGAATGTGTTGGTCCCACAGAGACACCTGACTGGGACGAAGTGTAAAGAGAATACAGACTCAAGAACAATAATTAATATACCGAGGGGAGGGGGAGGGGGGGCGGAGGAATGGTTATATTGGGTGGTGTGTATTGATAGCGCCACACCAACACATTAACATACTGGCAAAGGGATTAGGACAAACCAGCAGAAAACAACAACATACTAGATGAAACTGCTGAAGTTAAACTGCTCATTTAGGCCCGTGGGTGAGACCGTGCGCAACGTATAAATCCAGCGAATTTGGCGCTGGAGTAGGGCACGGTCCCAATCCCCACCACAAACTGAGCGTTCAATCACCTGTGAGTGCAGTATGGAGTATGTGGGTAAGAGCAGACGCGAACTGCGTAGGCGACTGGGCGAGCACCTTGGTGACATCGCCAACAGAAGGGACGCGGTTGTGTCCAGACATGTTCACGACTGTCACCAGGGAAATCCTGGGTGTCTTAGGGCAATGGGAATAGAGAAAGTTGAACGCTCAGTTCGTGGTGGGGATTGGGACCGTGCCCTACTCCAGCACGAAATTCGCTAAATTTATACGTTGCGCACGGGAACCTGTCACCAGTTTTATGGTGTCCTAACTAAATAAGTGACTGATTCTCTTAGCACAATGCTGGGTCACTTTCTTTATTTGACCCGGTCAATCTACCAACATCTTGTATTGAAAAGCTCCAGCTGATAATGATGAGTCATGAATATTCATGAGCTCCTGACTCTCCCCGCCCACCTGCTGCTGAGTGACAGTTATTTTCCATATGAATCAGCAGCAGGTGGGCAGGGGAGTGGCTATAGCTCTGAATTAAATATACGCTGGACTCACTGACATCACGCTGGAATCAAATCAGCTCATTAGAATGCGGCATCTCTGTGTGTATATTATGAGGTAACCGTCTGTCACACCAGTAAGTGGTTACATCTAAGGTACTTTTTAGTAGTTACTGATTGTATATAATTAGTTAGATTATAATCAAATATCCACATGACAGGTTCCCTTTAAGGTTGTTTACCTGTAAAGCCTTATAAAGGCAATGGAATGTGATAATGTCATGTGACCTGCCATGAGCGAGGGGGGACTCGAAACTGTTGTTATCCCTCACATCTTGGGAGGGGGATATGAAAACTGTTGTTTTACCTCAATAAATCAGTTTATGTTCTGGGTTCACATGAAGCAGAGGTGTGTGGAGGAAAAGCGGACATTAGGGTCGCAGGTTCTGGGTGTCCGACAGTACGGAGCTGCTCATTTGGGTTATAAGGGCCCCGTTACAATTACTTGCCCTGGCTCGCGGTCGTGAGGATGGCTCAGGCGGAAGTTTTCCTGTGGGGTCTTTGGCCAATCCACCCCTGGCGCTCAGTCTCGTGTTGTGGTGCACTACACGTAACTGTGGCTGGAACCTTATAGAAGTCTTATCCTTGTGCATTTGGAATAATCTGCCCCTTCATGATGAGAGGTGCAGAATCGGATGTTCGCCAGCCTCCGTCATATACCCTCGGGGCTGTGCTCTGTCTTTTTACCTCATCTATTTGCAATTTTTATGTCATTTCCAGTGAATAGCTTTTGATTTTACTGTGGGGAATCATAAGACAATGAGAATCCTTCACACGGTTTTGGGAACTTGCGCATTTTGGCGAAAATATTATTCTTGCAGGATGCCGCTATTGCTTGTGATGTTGGGGTATAACAGGGGGGTCGTTACATGCGGGATGAACTTACACTTAGGCTGCTGTGTCATAAGTCAATTTGAAAGCTTTATTGTAGTTAATTGCATAAGAATGATGAAAAGCTGCGCGTCGCGTTGTATTCTGGAGCGTTCTACAGTCACGGAATGAAGGCTCTCCCTGCTGTGAGGTGCATTATAATGACCGGTGCTGTATTACTGATGATGATTATTATACTATTCTCTAGATCAGGGATCAGCAACCTCCCGCACTCCAGCTGTTCAGAAACTACAACTCCCAGAATCCTCCTTTCACTTCTGTGGGAGTTACATGAACAGCCGAGTAAATTCACATGCTGGGAGTTGTAGTTTCACAGCAGCTGAAGGTTGCTGATCCCTGCACTATATCTTCTCCAGCCCTGTCTATGATGTCACATCGAGAAACTTACATTTGTCACAAGTCAAAGAAAACATAAAAGTAATTAATTATTAAATAAAGAAACTGTAACAAAGTAACAATAATAATAATAATATAAAAGGTTATGTAGGAGATGATACAATCAGTAATACATAAATCCGCACCTTTCACACGAGGGATCGGGGGCTGAGGTCCAGAAGTTTCCTTTCCTTCCTCTGATTCCTCCAGAGTCTCCACTTTGATAGAATTCAGCGTCTTGTGAGGATCAGGTGAAGCGTCTTCTTCTTATGTAGAGAAATGTACGGTCATTAGCACCGCCCCCCCCCCCCCCCTTCCCCCCATCACTGACACATTATAATCACCATTAACAGGACGCTCTCAGCTCCGGATGTGAAGAGAGATTTACTAATAATCACTAAAAGTAATAATTACTGGTCAGATTAATCATTTATATTAAAAAAACAGAAAAAATCCTGGAAACCAATATAACATAGAGAAGACAGAGAAAAGTATTATAGTGTAATGTAAAACAACGTTATTGACAGCAGAGCTGAGTTCTGAAAAATAATCCTATGACATAGGAGCTCAGAAAAGATGCTACTTGGTGGTATCAGTTTGTAGACTGCCTGCAATAAAAACCAGCAGAATAGTGAGTGCAGCTCTGGAGTAGAATACAGGATGTAACTCAGGATCAGTAATGTATGTACACAGTGACTGCACCAGCAGAATAGTGAGTGCAGCTCTGGAGTATAATACAGAATGTAACTCAGGATTAGTACAGGATAAGTAGTGTTATGTATGTACACAGTGACTGCACCAGCAGAATAGTGAGTGCAGCTCTGGAGTATAATACAGGATGTAACTCAGGATCAGTACAGGATAAGTAATGTATGTATGTACACAGTGACTGCACACCAGCAGAATAGTGAGTGCAGCTCTGGAGTATAATACAGGATGTAACTCAGGATCAGTACAGGATAAGTAATGTATGTACACAGTGACTGCACCAGCAGAATAGTGAGTGCAGCTCTGGAGTATAATACAGGATGTAACTCAGGATCAGTACAGGATAAGTAATGTATGTACACAGTGACTGCACCAGCAGAATAGTGAGTGCAGCTCTGGAGTATAATACAGGATGTAACTCAGGATTAGTACAGGATAAGTAATGTGTGTACACAGTGACTGCACCAGCAGAATAGTGAGTGCAGCTCTGGAGTATAATACAGGATGTAACTCAGGATCAGTACAGGATAAGTAATGTATGTACACATTGACTGCACCAGCAGAATAGTGAGTGCAGCTCTGGAGTATAATACAGGATGTAACTCAGGATCAGTACAGGATAAGTAATGTATGTACATATTGACTGCACCAGCAGAATAGTGAGTGCAGCTCTGGAGCATAATACAGGATGTACCTCAGGATCAGTACAGGATAAGTAATGTATGTACATATTGACTGCACCAGCAGAATAGTGAGTGCAGCTCTGGAGTATTATACAGGATATATAACTCAGGATCAGTACAGGATAAGTAATGTATGTACACAGTGACTGCACCAGCAGAATAGTGAGTGCAGCTCTGGAGTATAATACAGGATGTAACTCAGGATCAGTACAGGATAAGTAATGTATGTACACAGTGACTCCACCAGCAGAATAGTGAGTACAGCTCTGGAGTATAATACAGGATGTAACTCAGGATCAGTAATGTATGTACACAGTGACTGCACCAGCAGAATAGTGAGTGCAGCTCTGGAGTATAATACAGAATGTAACTCAGGATTAGTACAGGATAAGTAATGTTATGTATGTACACAGTGACTCCACCAGCAGAATAGTGAGTGCAGCTCTGGAGTATAATACAGGATGTAACTCAGGATCAGTACAGGATAAGTAATGTGTGTACACAGTGACTGCACCAGCAGAATAGTGAGTGCAGCTCTGGAGCATAATACAGGATGTACCTCAGGATCAGTACAGGATAAGTAATGTATGTACATATTGACTGCACCAGCAGAATAGTGAGTGCAGCTCTGGAGTATTATACAGGATATATAACTCAGGATCAGTACAGGATAAGTAATGTATGTACACAGTGACTGCACCAGCAGAATAGTGAGTGCAGCTCTGGAGTATAATACAGAATGTAACTCAGGATTAGTACAGGATAAGTAATGTTATGTATGTACACAGTGACTCCACCAGCAGAATAGTGAGTGCAGCTCTGGAGTATAATACAGGATGTAGCTCAGGATTAGTACAGGATAAGTAATGTGTGTACACAGTGACTGCACCAGCAGAATAGTGAGTGCAGCTCTGGAGTATAATACAGGATGTAACTCAGGATTAGTACAGGATAAGTAATGTATGTACACAGTGACTGCACCAGCAGAATAGTGAGTGCAGCTCTGGAGCATAATACAGGATGTACCTCAGGATCAGTACAGGATAAGTAATGTATGTACACAGTGACTGCACCAGCAGAATAGTGAGTACAGCTCTGGAGTATAATACAGGATGTAACTTAATGATTTTCCTATTTCATGACGTAAAGTCATAGTTTTATTAAAGACACGGAGGCGAGTATTGCTTTCTCCTTCTTTACTTCCACCAATAGCAGCAAAGGAGAAATTAACATAATCAAAACAATAAAGGACCCTCCCCTAACAGATCCTATAATAAGCAGTGTCCTCTTCATATCTTCCTCTTTCTTTGAATCCACGACACCAACCGCCAAACCATAACCGAAAACGAACCGAACTGGAACTGGTTCCGACACCGACCAATCTTGTCCCTCCAACTGAAGAACTCAAGCCAACATGGCTAACATCTCAGGAAACCTGGAACAACACGGAATTCCATATGCCGAGGAGTTTTCAACCTGAAACAGAATAAATAATATAGCCAGTGTAAACACATGGGTACAAATGCACAATCTCAACGGTCGTACATCAAAAAAGGTCGCTGAAACAGAACCATAATAAACCTTAGCGGTAAAACGACATAAATAACAACAGAAGCCAGAATAATAATCAATAATAATACCATAACAGTAATAATAATAGGGGGGGCAGGAGAAACCTAGGGCGGGCAATACTCGCCTCCGTGTCTTTAATAAAACTATGACTTTACGTCATGAAATAGGAAAATCATTAAGTTTTACATCAAGACACGGAGGCTTCGTATTGCAAGTTCAAAGCTGCTCAATAATAGCTGAAAACATATGAGGGGGAGGACGGAAATAAAACTCTGTGAACGTCGTGGCCCTAGACCAGTCAGCCAGACGCAGAATGTCCTCCAAACGAGCCCCCGAAACTGCCAGGGCAGTAGCAGCCGCGCCCCTGGCCGAGTGAGCGGTAAATATCGTCGTATCAATCCCAGAAAGGGACATGACCCACTTCATCCAACGCGCCAAAGGGGGACTGGTAACCGGGCCAAAGGGATGACGAATAGAGAGAAAAAGCTGTGGAACGTCCGCAGACCGGTGAGACCTAGTGCGCAACTCATATTCACGTAGGCAAGCTACAGGACAGAGCGCCGGAGAAGACGGAAAACTGGGATAGGACACAGACCGAATATTGGTCTTGGTACGCCGCGTGATGTTAAAAGTAACACCCTCGGGAGTAAAGGATCTGGCATCATGATCCAAAGCCCTGACATCAGATACCCTCTTACAGGAAATCAGGCAAAAAAGAGTCAGCAACTTGGCCGACAGTTGACGGAGGGAAAGAGCCGCGTTGTCGGGCCAGGAAGAGAGGAAAGACAGCACCAGGGAAACATCCCACGTAGTGGTGAAACGTGGCCGAGGAGGCCGAGCCAAGCGTGAGCCACGTAAAAGTCGAGACACCAAAGGGTGTTGACCAGCAGGAACGCCATCAAATCCCTGATGAGTCGAGGAAATAGCAGAACGGAACAAATTGATGGTCCGATAAGCTTTCCCTGCCTCAAAAAGAGATGTCAGGAATTGCAATAAATGGGTTACAGATGCCGAAACGGGATCCAGGTCCCGTTCCACGCACCAGCTAACCCAAGATCCCCAAGCTGCCGGGTAAGATTTTCGGGTGCCGGGAGCCCAAGCGTTGTCCAGGAGGCGTCTAGTTGCCTCCGAAATTCCCTCGACCGCTCCTGGAGTCCTGAGATTCGGCACGCTAGAAGTTGAAGGGAGCCCTCGACCAGCAGGGGATGTGGGGCACCCAGAGGGTCCTGGAGGAGATCCGTCCGCATCGGGAGTAGGAGAGGAACATCGACTAGGAGTTCTAGGAGGATCGGGTACCAGGCTTGAGATCCCCAGAAGGGAATCACCACCACCAGTTCCGCCACCTGACGCCGAGTCTGTAGCAACAACCTCGGAATCATGGCAAACGGTGGAAACGCGTAATGTAGGGCTGAAGACCAGTCCTGTAGGAACGCATCCACCGCTTCTGCTTCCGGGTCCGGCCGCCAGCTGAAGAACCTGGGCAGGTGAGTATTGAGTCGGGAGGCGAACAGATCTATGGAGCAAGGACCCCAGATGTCCGAGATTGTGGAGAATATTTCCGGATTCAGCCTCCAGTCGCTGCCGTCCGTGAAGCATCGGGAACTCCGATCCGCTCTGTAATTGTGAAGACCCGGCAGGTACTCCGCTTGAATCATGATGTCCCTGGACAGACAGTAGGACCAGAACTCCTTCGCCAGGCGGGCTAAGGTGGCCGATTGAGTGCCGCCTAGGTGATTGACGTATCGGACCGCCGACACATTGTCCATGCGTAGACGGATGCATGCATGAGCTATGCCCTTGGTGAAACTCCTGATGGCAAACGAACCCGCTAGAAGTTCCAGCGCGTTGATGTGAAGATGGGTCTCGGACTCCGCCCATCGACCCCCAGTGGAGATACCCTCGCAGTGGGCACCCCAGCCTTGGAGACTCGCGTCCGACTCTACCGTGAATTCCGGTTAGAATCCGAAGATTGCTCTGCCGTTCCAGGCTTCCAAGTTGCTCAACCACCAACGAAGTTCCTCCTGAGCTTCCTGATCCAGAATCACCGCGTCTGCGAACGAGGCCCCGGCACGGAGGTGGGCGATCTTCAGGCGCTGTAACGCCCGATAATGGAGCGGAGCGGGGAAGACTGCCTGGATAGAGGAGGCTAATAGTCCAATGATGCGAGCCAGGTGGCGTAGGGATAGGGAGGGGGTTGAGAGCGCATGTCTCAACTCCTTGCGTATCGTCCGCAATTTCTCTGCAGGGAGACTGAGAAATTCTGCGACAGAGTCCACCGTGAAGCCCAGAAACTCCATACGTCGAGTCGGTGTGAGGCAGGATTTCTCGAGATTGAGTAAAAAACCCAGACCCGTCAGAAGATCCGAGGTCCACTGGAGGTGTTGTAGCAGAGACGACTGACATTGGTGCATAATGAGGATGTCGTCCAGGTATATGACAAGACGAACCCCACGACTCCGCAGCCAGACCATGACTGGGCGCAGTAACTTGGTGAAGCACCAAGGAGCTGAGGAAAGACCGAACGGCAGGCAAGTGAAGCGCCACACTTCGCCCTTCCACAGGAAGCGCAGGAGATCCCTGGACGAGGAGGCAATTGGGACCGTAAGATAAGCATCTTTGAGATCCAGCTTCACCATCCAGTCCCCAGGAATCAGCAAGTCCCGAAGGAGGTGAATCCCCTCCATCTTGAAGTGGCGGTAGCGCACCACAGCGTTCAGTGCCCGAAGATTTATGACTGGGCGAAATTGTCCCCCTTTCTTTTGAACTAGAAAAATGTGGCTGAGAACGCCCCTTTGGGTAGGAGGGGCTCTTTCTATCGCATCCTTGTGCAAGAGTGAACAAAGTTCTACATCCACTAGCTCCCTGTCCGGTAGTGCCAGGGGAGGAGGAGAAAGGACGAGATCTGGCGAACCCGTAAGTTCTATGTGGAACCCCTGCACAGTGTTCAGCACCCATGGGTCTGATGTGATGATGGACCAAACGTGGGAACATAGACGGAGTCTGCCCCCTACACAAGGAGTGAAAGAAGTCCCCACTGGGGAAAGACTTACCGAAAGATTTTCTGTAGTTCGGATTCCCTCTAACGGACCTGGAACGCCATTGGCCGCCTCTGGCCGGGAAGAACGAGGGAGGGTTCCTTTGGTCCTGGAAAGGAGGTCTCTGGTTGAAGGAGCCTTTGCCCGAGCTGCGGGCTTGATAGCTGGAGCGGCCGGACAGACGGCCCCTACTACTGCCGGCCCTAGTGGAGACCCGTCCCTGAAATACCCTTTTCATGGAGGACTGGGCCTTGTCCAATGCGGTAAATACTCCAACGTACCTGCTGAGGTCCTTAATGAAGGAATCCCCGAACAGTTGACCCTGAGCATCCTTCCCTGTCTCAGTGAGTGCCAGGTTGGCCAATTTTGGGTCAATCTTAAAAAGAATGGCTTTACGCCTTTCAATGGCCAGGGAGGAGTTGGTGCTGCCCGCAATGCAAATGGCTCTTTGTATCCAGCCAATAAGCTCCTCCGGATCAATCGGAGAGCCGTCCACTCTGGCCGATTCGGCCATTTCAAAGATTTTGGCGAGGGGGCCAAAAATGTCGAGGAGCTTGTCCTGACAACTCTTTATAGCGGAATCCAGCCCTTTACGAGGATTCCAGCCGGTTTTTGCCAAAAACTGCGTCATCTTTTGATCCACAGATGGCGTCTCACAGACCTTGTTGGGGATCAATGGTCTAGGGCATTCTGCACGGAGCTTGCTGCGCGCCTCTTTGCTGAGAGGACGACGCACCCAGTGCTCCAGGTAGTCGCTCACATGAGCTACCGGCATCCACTCCGCCGACCTAGGGTGGTGGAGGGCATCAGGGTCAAATAGTGGGTTTCCAGAAGGGTCCACCAGGTTAGGAGCCGTGTTAGGGGCAGAGGTGGAAGCGCCCACGGACCCAGATGTGGAAGGCCTAGGGCCTGAGGTACCTGGAAACTCAGGTTCCATCTCCAACTCCCCATCAGAGTGGTCACTTTCCTCCGCATAAGCCTCCATATCAGATTCATTATCAGAATCTATGTCATCAGTTTGTGCTCTAGCACATTTCCACGTTCGCGCCCTTTCTGCCTGGCGCGGTAAGGCTCTTTTGCGCGATCTAAGCGCGCTATCATGGGTGGCTTGGATCACACCAGTCAATGTCTCCTGGGCAGGAGGTTCAATGGTAGGCTGCGGCTTAGTGGGTGTAGGCATTAGATTAGAGGGGTCAGGGGCATGGGCAGACAAGGCCTGAGATATGGTCTGAGAGATCATTGAGGACATGGAGCCCATGGCCTCTATAATGGCACTAGACACTGAGCGTTGAAGCTCCAGGGCCTGTGCACTCATGTCTGGCAAGCTGGGGTCCCTGTGGGTGGGGATTAGGCCCAGAGGGAGAGCGGTCTGAGGACATGATTTCGTTTATTTTTAGAGCTAAAATCTAAATGCAGGGTAACCGATGGGGGTACCTAGACTAATGGTGCCTAAACTGTGGCAGAAAACTAACCTAAACAGGGGTTAATCACCCCGGGCGCCGCACTGCAGCAGGAGCCGATCCGGAGCCGAATGTGAGTAGCAAGGCACTGGTGAGCGCTCCCAAATCCCACGATAGGACGGGCGGGAGCTCCCAAGATGGCCGCCGAGATCTGCCGAGATCTCGGAGCCGCGGGAAGCTACAGAAATATGCCGCCGAGAACCTATGCCGCCGGAGACCAGCGGGAAGGGATCAGAGCGGCGATAAAGGTAGAGGGAGAGGAGGGGGGTCAAGGCAACACACCCCAAAAAGGAAACGATTCAGGGGATAAACCGCCGATGAAACAAAGCAGAGGGGAAAGAGAGGGAGGGGGGAACGGCCCCCAGATGAAGGCCGCAATAGGTGTATGGGAATACAGTAATACAGTGATAAAAACTCCACAAATGAAGGGAAAAAGGGGAGACCCTGTTACAGGTCAGAAAAGTATATATATGCTAGGCAAGTAATAAATACCATGCAAAGACATAATTGCTTCCCAATCTAAAATCACATAATCGAACATATAGATCACTTAGCTTTGGTGGAGCAGCAAAGAAAGAGGAAGATATGAAGAGGACACTGCTTATTATAGGATCTGTCAGGGGAGGGGCCTGTATTGTTATGTTTATGTTAATTTCTCCTTTGCTGCTATTGGTGGAAGTAAAGAAGGAGAAAGCAATAGGAGCCTCCGTGTCTGGCTGTAAAACTCAGGATCAGTACAGGATAAGTAATGTATGTACACAGTGACTGCACCAGCAGAATAGTGAGTGCAGCTCTGGAGTATAATACAGGATGTAACTCAGGATCAGTACAGGATAAGTAATGTATGTACACAGTGACTGCACCAGCAGAATAGTGAGTGCAGCTCTGGAGTATAATACAGGATGTAACTCAGGATCAGTACAGGATAAGTAATGTATGTACACAGTGACTGCACCAGCAGAATAGTGAGTGCAGCTCTGGAGTATAATACAGGATGTAACTCAGGATCAGTACAGGATAAGTAATGTATGTACACAGTGACTGCACCAGCAGAATAGTGAGTGCAGCTCTGGAGTATAATACAGGATGTAACTCAGGATCAGTACAGGATAAGTAATGTATGTACACAGTGACTGCACCAGCAGAATAGTGAGTGCAGCTCTGGAGTATAATACAGGAAGTAACTCAGGATCAGTACAGGATAAGTAATGTATGTACACAGTGACTGTACCAGCAGAACAGTGAGTGCAGCTCTGGAGTGTAATACAGGATGTAACTCAGGATCAGTACAGGATAAGTAATGTATGTACACAGTGACTGCACCAGCAGAATAGTGAGTGCAGCTCTGGAGTATAATGCAGGATGTAACTCAGGATCAGTACAGGATAAGTAACGTATGTACACAGTGACTGCACCAGCAGAATAGTGAGTGCAGCTCTGGAGTATAATACAGGATGTAACTCAGGATCAGTACAGGATAAGTAATGTATGTACACAGTGACTGCACCAGCAGAATAGTGAGTGCAGCTCTGGAGTATAATACAGGATGTAACTCAGGATCAGTACAGGATAAGTAATGTATGTACACAGTGACTGTACCAGCAGAATAATGAGTGCAGCTCTGGAGTATAATACAGGATGTAACTCAGGATCAGTACAGGATAAGTAATGTATGTACACAGTGACTGCACCAGCAGAATAGTGAGTGCAGCTCTGGAGTATAATACAGGATGTAACTCAGGATCAGTACAGGATAAGTAATGTATGTACACAGTGACTCCACCAGCAGAATAGTGAGTGCAGCTCTGGAGTATAATACAGGATGTAACTCAGGATCAGTACAGGATAAGTAATGTATGTACACAGTGACTGCAAAAGCAGAACAGTGAGTGCAGCTCTGGAGTATAATACAGGATGTAACTCAGGATCAGTACAGGATAAGTAATGTGTGTACACAGTGACTGCACCAGCTGAATAGTGAGTGCAGCTCTGGAGTATAATACAGGATGTAACTCAGGATCAGTACAGGATATGTAATGTATGTACACATTGACTGCACCAGCAGAATAGTGAGTGCAGCTCTGGAGTATAATACAGGATGTAACTCAGGATCAGTACAGGATAAGTAATGTATGTACACAGTGACTGCACCAGCAGAATAGTGAGTGCAGCTCTGGAGTATAATACACGATGTAACTCAGGATCAGTACAGGATAAGTAATGTATGTACACAGTGACTGCACCAGCAGAATAGTGAGTGCAGCTCTGGAGTATAATACAGGATGTAACTCAGGATCAGTACAGGATATGTAATGTATGTGTACACAGTGACTGCACCAGCCGAATAGTGAGTGCAGCTCTGGAGTATAATACAGGATATGTACATGGCTACTTTGTTTTTTATGGAGATTTGTTCGTTCTACAGCTTAACTGTGGTGGTTAATAATGGATATCACGTTTGTAAAATGCTTTCTTGGTTTAATTGCTATTGGTCACTTTGACCGCGGCGAATCAATGGATGTCGTGTATCTGGACTTCTCCAAAGCATCTGACGCTGTACCACATAAAAGGTTAGTATATAAAATGAGAATGCTCGGACTGGGAGAAAACGTCTGTATGTGGGTAAGTAACTGGCTCAATGATAGAAAACAGAGGGTGGTTATTAACAGTACATACTCAGATTGGGTCACTGTCACTAGTGGAGTACCTCAGGGGTCAGTATTGGGCCCTATTCTCTTCAATATATTTATTAATGATCTTGTAGAAGGCTTGCATAGTAAAATATCAATTTTCGCAGATGACACTAAACTGTGTAAAGTAATTAACACTGAAGAGGACAGTATACAGTATATATATACTACAGAGGACAGTATACTGTATATATACTACAGAGGACAGTATACTATATATACTACAGAGGACAGTATACTATATATACACTACAGAGGACAGTATACTGTATATATACTATAGAGGACAGTATACTGTATATATATACTACAGAGGACAGTATACTGTATATATACTACAGTACAGAGGACAGTATACTATATATACTACAGAGGACAGTATACTGTACATATATACTACAGAGGACAGTATACTGTATATATACTATAGAGGACAGTATACTGTATATATATACTACAGAGGACAGTATACTGTATATATACTACAGTACAGAGGACAGTATACTATATATACTACAGAGGACAGTATACTGTATATATATACTACAGAGGACAGTATACTGTATATATACTACAGAGGACAGTATACTATATATACACTACAGAGGACAGTATACTGTAAATATATACTACAGAGGACAGTATACTGTATATATATACTACAGAGGACAGTATACTGTATATATATACTACAGAGGACAGTATACTGTATATATACTACAGAGGACAGTATACTATATATACACTACAGAGGACAGTATACTGTATATATATACTACAGAGGACAGTATACTGTATATATATACTACAGAGGACAGTATACTGTATATATACTACAGAGGACAGTATACTGTGTATATACTACAGAGGACAGTATACTGTATATATATACTACAGAGGACAGTATACTGTATATATATACTACAGAGGACAGTATACTGTATATATATATATGTACTACAGAGGACAGTATACTGTATATATATATATATACTACAGAGGACAGTACACTGTATATATACACTACAGAGGACAGTATACTGTATATATATATATGTACTACAGAGGACAGTATACTGTATATATATACTACAGAGGACAGTATACTGTATATATATATATACTACAGAGGACAGTACACTGTATATATACACTACAGAGGACAGTATACTGTATATATACACTACAGAGGACAGTATACTGTATATATACTACAGAGGACAGTATACTGTATATATATACTACAGAGGATGGTATCCTGTATATATACTACAGAGGACAGTATACTGTATATATACTACAGAGGATGGTATCCTGTATATATACTACAGAGGACAGTATACTGTATATATACTACAGAGGACAGTATACTGTATATATACTACAGAGGACAGTATACTGTATATATACTACAGAGGACAGTATACTGTGTATATACTACAGAGGACGGTATACTGTATATATACTACAGAGGACGGTATACTGTATATACACTACAGAGGACAGTATACTGTATATATACTAGAGGACAGTATACTGTATATATACTACAGAGGACAGTATACTGTATATATACTACAGAGGACAGTATACTGTATATACACTACAGAGGACAGTATACTGTATATATATACTACAGAGGACAGTATACTGTATATATACTACAGAGGGCAGTATATATACAGTATACTGTCCTCTGTAGTATATATACAGTATACTGTCCTCTGTAGTATATATACAGTATACTGTCCTCTGTAGTATATATACAGTATACTGTCCTCTGTAGTATATATACAGGATACCATCCTCTGTAGTATATATATACAGTATACTGTCCTCTGTAGTATATATACAGTATACTGTCCTCTGTAGTATATACAGTATACTGTCCTCTGTAGTATATATACAGTATACTGTCCTCTGTAGTATATACAGTATACTGTCCTCTGTAGTATATACAGTATACTGTCCTCTGTAGTATATATATACAGTATACTGTCCTCTGTAGTATATATATACAGTATATACTACAGAGGACAGTATACTGTATATATACTACAGAGGACAGTATACTGTGTATATACTACAGAGGACAGTATACTGTATATATACTACAGAGGACAGTATACTGTATATATACTACAGAGGACAGTATACTGTATATACACTACAGAGGACAGTATACTGTATATATACTAGAGGACAGTATACTGTATATATACTACAGAGGACAGTATACTGTATATATACTACAGAGGACAGTATACTGTATATACACTACAGAGGACAGTATACTGTATATATATACTACAGAGGACAGTATACTGTATATATATACTACAGAGGACAGTATACTGTATATATATACTACAGAGGGCAGTATACTGTATATATATACTACAGAGGACAGTATACTGTATATATATATATATACTACAGAGGACAGTATACTGTATATACTACAGAGGACAGTATACTGTATATACTACAGAGGACAGTATACTGTATATATACTACAGAGGACAGTATACTGTATATACTACAGAGGACAGTATACTGTATATATACTACAGAGGACAGTATACTGTATATATACTACAGAGGACAGTATACTGTATATATACTACAGAGGACAGTATACTGTATATACTACAGAGGACAGTATACTGTATATATACTACAGAGGACAGTATACGGTATATATACTACAGAGGACAGTATACTGTATATATACTACAGAGGACAGTATACTGTATATATACTACAGAGGACAGTATACTATATATACTACAGAGGAAAGTATACTGTATATATATACTACAGAGGACAGTATACTATATATACTACAGAGGACAGTATACTGTATATATATACTACAGAGGACAGTATACTATATATACTACAGAGGACAGTATACTGTATATATACTACAGAGGACAGTATACTGTATATATACTACAGAGGACAGTATACTGTATATATACTACAGAGGACAGTATACTGTATATATATATATATGTACTACAGAGGACAGTATACTGTATATATACTACAGAGGACAGTATACTGTATATATACTACAGATGACAGTATACTGTATATATACTACAGAGGACAGTATACTATATAAACTACAGAGGACAGTATACTGTATATATACTACAGAGGACAGTATACTGTATATATACTACAGAGGACAGTATACTGTATACATACTACAGAGGACAGTATACTGTATATATACTACAGAGGACAGTATACTGTATACATACTACAGAGGACAGTATACTGTGTATATACTACAGAGGACAGTATACTGTATACATACTACAGAGGACAGTATACTGTATATATATACTACAGAGGACAGTATACTGTATATATACTACAGAGGACAGTATACTGTATATATACTACAGAGGACAGTATACTATATATACTACAGAGGAAAGTATACTGTATATATACTACAGAGGACAGTATACTGTATACATACTACAGAGGACAGTATACTGTATATATACTACAGAGGACAGTATACTGTATATATACTACAGAGGACAGTATACTGTATATATACTACAGAGGACAGTATACTATATATACTACAGAGGAAAGTATACTGTATATATATACTACAGAGGACAGTATACTATATATACTACAGAGGACAGTATACTGTATATATATACTACAGAGGACAGTATACTATATATACTACAGAGGACAGTATACTGTATATATACTACAGAGGACAGTATACTGTATATATACTACAGAGGACAGTATACTGTATATATACTACAGAGGACAGTATACTGTATATATATATATATGTACTACAGAGGACAGTATACTGTATATATACTACAGAGGACAGTATACTGTATATATACTACAGATGACAGTATACTGTATATATACTACAGAGGACAGTATACTGTATACATACTACAGAGGACAGTATACTGTATATATACTACAGAGGACAGTATACTGTATATATACTACAGAGGATAGTATACTGTATATATATATATATGTGTACTACAGAGGACAGTATATTGTATATATACTACAGAGGACAGTATACTGTATATATACTACAGAGGACAGTATACTGTATATATACTACAGAGGACAGTATACTGTATATATACTACAGAGGACAGTATACTGTATATATACTACAGAGGACAGTATACTGTATATATACTACAGAGGATAGTATACTGTATATATATATATATGTACTACAGAGGACAGTATACTGTATATATACTACAGAGGACAGTATACAATATATACTACAGAGGACAGTATACTGTATATATACTACAGAGGACAGTATACTGTATATATATACTACAGAGGACAGTATACTGTATATATACTACAGAGGACAGTATACTGTATATATACTACAGAGGACAGTATACTGTATATATACTACAGAGGACAGTATACTGTATATATACTACAGAGGATAGAATACTGTATGTATATATATATGTACTACAGAGGACAGTATACAGTATATATACTACAGAGGACAGTATACTGTATATATACTACAGAGGACAGTATACTGTATATATACTACAGAGGACAGTATACTGTATATATACTACAGAGGACAATATACTGTATATATACACTACAGAGGACAGTATACTGTATATATACTACAGAGGACAGTATACTGTATATATACTACAGAGGACAGTATACTGTGTATATATATATATATATACTACAGAGGACAGTATACTGTATATATACTACAGAGGACAGTATACTGTATATATATACTACAGAGGACAGTATACTGTATATATACTACAGAGGATGGTATACTGTATATATACTACAGAGGACAGTATACTGTATATATATATACTACAGAGGACAGTATACTGTATATATACTACAGAGGACAGTATACTGTATATATACACTACAGAGGACAGTATACTGTATATACACTACAGAGGACAGTATACTGTATATATACTACAGAGGACAGTATACTGTATATATACTACAGAGGACAGTACACTGTATATATACTACAGAGGACAGTATACTGTATATACACTACAGAGGACAGTATACTGTATATATATACTACAGAGGACAGCATACTGTATATATACTACAGAGGACAGTATACTGTATATATACTACAGAGGACAGTATACTACTACAGGGGGATATGGATAGACTGGGGTCTTGGGCAGATAAGTGGCAGATGAGGTTTAACACTGACAAATGTAAGGTTATGCACATGGGAAGGAATAATGCAAGTCACCCGTACATACTAAATGGTAAAACACTCGGTAACACTGACATGGAAAAGGATCTAGGAATTTTAATAAACAGCAAACTAAGCTACAAAAACCAGTGTCAGGCAGCTGCTGCCAAGGCCAATAAGATAATGGGTTGCATCAGAAGGGGCATAGATGGCGGTGATAAGAACATATTCCTACTACTTTACACATCATTAGTCAGACTACACATGGAGGACTGTGTACAGTTCTGGGCTCCTGTGAACAAGGCAGACATAGCAGAGCTGGAGAGGGTCCAGAGGAGGGCAACTAAAGTAATAACTGGAATGGGGCAACTACAGTACCCTGAAAGATTATCAAAATGAGGGTTATTCACATTAGAAAAAAGACGACTGAGGGGAGATCTAATTACTATGTATAACTATTTCAGGGGTCAGTACAGAGATCTATCCCATCATCTATTTATCCCCAGGACTGTGACTGTGACGAGGGGACATCCTCTGCGTCTGGAGGAAAGAAGGTTTGTACACAAACATAGAAGAGGATTCTTTACTGTAAGAGCAGTGAGACTATGGACTCTATACTGTAAGAGCAGTGAGACTATGGAATCTTTACTGTAAGAGCAGTGAGACTATGGACTCTTTACTGTAAGAGCAGTGAGACTATGGACTCTTTACTGTAAGAGCAGTGAGACTATGGACTCTTTACTGTAAGAGCAGTGAGACTATGGACTCTATACTGTAAGAGCAGTGAGACTATGGACTCTTTACGGTAAGAGCAGTGAGACTATGGACTCTACTGTAAGAGCAGTGAGACTATGGACTCTATACTGTAAGAGCAGTGAGACTATGGACTCTATACTGTAAGAGCAGTGAGACTATGGACTCTTTACTGTAAGAGCAGTGAGACTATGGACTCTTTACTGTAAGAGCAGTGAGACTATGGACTCTATACAGTAAGAGCAGTGAGACTATGGACTCTTTACTGTAAGAGCAGTGAGACTATGGACTCTGTACTGTAAGAGCAGTGAGACTATGGACTATATACGGTAAGAGCGGTGAGACTATGGACTCTTTACTGTAAGAGCAGTGAGACTGTGGACTCTTTACTGTAAGAGCAGTGAGACTATGGACTCTATACTGTAAGAGCAGTGAGACTATGGACTCTATACTGTAAGACCGGTGAGACTATGGACTCTTTACTGTAAGAGCGGTGAGACTATGGACTCTTTACTGTAAGAGCAGTGAGACTATGGACTCTTTACTGTAAGAGCAGTGAGACTATGGACTCTATACTGTAAGAGCGGTGAGACTATGGACTCTATACTGTAAGAGCGGTGAGACTATGGACTCTATACTGTAAGAGCGGTGAGACTATGGACTCTATACTGTAAGAGCAGTCAGACTATGGACTCTTTACTGTAAGAGCAGTCAGACTATGGACTCTTTACTGTAAGAGCAGTGAGACTATGGACTCTATACTGTAAGAGCAGTGAGACTATGGACTCTTTACGGTAAGAGCAGTGAGACTATGGACTCTACTGTAAGAGCAGTGAGACTATGGACTCTATACTGTAAGAGCAGTGAGACTATGGACTCTATACTGTAAGAGCAGTGAGACTATGGACTCTTTACTGTAAGAGCAGTGAGACTATGGACTCTTTACTGTAAGAGCAGTGAGACTATGGACTCTATACAGTAAGAGCAGTGAGACTATGGACTCTTTACTGTAAGATCAGTGAGACTATGGACTCTGTACTGTAAGAGCAGTGAGACTATGGACTATATACGGTAAGAGCGGTGAGACTATGGACTCTTTACTGTAAGAGCAGTGAGACTGTGGACTCTTTACTGTAAGAGCAGTGAGACTATGGACTCTATACTGTAAGAGCGGTGAGACTATGGATTCTTTACTGTAAGAGCAGTGAGACTATGGACTCTTTACTGTAAGAGCAGTGAGACTATGGACTCTTTACTGTAAGAGCAGTGAGACTATGGACTCTTTACTGTAAGAGCGGTGAGACTATGGAGCTCTCTACCTGAGGAGGTGGTGATGGTGAGTACAATAAAGGAATTCAGGAGGGGCCTGGATGTATTTCTGGAGTGTAATAATATTACAGGCTATAGCTACTAGAGAGGGGTCGTTGATCCAGGGAGTTATTCTGATGCCTGATTGGAGTCGGGAAGGAATTTTTTATTCCCCTAAAGTGAGGAAAATTGGTTTCTACCTCACAGGTTTTTTTTGCCTTCCTCTGGATCAACTTGCAGGATGACAGGCCGAACTGGATGGACAAATGTCTTTTTTCGGCCTTATGTACTATGTTACTATGTTACTATGTTATATCCGCTTTGCCGTCCATAAATTGTCCATCCGTAAAGCACGGATTCCGGCCATTTGCATTCCATATTTTGCGGATCAGCACGTCCCGCCCTTTGTTAGAAATGCCTATTCTGACAAGAATAGGACATGTTCTATTTTCTTTTTTTTTTCCCGCATGGCCACAGAACGGACATATGGATACAGACCGCACACGATGAGCTGTCCGCATCCATTGAAATGAATGATCCAGGTCCCTGAGTCAGTCGTAGCCGGGCTTTTCTTCACCAGAGAAACAATCAGGTACCTTCCCCCACCGTGCAGATAAAACCACAGCTGAGGCAGAGTGACTTGTTAGGGCCATCATTTAGGGCACTTGCCCTCCCTCTCCTACATGCTTCACCTCTGCATCCAGGTCTTCATAAAGTGTGCAATCCTGTGTGTCACAATCTTCCCTGGTCATGCTGTCACGATCTCCCCCGTGACAGAGGTTAGAAGATCTGAGAGACTGGCTGCACGTGAGGTTATCTGACAGTCTCTCGGTTTTTCACTTGTTGCAGTGCTGTTGTTGGCAATGACCACACCTTTTATCCCAGGTGTAGCTTGTGGTCATTACTGCTGCTCTGTTTAGTCTGGACTCACACTTCTTACCATGCAGTTGACATTATCTGCCTGGAATTGGAAGAGCTGGTGTGTGGTCCTCATCTGAGTTCCAGCTCATCCATTTTCTATTGAAGATAAGTGTACAGTCGTGTCCAAAAGTTTTGAGAATGACACAAATATTAGTTTTCACAAAGTTTGCTGCTAAACTGCTTTTCGATCTTTGTTTCAGTTGTTTCTGTGATGTAGTGAAATATAATTACAGGCACTTCATACGTTTCAAAGGCTTTTATCGACAATTCCATGACATTTATGCAAAGAGTCAGTATTTGCAGTGTTGGCCCTTCTTTTTCAGGACCTCTGCAATCCGACTGGGCATGCTCTCAATCAACTTCTGGGCCAATTCCTGACTGATAGCAACCCATTCTTTCATAATCACTTCTTGGAGTTTGTCAGAATTAGTGGGTTTTTGTATGTCCACCCGCCTCTTGAGGATTGACCACAAGTTCTCAATGGGATTAAGATCTGGGGAGTTTCCAGGCCATGGACCCAAAATGTCAACGTTTTGGTCCCCGATCCACTTAGTTATCACTTTTGTCTTATGGCACGGCGCTCCATCGTGCTGGAAAATGCATTGTTCTTCACCAAACTGTTGTTGGATTGTTGGAAGAAGTTACTGTTGGAGGGTGTTTTGGTGCCATTCTTTATTCATGGCTGTGTTTTTGGGCAAAATTGTGAGTGAGCCCACTCCCTTGGATGAGAAGCCGCCCCACACATGAATGGTCTCAGGATGCTTTACTGTTGGCATGACACAGGACTGATGGTAGCGCTCACCTTTTCTTCTCCGGACAAGCCTTTTTCCAGATGCCCCAAACAATCGGAAAGAGGCTTCATCGGAGAATATGACTTTGCCCCAGTCCTCAGCAGTCCATTCCCCATACTTTCTGCAGAAGATCAATCTGTCCCTGATGTTTTTTTTGGAGAGAAGTGGCTTCTTTGCTGCCCTTCTTGACACCAGGCCATCTTCCAAAAGTCCTGGCCTCACTGTGCGTGCAGATGCGCTCACACCTGCCTGCTGCCATTCCTGAGCAAGCTCTGCACTGGTGGCACTCCGATCCCGCAGCTGAATCCTCTTTAGGAGACGATCCTGGCGCTTGCTGGACTTTCTTGGACGCCCTGAAGCCTTCTTAACGAGAATTGAACCTCTTTCCTTGAAGTTCTTGATGATCCTATAAATTGTTGATTGAGGTGCAATCTTAGTAGCCACAATATCCTTGCCTGTGAAGCCATTTTTATGCAACGCAATGATGGCTGCACGCGTTTCTTTGCAGGTCACCATGGTTAATAATGGAAGAACAATGATTTCAAGCATCACCCTCCTTTTAACATGTCAAGTCTGCCATTTTAACCCAATCAGCCTGACATAATGATCTCCAGCCTTGTGCTCGTCAACATTCTCACCTGAGTTAACAAGACGATTACTGAAATGATCTCAGCAGGTCCTTTAATGACAGCAATGAAAGGCAGTGGAAAGGTTTTTTGGGATTAAGTTAATTTTCATGACAAAGAAGGACTATGCAATTCATCTGATCACTCTTCATAACATTCTGGAGTAGATGCAAATTGCTATTATAAAAGCTTAAGCAGCAACTTTTCCAATTTCCAATATTTATGTAATTCTCAAAACTTTTGGCCACGACTGTACTTCTCTCTGTATTTTGTTGTTCCCATTTGCTCGTTGTTTACTAGGCCTCAGGGAGATTTGTTCATCTGGGAAGGAACCAGTGGTTTCAGACCCTGTCACTACTCCTAGGGATATTCAAGGTTACTAGGGCCTAGGTTTCCGGTGTATGAATATTCCCACCTTCAGGGTCTATTCATACTTACAGGAGTCAGGGCTAGGGTTAGGGGTTCCTAGGTGGTTACAGTTTCCTTTACCTAGCCTTGAGGCCTAGTTCCTGGTCATTTTCCTTCTGTTGTCAATCTGGTGTTCCTCCCCTCCCCCTACATTGTGACATTATCAACCGCCGAAAAACTGCCATTTTTTTTGTGTCAGTGCGGCGATGGATACTATTTCTGCACTGGTCGGACAACTGAAGGGACTGTCTTTGGAGGTAGCGCTGACCTCCGCACGACCGTCACCCAGATCCAGAGACCACAGGCAGCTGGTTCCGGCAGCGGGAACCAGGCCTGTCCTAAATCTAAGGTCGCTCTCCCGGATAGATTTTCCGGGGGAAGTGACAACTTTATTCGGTTCAGGGAGTCGTGCAAATTATATTTTAGACTATGTCCTAACTCTTCTGGGGACAAAAGGTGACTCTCAGTCTTGGGCTTTTTCGTTGCCGACCGGGTCACAAACCCTCCGGTCGGTAGATAAACTTTTCAGAGCTCTAGGTCTTATCTACGATGACTCAGGTCGGATCTCCCTGGCCGAGACTAAGTTGCGTGGCTTACCGCAGGGAGAGCGTTCTGCGGAGACCTATTGCTCTGAATTTAGGAGATGGTCTACTGATACGGAGTGGAATGATCCAGCTCTCCGTAGTCAATTCTGTCAAGGGTTATCCGAGAGCCCGAAGGACGCATTGGTGTTTCACGAATATCCTGAGTCATTCGAGGTGGCCATGTCCCTAGCTGTACGTATTGATGGATACCTGAGGGAGAGATCTAAGGTTCCTCCCTCTCAGGATGTACTATCATATAAGGTGGCGGCCTTAAATGACCTTTTCTGTGGAAAAAGGGGACATTTTGTTAACATATGTCCTTATATTCGGCGTCAAGGTGAAAAAGAAAAAAAAAGTTTAATCCTCATCTCACTCTTAGTGTTGTGGGTGGGGAATCTGAGAATTTACTTTTGTCATTTACCGGTAGTACCCGATTTCTCCTGTCTGCCAAGGTGGAGCTAGATTCCAAAACTGTGGGAATTGAAGTGTTTATTGACAGTGGGGCAGGGGTTAACCTAGTTGATGGTAAGTTCGCCCGTATGCATGGGTTGACTACAAGTGCATTAGACAAAAATATTTCGGTATTTGCAATTGATTCCCCTCCACTCACACAGAAATGCTTGTCACAAATGGTGCAGGACATCCGTTTAAAAGTGGGTGGTTTTCAAGAATCAATTTCGTGTTTTGTGCTGCTCCCTTGGGGCTAGGTTTACCATGGTTAAGCAAACATAATCCTACTATCGATTGGCAAGCGAGACAGATTCTTGATTGGAGTGATTATTGCAGACAACTGCCTTAGCATGTCGCTTTCTCTTGTAAGCACTAAAGTTGTACCTTCTTTTATTTCTGATTTTCTGATGTATTCTCTGAAAAGTGGAGATCAGGAGTTACCTCCACATCCGGAGTATGATTGCCCCATCAACCTTGTTCCTGGAGCTAGGTTGCCCAAGTCTCGGTTGTATAATCTTTCTGAACCCAAAAGAGCTGCCATGCGAGAATATATCACCGAGAGTTTGGCTAAAGGTCATATCAGACCATCCAAATTCCCAGTGGATGCAGGGTTCTTCTTTGTTAAGAAAAAGGACGGAACTCTTAGGCCATGTTTGGACTTCCGTGAGCTTAATCTCATTACTGTCCGTGATCCTTATCCCCTTCCGTTGATCCTGGATTTGTTCATTCAGATAGTCGGTGTCAAGGTGTTCTCTAAGTTGGACTTGAGGGGGGCATATTATCTGGTAAGGATCAAGGAGGGGGACGAATGGAAGACGGCCTTTAATACCCCTGAAGGTAATTTTGAGAATATGGTCATGCCTTTTGGGTTTACCAATGCCCCTGCAGTTTTTCAACATTTCATCAATGGCATCATTCATCATCTGGTGGGCAGGTTTGTGGTGGTGTATCTGGATGATATTCTAATTTATTCTCCTGACATGGAGACGCATCAGGATCACGTGAGACCAGTGTTACAGATCCTAAGAGAAAATATACTGTATGCGAAGATGGAGAAGTGTGTATTTGCAGTTCCGGAAGTGCAATTCCTGGGTTACGTACTCTCATCATCAGGTTTTCGTATGGATCCTGAAGAAGTCTGTGCTGTGTTGGACTGGGATCGACCTGAAAATCTGAAAGTGCTTATGCGATTTTTGTTAAACCGACTACTCGACTGTTGTTAAACCTTTAACGGACATGACTAGGAAAAGTTCAGATCTCTCAGTCTGGTCTGATGCGGCATTACAAGCCTTTTCAGCTGTGAAGGAATGTTTTGCTTCGGCCCCTATACTGGTGCAACCTGATGTGTCTCAGCCATTCATTGTGGAAGTTGATGCATAAATCACTACGAAAGGTGCACTACAATGATATGCAACAGAAATATCCATCCTTTATCCCGACCTTGAGGCAGAGCTGTTGAAGGCCCAGGGAGATGCACCGGATTCCTGTCCTCCGGGGAAGTTGTTTGTTCCTTCTGAATTACGGCACCATGTGCAGATGTATAGACATATCCATGAGCTTAGGGTTTGGCCCCTTCCTATCGCTACCTCCATTGCATCTTCATGCTTTGCCTCTGTTAAATAAACCCTTGCGAAAATAAATGAATGCATGGTCCCCTAGCCAGCCCTAGTCCTGGCGACTGACAAATAAAGTGGCCTCCGCAAAGAGCCTGAGCAAATGGCAGGTGTCAAGCATGGCTAACATCAAAGTTACACAGAGGAGTGCTCCTGTCCGCCTGCAACATCAAGAAATTGTTTACAGCCTTTCTTTGCTCATATAGTCTGTCCAACATGTGGAGGGTGGAGTTCCAACGGGTGGAAATGTAATGTCCCGGAGTGCCATTACCACTCCTTTTGGCACCTTGCTACAGTCTCCTATGTGCTAATTCATGTCATCAATTGCATTTGTATCATGTCCTTCACACTGTGCATATTTATTCCTATAACTTTTGAATGTTCATGTAATTTGCCTGGTCTACCACAAGGTGGCAGCAACACTTGGCAGTGATAGTTACGGGGAATGGACTGGATTGGCCATTCTCCCTCTAGAGGGAGAAAGAGAGGAGTTAGCTAGACAGGGAGAGTTTCAGTTTACCCCTGTAAGGGGAAGGAGGTAGGCCTCGTCCCTCCTGGATGAGCTGGTCTGTCCTAGCCAACTTTATCACTAGAGGTTGTGCATTTTGGTTGCATGTCCCCCCCCTCCCCCTGGGCTTGCATTGCCTGAATCCAAGCTAAAGCCAGAGCTTGAGGTACTCAAAGCCAGGACAAGAAGTTCCAAGGATTGCCTACAGCAAGAGACAGACTACTACTTCTAACATAGCTGAGCTGAGAGAGCTACTCCCTAAGGATGCAGCAGAGAGGAGTTTGTTTTGCAGAGAGAGTATTTGTCTGGCATTTGCCTGCTGAAACCTATTGGAAACCAAGATAAAGTCTGGAAACTGTATGGATTATTGTTTATCAGTAAAGCAATTGTTCAACCGTTTACCAAGTCTGGACTCAACTTTATTCTACTCTATCAAAGATACCAACCCCCTTTTGCACTGCTTCGGACCATACCACGTCTGGGATCCAACCGTATCCAAAGGTAGGAGCACCATGACACGTGCTACACAACATCTCCAGGGATATTGTGGCCTATTTAACACCACTCTTGCCTTCCTACATCTGGGTACCAATACCATCACTAAAAAGGGAGCCTTGTGCTTCCGCTGCTTCACCGCAGCTGGCGTCATGATAACTTACTCTAACAGAGGGACATATAATCGTAAATACCTCTTTAGGTGTAAGGGATTCCCCAGGCGTATGTAGTGGGTCCGTTGCAGAAACATCGCATATCAGGCGATGTTGGGGAACGCCATTCTGCCTTTGCAGCTCAAGAAGGTTGTGCTTTGCAGTGTAAGAGTGGCTGAATTGCATGCACAGTTTCCTAGCCATTTTCAAGATGTCTTGCAGTTGGGTGGAAGACTTCAGGAGCCGCTTTACAACCAGATTAAAGACGTGCTTCATGCAGGGCGCATGGGTCAGTCCTCCTTGATGCAGGGCTGACACATTGTTCTTTCCGTTATCGTGACCATGGTTATGATCTTCAGTTGGCGAGGAGACAGCCAGGTTTCGATTTCTTAATGATGGACATGAAGCAGCTCCTCCCTGTTATGACTCTGTTTGCCCAGGCTGGCCAGATGCAGAACAGCGGGACACAGCCATGCCCTGCACAGGTGGTATGCTGTAGGAGCACTCCGAATTCTGCCTGCACTGAAGAGTGAGGACAAGGTGGAGGATGAGGAGGCGGAGGCAGCAGTTCCATTACCTGGCCAAGTTGCTGGTGTGGCTGGGAAGGAACCACATTTACCTAGTGGGCCGTAAAGGATAGATATTGTCCTTGACCATAGTTACCGCTCCACACATCGGCGCTGCCGTTAACTGTGCCAAACACCGACAAGCTGAAGAGTCCACCTTCTGCTGTATATACGTGTGCAGGGTTGGTATAGCCTTTTTAGAGAAGTAATGACGGCTTGGAACTCTCCACCTCGGCTCGGCACAAGCCATCAGTTCTCTGAAATCTGCAGAGTCCACCACATGGAAAGGGAGCTATTCTGACTCAGATTGTTGTAATAGCGATTTATCCCTAGTGAGACCTCTAGGCCTGGCCTGGATGAGCAGATATAATCACTGCGGACAATCCTTATCAGATAGCTGAACTCACCAACACTGAGTTTATCCGTGTAAGTTGCTTTATTCTGTAAGCCAGATAACAGAGTACAGCAGAACAGATGGATTCTGGTATTGTGCGGTCAAAAGATGATGCTTTTGTAAGCTTACATGAGAGTACATGTGTACCTGTTCAATGCCTGGAGCAGTATGGAGAAACAGGAAGTGGTGGTGTAACAAACTCTCCTCTTGTGAGTTTGCCACGAGTACTTGGAGAGGACTACTTGCCAGCCTCTTACCGTGTGATTACGGTCCCATGTTGAATTCACCGGTTTTATGCAATAGCTGCATAGTTATATAAGTTCATGTATTTTGCTGTCTTTTGCTACCATGTGGCTAATGGAGTCTTGCCTCTTTCCTTGGAAGATAAGTGGATCACTTCTCAATTGTCTCCAGGACAAAAGACTGTGTAGAACCGGTTTTGGACAGAAAAGCCATGAGTACAGCCAGGCCAAAGAGACTTTTACTAACTTTTGAATTCCTGGTCTAATTCGTGCCATTTTGCGATGTGTTAAATGTCTATGTTTATTGTAAGGGTGGGACATTGTGTATTTGAGTAAGTGATGTCTGTCCTATTGTCTTCCCGTGTGTATTGGCGATTTCCCTTTGTCCTGAGAGATAATAGAATTACACCTCGGTTGTCTCCAGGACAGAGGACATTGTGTATTGTCCTGCCTGGGATAATTATGTTAACCATTGTGTACCATAATTATATCACGGGCAGAAGGGAGGATGTTATGTGGGTTGTAACCTTTGTGTTATGGGTTAATGTATGTTATTTGTGGGTGTCTCCCTTTCATGGGAGCAGGGGATAAAAGAAATGGTATGTTTGAGTGCCTGGGTGCTTCCAGTAAACGTTTTCCAGCATTCAGCTTTGGCTCATAGAAACATAGAAACCTAGAATGTGTCGGCAGATAAGAACCATTTGGCCCATCTAGTCTGCCCAATATACTGAGTACTATGGATAGCCCCCGGCCCTATCTTATATGAAGGATGGCCTTGTGCCTATCCCATGCATGCTTAAACCCCTTCACTGTATTTGCAGCTACCACTTCTGCAGGAAGGCTATTCCATGCATCCACTACTCTCTCAGTAAAGTAATACTTCCTTATATTACTTTTAAACCTTTGCCCCTCTAATTTAAAACTGTGTCCTCTTGTGGTAGTTTTTCTTCTTTTAAATATGCTCTCTTCCTTTACCGAGTTGATTCCCTTTATGTATTTAAAAGTTTCTATCATATGGACTTATAGGGCGATACCAGCGATACTGGCGATAATAGGGATACCGGCGATACCAGCGATAATAGCGATTTATTGCTCTTTGGATTATTAGCTGTGCTATTACATGGGAAGAAGGGAATACTAGACGGTGACACAGATGATACCGTCACAGGTGGAGCAATGAAGGGGTAGAGGAATGAAATGAATGACAGATATCAGGAACAGAAAAACAAGCGCATTACCAAAAACGGCCACTAGATGGGAGCATATGACCAAATATAGAATATTATATGAATTAAACGATATAGATTTTAACTGCGTAGCAGCACACTCCCCGTCTGGCATTGAAAATGTCACTATTTAAACCATAACGGCAGTCATATAATTGCAAATAAACAACAGTGCAATTTGCTTGATGTCCGAGGACCTGAAAAACATAAAGGCTTGTAAGGCTTCAAGTGAATCAAAGTTCAAACACTTCTTGCTTGAAGTTTCAAGTAGGATTCAGCAGCCTAGGCAATAAGTTCATTCTCCAAAGGGCAAGAGCAGAACAAGTTCCGTGATAGCCCTGATGAAAGTCTTTATAGTCCCTTGTCTTGCAACTTTCACCTCCACCTTGCGTACCGTCATCACTAGGAACACTCTTTACAATAAGTCCCATAGGCCACTCGATTCTTTCGGCTTGCTGGTCCTTGAGCAGAACGAGATCTCCAACTTTTATGTTAGGGCACTGTCGTTGCCATTTCCTGCGTCCTTGCAGAGTGGAAAGATACTCCATCGTCCAACGATTCCAGAAGCGGTTGGCAAGGTTCTGTACTCGCTTCCATTGATCAAAGCAGAGATTTCCGTCTTTAAAGATTGCAGGTGGAACAGGAACGGATAGCTGGGGTAAGGATAGTTGGGTTCTCTGGATCTTTGTCAGGTTCTAGAAGACCGAAGACGTCAGCTATGGTCTCTTCTGTGTGATTCAGCAGGAATTCAGGACCTGTTAACCAGGAAGAATTAGCAAATACGCTTGCAGACACCGGCCTAGTAGCATGGTCCGCAGGATTAGTTTCAGATGGGACACAATGCCATTGTTCAGGTTTAGATGATTTCCTGATTCTTTCTACACGGTTGCTGACGTAGACATAGACACGTTTAGTCTGGTTGTATATGTAGCCCAGAACAACCTTACTGTCTGTGTAGAACTTGGTGTCATCTTACTGAATGTCTAGCTCGCGTAATATGAAATCTGCGATTTCTACAGCTCTTTTCTCCGGCTCGTAGCAAGGAAAGCTGAGGTGTAGCAGCGTGGTATATGGATTCCATCTAAGGCAGGAGCGCCGCTAGGTTAAAACATTCGGGGCCTGGGCCCCGGATGTCTTGTCCCAGGCCCCGAATGTCCTGCCTGCCTGCTAGATACAACTGTATTGCCGTACACAGAACGGCAATACAATTGAATCTAATACACTGGGAAGAGATGAAGGACCTGTGGTGACATCACAGGTCATGTGATCAGCAAAACAGGCTGTGATAGGATGACCTGGATGATGTCACCATTATGTGACCAGTGCAGGATTGGACCAGAGTCAAGAGGAGAAGGAGCCTAATGGTGATGTCTGTACATGAGGAGAGGTAAGTGAAGGGAGAGGCAGAGCAATGCTGGGAGTTGTATTTATTTAACTGGGATGTATGTTAGGGCTAAAGGGAGGGATGTTATTGACATGGAACTGTGTGCTTGAGGTGGTTGGGGGAGGGAGTGATGTTATTTACATGGGACTGTATGTTAAAAGTGGATGGTGGGGGGAATGATGTTTATGTACATGGGACTTAATGTTTAGGCTACGTTCACACTTGGGTTTGGGGATCCGCTTGTGAGATCTGTTTCAAGGCTCTCACAAGCAGCCCCATATGCATCAGTTTAACCCCAATGCATTCTGAATGGATGTGGATCCATTCAGAATGCATTCGTTCGGCTCCGTACGGCCCCCCGTTCCGTTTTGGAGGCGGACCCCAAATGCTGCAAGCAGCGTTTTTGTGTCCGCATGGCCTTGCGGAGCCAAACGGATCCGTCCTGACTTAAAATGTAAGTAAATGGGGACGGATCCCTTTGCATTGACACAAAATGGTGCAATTGTAAACGGATCCGTCCGCCATTGACTTTCAATGTAAGTCAGGACGGATCCGTATTGGGACTTAGAAATTCAAATCTAATACAAACGAATCGGTCCTGAACGGATGCATTCGTTTGTAAGTACAGGACGGATCCGCACGAACTCAAGTGTGAAAGTAGCCTTAGGGGGTGATGTTTACATGGGACTGTGCGTTGGAGGCGGCTGATGTTATTTACATGGGACTGTGCATTGGAGGTGATGTTATTTACATGGGACTGTATGGTGGAGAGAGGGGTATAACTGCAGGGGGCACTGCAGATCCAGGGGACATTATAGGCGGTCTTATTACTACTGGGGGCTCTATAGGAGGGTCTTATAGATAGAAACATAGAAACATAGAATGTGTCGGCAGATAAGAACCATTCGGCCCATCTAGTCTGCCCAATATACTGAGTACTATGGATAGCCCCTGGCCCTATCTTATATGAAGGATAGCCTTATGCCTATCCCATGCATGCTTAAACCCCTTCACTGTATTTGCAGCTACCACTTCTGCAGGAAGGCTATTCCATGCATCCACTACTCTCTCAGTAAAGTAATACTTCCTGATATTACTTTTAAACCTTTGCCCCTCTAATTTAAAACTGTGCCCTCTTGTGGTAGTTTTTCTTCTTTTAAATCTTCTCTCCTCCTTTACCGAGTTGATTCCATTTATGTATTTAAAAGTTTCTATCATATCCCCTCTGTCTCGTCTTTCTTCCAAGCTATACATGTTAAGGTCCTTTAACCTTTCCTGGTAAGTTTTATCCTGCAATCCATGTACTAGTTTAGTAGCTCTTCTCTGAACTCTCTCTAGAGTATCTATATCCTTCTGGAGATATGGCCTCCAGTACTGCGCACAATACTCCAAGTGAGGTCTCACCAGTGTTCTGTACAGCGGCATAAGCACTTCACTCTTTCTACTGCTTATACCTCTCCCTATACATCCAAGCATTCTGCTGGCATTTCGTGCTGCTCTATTACATTGTCTTCCCACCTTTAAGTCTTCTGAAATAATTACTCCTAAATCCCTTTCCTCAGATACTGAGGTCAGGACTGTGTCAAATATTCTATATTCTGCCCTTGGGTTTTTACGCCCCAGGTGCATTATCTTGCACTTATCCACATTAAATTTCAGTTTCCAGAGTTCTGACCATTCTTCTAGTTTTCCTAAATCCTTTTCCATTTGGCGTTTCCCTCCAGGAACATCAACCCTGTTACATATCTTTGTGTCATCAGCAAAAAGACAAACCTTACCAGCGAGGCCTTTTGCAATATCACTTATGAAGATATTAAACAAAATCGGTCCCAGTACAGATCCCTGTGGAACCCCACTGGTAACATTACCTTGTTTTGAATGTTCTCCATTGACTACAACCCTCTGTTGTCTGTCACTCAGCCACTGCCTAATCCACTCAACAATATGGGAGTCCATGCTCAATGACTGCAGTTTATTGATAAGTCTTCTATGTGGGACAGTGTCAAAAGCCTTACTAAAATCTAGATATGCGATGTCTACTGCACCTCCACCGTCTATTATTTTATTCACCCAGTCAAAAAAATCTATAAGATTTGTTTGACATGATCTCCCTGAAGTAAACCCATGTTGTTTTTCATCTTGCAATCCATGGGATTTTAGATGTTCCACAATCCTATCCTTTAATAGGGTTTCCATTAATTTGCCTACTAT
The DNA here is from genome assembly GCF_905171765.1 of Bufo bufo. Lineage (NCBI taxonomy): Eukaryota > Metazoa > Chordata > Amphibia > Anura > Bufonidae > Bufo > Bufo bufo. The sequence goes on along the minus strand of NC_053397.1, from coordinate 5,395,667 downwards.
TGATGTCAGACTCACTGGTCTATAGTTGCTCGATTCCTCCCTACTACCTTTCTTGTGAATGGGCACGACATTTGCCAATTTCCAATCTTCCGGGACGACTCCTGTTACTAATGATTGGTTAAATAAATCTGTTAACGGTTTTGCCAGCTCACCACTAAGCTCTTTTAATAATTTTGGGTGTATCTCATCAGGCCCCTGTGACTTATTTGTCTTCACCTTAGACAGCAAACTTAGAACATCTTCCTCTGTAAAGACACATGCATCAAACGATTTATTAGTCATCCTTTCTAGTGGAGGTCCTTCTCCTTTTTCTTTTGTAAAAACTGAACAGAAGTATTCATTAAGGCAGTCGGCTAGCCCTTTATTCTCTTCTACATACCTTCCGTCCTTTGTTTTTAATTTAGTTATTCCTTGTTTTAATTTCCTTTTTTCATTTATATATCTGAAGAATGTCTTATCCCCTTTTTTCATAGACTGAGCTAGTTTTTCTTCTGCCTGCGCTTTAGAAGTTCTTATAACTTGCTTGGCCTCTCTCTGCCTAATCTTGTAGATTTCCTTATCTTCATTGCTCTGGGTTTTTTTATAATTACAAAATGCTAGCTTTTTATTTTTAATGATTTTGGCCACTTCTGCTGAGTACCACAGTGGTCTCTTCCTTTTTTTGCTTTTACTGACAAGTCTAATGCAATTTTCTGTTGCCTTCAATAATGCACCTTTTAAGTAGTCCCATTTCTCCTGGACTCCATGTAATCCGTTCCAGTCTGATAAGGACTCATTTATGACTAATTTCATTTTTGAAAAGTCTGTTTTTCTAAAATCTAAAACTTTTGTTTTTGTGTGGTGGGACTCTTTCACAGTTCTTATATTAAACCACACTGACTGGTCATCACTAGATCCCAAGGTTTCGCCTACAATGACATCATATACCGAATCCCCGTTTGTGAATACCAAATCCAAAATGGCCTCCCTCCGGGTTGGCTCCTCAACCACTTGTTGTAGAGATAACCCCAGTAGGGAATTTAGAATATCTGTACTCCTGGTAGAACTTGCTATTTTGGTTTTCCAGTTTATATCTGGAAGATTGAAATCTCCCATAATGATAACTTCTCCTTTCATTGTCATTTTAGCTATTTCTTCAACTAGTAGATCATCTAGTTCTTTAACTTGACCAGGTGGTCTATATATCACACCTACACGAGTTACTGCATGGTTAGCAAACTGCAACGTAACCCAAACTGACTCTATGTTGGCCTCACCAACTTGTATTAGGTTAGATTTAATGCTATCTTTCACATACAGGGCCACTCCTCCTCCTTTCTTGCCTTCTCTGTCTCTTCTGTATAAAGAGTACCCTGGTATGGTTATGTCCCAGTCATTTCTTTCATTAAACCATGTCTCCGTAACAGCCACTAAATCTACATTCTCAGATGCCATTATTGACCCAAGTTCATTAATTTTTTTACCTAAACTGCGAGCATTTGTAGACAGGACTCTGAGCTTATCATTTCTTAACCTCTGTGCTTCTGACCTGTTCTGGCATTGTTTCGGGGGGCAATTGGACTCTTTTATTTTCACTCTTTTGCCCCTCCTTCCTAGTTTAAATACTCTTTCGCAAATTCTTGGAGTTGTTCACTAAGTACATTTGTTCCTTTGAGAGAAAGATGCAAACCATCTTTTTTTTCCGCCTTTTTTTTACTAAGCGCACTATGGGGGTCTTATTACTACTGAGGGGTCTGTAGGGAGATTTATTACCACTGGGGGAACAATAGGGGGCCTTATTTCTACTGGGGGGCTCTGTGAGGGTATTATTAATATGGGAGGGCTCTTCTAATAATGGGGGCATTGTTGAGGAGCATTATCACAGTTGGGGCAGTGTTACTAATGAGGGCATTCTAGAAGGGAATTACTATTGGTGGGACTATGAGGAGCACTATTACTATGGGGGGCAGTAATGTATCTTCAGGATAGTATTTGGGGGTATTGGGAGGGGGGGGCAGGGGCGTAACTAAAGGATCATGGGCTCCGGTGCAAGAGTTCAGCTTGGGCCCCCCTTCCCTCAGTGCTTTGTGTGTCTTCTTATGCGGCAGAAGTGTCTTTGGGCCCCTTCAGGCCCCTGGGCCCGGTAGCGGCTGCTACCTCTGCACCCCCTATAGCTACACCCCTGGGGGGGGGGAGTACATAAAGCAGCAGGATAACACTGTGGGGACTCCAGTTGGGGGATAGAATGTGAGGAAGCTAAGATGTCTGTGTGTCACACTCTGCAGAGACGAGGCGGCTGAGAGAAGTTGTCCAGACCGAGTGGAGAAGATGATGAGAGAGAAGATGATGACAGAGAGGAGACGTCACCTGGAGGCCCTGGACGTGACAGGTAAGTGCTGCTGTATAGCAAGTACAGTGCGGGGGGGCAACATATTTATTGGGGCTTGTGCCCCGGATCTTTTGAGACCCTAGCAACGCCCCTGATCTAAGGCATGTACATTTTCTTCCAGGACTCCCATTTTGAGAGCTTGTCTGATGGCAGTGGAGCGTCCCAATCTTTAACGGACTCTGAGAGCTAAGTAAGGCTTTACCTTGTATATGTCACAAGCAGACAGCTGAGAAGCTCTGACAGGAACCGTTCAGATCCTCCCCCTTGAGTTTCTTTGTTTTGGTTTCTGTTCCTCACCTCGTTAGGCTATCTCAGCTGTCATGCAGTCAGACTCATTACCTCCCTTTATATTCTCCCCCATAAGGTAGTTGGGTGTGGCTGATACTACTTCCTGGAATGAGTGTGCATGCTGTCTTCAGCTCCCAGCTCCCAGCTCCCAGCTACCAGTTCTCAGTTCACAGTCGTCTTCAGATAAGTGCTGTTTTGTATTTATGATTTTCTGTTGTCTGGATCCAGGTGACCCTGACTCCCTCCGTGTCTGTGTAGGGAGCCGGTGGTCGTGTCCCCTCACTATTGTAGGGCCTTTAGGTTAAGATAGCCGAGGTACGTGGATATGCGCCCATTCACCTTTAGAGTGGTCGCATAGGCTGAGCAATAAGGGAGAGCGGCAGGTCGATTGCAGGGGTCTCCCTTTATGTTCCTTAGTTGTGGATCCAGTGAGTCATCATTTGTTATTTGTATCATCTTGTTTCCTGTACACCATCCGTGACATTATCAGCCACCAAAACCGTCTCAAGCATGGATCCGGTTTCACTTTTGGCTGAACGCTTTCAGGGTCTTGCTTTGGAGGTAGCTGATCTCCGTGAGACTTTTTCTCAGTTTCAAGTGACCGGTTCAGCTTGCGTTCATGGAGTTTGTTCTGAGCCTAAGATTTCGCTCCCGGATACGTTTTCCGGGGGTAGTGAGAATTTTGTACGTTTTAGAGAGGCTTGCAAACTCCATTTTCGCCTTCTTCCCCATTCTTCCGGTGATGAAGAACGAAGGGTGGGCATCATTATATCGCTGCTCAGGGGTAATGCTCAGTCCTGGGCCTTTTCGCTGCCGGAGGGGGCACAACCCCTCCGTTCAGTGGATGAATTCTTTTTAGCCCTGGGTCAGATATATGATGATCCGGATCGTATTGCTCTGGCTGAGTCTAGACTATGTCTGTTATGCCAGGGTAAACAATCCGCAGAGATATACTGCTCAGAATTTCGGAGATGGGCAGCAGATACGGGTTGGAATGATGCTGCACTCCGAAGTCAATTTTGCTATGGTCTTTCTGAGGGATTGAAAGATGCATTTGCCTTTCATGAAAGACCTACCTCCTTGAATTCTGCTATGTCTCAGGCTGTTCGTATTGACAGGCGTCTTAGAGAAAGAGGAGAGATTTCTCCTTCTTGTCATACTCAGTCCCAGGACAGTGCAGCGGTCTCATTCTGTGCACAGGGTTCTCAGTCGCTGTCAGCCCCTTCTGAGCAGGAGCCCATGCAGCTGGGGTTGATTGCCTCTGACAATAGAAGATTCAGCCCGCATGGGAGGGTTTGTTTTTGTTGTGGAGGTATAAATCATCTGGCAAATGTTTGTCCCTCTAGGAGATTCAGGCAGTTTTCTGGGAGTAATAAAGAGACAAAAAGGAAGAAATCTTTTAAGAATATTCCGTCTGTTACTATTGGCAGGGTTGATGCGGAAATTGAAGAATTGTCTTTTGCTTGTAGTTCCCGTTTTGTCCTGCCTGCTAGGGTGGCGCTAGAGAGCAAGAGCATTTTTTGTGAGATTTTTGTGGATAGTGGAGCAGCTGTCAATCTCATTGATAATCAATTTGCAATAACTCATGGTTTCCAGGTATGCACTTTGGGAAAGGATATTCCTGTTTTTGCTATTGATTCAGCTCCACTTTCTCAGAAATCATTAAAGGGCATAGTTCACAATATCCGTTTAATTGTGAGTGATGCTCATGTTGAGGATGTGTCATGTTTCGTCCTTAGCGGTTTGCCTACTCCTCTAGTGTTGGGGCTACCCTGGCTCACTAAACATAACCCCACCATTGATTGGCAAGCGAGGCAAATAAATGGTTGGAGTAACTTTTGCAGAGAGAATTGCCTCATGACATCTGTTTCTGAGGTTTCTACTAAGACTGTACCACCTTTCCTCTCTGAATTTTTGGATGTCTTCTCTGAGAGTGGAGTTCAGGATTTGCCCCCGCACAGGGAGTATGATTGCCCTATTAATCTCATCCCAGGCGCCAAACTGCCTAAATCTCGTTTATACAATCTCTCCCAACCTGAAAGGGTCGCTATGCGGGCTTATATCTCTGAGAGTCTGAGAAAAGGACACATACGACCCTCGAAGTCACCCGTTGCCGCTGGTTTTTTCTTTGTTAAGAAAAAAGATGGTTCTTTAAGACCTTGTCTGGATTTCAGGGAGCTGAACAGTATCACTATTCGTGACCCTTATCCGCTTCCTCTGATCCCGGACCTGTTTAACCAGGTTGTTGGGGCGAAAGTCTTTTCCAAATTAGACCTAAGAGGGGCATACAACCTGGTCAGGGTCAGAGAAGGAGACGAATGGAAGACGGCTTTCAATACCCCTGAGGGCCATTTTGAGAATTTAGTTATGCCTTTTGGTTTGATGAATGCCCCAGCCGTTTTTCAGCATTTCGTGAACAGCATTTTTTATCATTTAATGGGAAAATTTGTATTAGTGTATTTGGATGACATTTTGATTTTTTCTCCTGATTTCAAGACTCATAAGGAACACTTACGTCAGGTCTTGCTCATCCTGCGGGAGAATAAATTATACGCGAAACTGGAAAAGTGTGTGTTTGCGGTTCCGGAGGTCCAATTTCTGGGGTTTCTTGTCTCCGCTTCTGGTTTTCGCATGGACCCCGAGAAGGTCCGCGCTGTGCTTGAGTGGGAGCTTCCTGAGAATCAGAAGGCGCTGATGCGTTTTTTGGGCTTTGCCAATTATTACAGGAAATTTATTTTGAATTATTCCTCTGTTGTTAAACCACTCACGGATATGACCAAGAAGGGGGTAGACTTTTCTTCCTGGTCGGTAGAGGCGCGTAAGGCCTTTTCTAATATCAAGGAGAGTTTTGCTTCCGCTCCCATCCTGCTACAACCTGATATTACGTTACCCTTCATAGTTGAGGTTGATGCTTCTGAGGTAGGGGTGGGTGCGGTCTTGTCTCAGGGTTCCTCTCCTGCCAAATGGCAACCGTGTGCCTTTTTCTCAAAGAAGCTCTCCTCCGCAGAGAGAAATTATGATGTGGGAGATAGGGAATTGTTGGCCATCAAGTTGGCTTTTGAGGAATGGCGCCATTGGCTAGAGGGAGCCAGACACCCTATTACCGTGTTTACTGACCATAAAAATCTGGCCTATTTGGAGTCAGCCAAGCGTCTGAACCCGAGACAGGCCAGATGGTCTTTGTTCTTTTCAAGGTTTAATTTTGTTGTTACGTTCCACCCTGGGGTTAAGAATGTGAAGGCAGATGCCCTGTCACGTTGTTTTCCGGGAGGTGGGAATTTTGAAGACCCGGGTCCCATTTTAGCTGAAGGTGTGGTGGTCTCTGCTCTTTTTCCTGAATTGGAGGCAGAGGTGCAGGCAGCCCAGTCAGAAGCTCCTGATCTTTGTCCTCCTGGGAGGTTGTTTGTGCCTCTCGCTTTGAGACACAAGATTTTTAAAGAACACCATGATACGGTCCTTGCTGGGCACCCGGGGACAAGAGCCACACTGGATCTCATTGCTCGGAGATTCTGGTGGCCTGCGCTTCGTAAGTCGGTTGAGGGTTTTGTGGCAGCTTGCGAGACTTGCGCTCGTGCCAAGGTCCCTCACTCACGGCCATCAGGTCCTCTCCTTCCTTTGCCCATTCCTTCCCGTCCTTGGACACATCTGTCCATGGACTTCATAACGGACTTGCCTCGTTCCTCGGGGAAGTCTGTGATTCTGGTGGTGGTGGACCGTTTTAGCAAAATGGTGCACTTTATCCCTTTTCCCGGTTTGCCCAATGCTAAGACGCTGGCGCAGGCATTTGTTGACCACATTGTCAAATTGCATGGGATTCCTTCTGACATAGTCTCTGATAGGGGCACGCAGTTTGTTTCCAGATTCTGGAAGGCTTTCTGTTCTCGCTTGGGGGTTCGCTTGTCATTCTCTTCTGCTTTCCATCCGCAGTCGAATGGCCAGACGGAGCGCGTCAATCAGAATCTGGAGACATATCTGCGCTGTTTTGTGGCGGAGAATCAGGAGGATTGGTGTTCTTTTTTGTCCCTTGCTGAGTTTGCTTTAAATAACCGTCGTCAGGAGTCCTCTGATAAGTCACCATTTTTTGGTGCATATGGGTTTCATCCGCAGTTTGGGACTTTCTCTGGAGAGGGCTCTTCTGGTTTGCCTGATGAGGACAGATTCTCCTCGTCTTTGTCATCTATTTGGCAAAATATTCAGGATAATCTAAAGAATATGAGTGAGAGATATAAGCGTGTGGCAGATAAAAGACGTATGCCTGGTCCGGACCTGAATGTTGGTGATTTGGTGTGGCTGTCTACCAAGAATATCAAATTGAAGGTTCCCTCCTGGAAGTTGGGTCCTAGGTTTATTGGGCCTTACAAGATCCTGTCTGTCATCAATCCTGTTGCCTACCGTCTTGATCTTCCTCAGACTTGGAAGATCCATAATGTTTTCCATAAGTCCTTATTGAAACCTTATGTTCAACCTATTGTACCCTCACCTTTGCCTCCTCCTCCGATTATGGTTGATGGGAATCTTGAATTTCAGGTCTCTAGGATTGTGGATTCTCGTCTTGTCCGCGGTTCCCTCCAGTACCTCGTTCATTGGGAGGGTTATGGTCCTGAGGAGAGGATGTGGCTCCCAGTGACGGACATTAAGGCCTCTCGCCTCATCAGGGCTTTCCATAGCTCCCATCCTGAGAAGGTGGGCCCTGAGTGTCCGGAGTCCACTCCTAGAGGGAGGGGTACTGTCACAAGCAGACAGCTGAGAAGTTCTGACAGGAGCCGTTCAGATCCTCCCCCTTGAGTTTCTTTGTTTTGGTTTCTGTTCCTCACCTCGTTAGGCTATCTCAGCTGTCATGCAGTCAGACTCATTACCTCCCTTTATATTCTCCCCCATAAGGTAGTTGGGTGTGGCTGATACTACTTCCTGGAATGAGTGTGCATGCTGTCTTCAGCTCCCAGCTCCCAGCTACCAGTTCTCAGTTCACAGTCGTCTTCAGATAAGTGCTGTTTTGTATTTATGATTTTCTGTTGTCTGGATCCAGGTGACCCTGACTCCCTCCGTGTCTGTGTAGGGAGCCGGTGGTCGTGTCCCCTCACTATTGTAGGGCCTTTAGGTTAAGATAGCCGAGGTACGTGGATATGCGCCCATTCACCTTTAGAGTGGTCGCATAGGCTGAGCAATAAGGGAGAGCGGCAGGTCGATTGCAGGGGTCTCCCTTTTGTTCCTTAGTTGTGGATCCAGTTAGTCATCGTTTGTTATTTGTATCATATTGTTTCCTGTACACCATCCGTGACAGTATAGGGATGGGAGCCACAAATCCCAGTGGATCGTATAGGCTGTTCACCACTGACAGACCACGCTTGGTAAATGGCTTGTCTGCAGAGCTGACTTAAAAGCCGAAGGTGTCTTTTAATAAGTCCCACCGTAGGCCCAGACTTCTCTGTAGAGGTAGCATGTCCATTCCCAGATTAAAGTCCTTAAACCCTGTGACATGATCGCCAGGTTGAAAGGCTTTCATAGCAGCAACACTATTTGAGGCAATCTTGTGTAGTCTGAGGTTAGCCCCAGAAAGCATACCTTGTGTCCTTTGGGATGCGATACACATACACACACACATCTTTGTGCTATGCGTTATCTTGGATCCTTTGGGTCCTGCTGCCTTAGTGTATTTATTAATTATTGTTTGTATTTTTTTGTGTACTTTTGTTCACACTTTTTACCCTTTCCCGTTCATCCCTAATCTTTGTCCCCCTCCCCCTTATTTTTACTTGTCGATTTGTATCTGTGTCACCTGTTTTCACTCTCTTACTCATTTCTGTTCACTAAGATAATCATGTATTTTTCCTAGTATACATGTCCAACGTCACTCATGTGACATATTGTCATTATGTTATTCATTCTAAGTTTTTCCCTGTATTCACATTGATATCCTTGTATTTTTGGCACATTGTTTTGGCTATCACTTTGTGCCCCCTTATTTTTCTTTTCCCTTTTTTTCATTATGTTTCAATCCACATATTTAATTAATTATTTATTACAACTTTGCTCTATAAACTACACTTTTTAGGTCACATTTTATTGTGTTGTTTATTTATGAATGCAATTCACCTTATATGTATATATTTATGAAATTTTGCCGCAAAAAGGGCTCATTTAAGTATTTATTTATTTTATTTTTATGCGCTGTATCATTGTATATGGAAGTATTACACATCCTGTTATTAAATATTGAACTATAATTGATCTACACTATTTATAATGTGGTAGTAATAATAGTGTATTTACTTTTTCTATTTATTTTTGTGCGCTGCATCTACAGTCAGGTCCATAAATATTCGGACATGGACACAATTCTAACATTTCTGGCTCTATACACCACCACAATGGATGTGAAATGGAACGGACAAGATGTGCTTTACCTGCAGACTGTCAGCTGTAATCTGAGGGGATTTACATCCAAATCAGGTGAACGGTGCAGGAATTACAGCAGTTACATATGTGCCTCCCACTTGTTAAGGGACCAAAAGTAATGGGACAATTGTCTTCTCAGCTGTCCCATGGCCAGGCGTGTGTTATCCCCTCATTATCCCAATTGCAATGAGCAGATACAAGGTCCAGAGGTCATTTCTAGTCTGATATCTGCATTTGGAATCTGTTGCTGTCAACTCTCAAGATGAGATCCAAAGAGCGGTCACTATCAGTGAAGCCATCATTAGGCTGAAAAACACACAACAAACCCATCAGAGAGATAGCAAAAACATTAGGCGCGGCCAAAACAACTGTTTGGAACATTCTTAAAAAGAAGGAACGCACCGGTGAGCTCAGCAACACCAAAAGACCCGGAAGACCACGGAAAACAACTGTGGTGGATGAGCGAAGAATTCTTTCCCTGGTGAAGAAAACCCCCTTCACAACAGTTGGCCAGATGAAGAACACTCTCCAGGAGGTAGGTGCAGGGCCGCTGATAGAAATCATGGGGCCCCGTACAGCATACATGACGGGGCCCCCTTCAGCTCCACCCCCTGATCCCTCCTTCAGCCACACCCCTGGCCCCGCCCTTGGCCCCTCCCCAGACGCCGCCTTGAAACAACATGCAGATTTGTCTACAAGTGATATTTATGGCGCTGGGGGGTCGTCTGTGAATGGCGCTGTTATGGAGGGGATCTGTGGATGGCGCTGTTATGGAGGGGATCTGTGAATGGCACTTTTATGGAGGGGATCCGTGGATGGCACTGTTATGGAGGGGATCTGTGAATGGCACTTTTATGGAGGGGATCTGTGGATGGCACTGTTATGGGGGGATCTGTGGATGGCACTGTTATGGGGGGATCTGTGGATGGCACTGTTATGGAGGGGATCTGTGGATGGCACTGTTATGGAGGGGATCTGTGGATGGCACTGTTATGGAGGGGATCTGTGGATGGCACTGTTATGGAGGGGATCTGTGGATGGCACTGTTATGGAGGGGATCTGTGGATGGCACTGTTATGGAGAGGATCTGTGGATGGTACTGTTATGGAGGGGATCTGTGGATGGCACTGTTATGGGGGGATCTGTGGATGGCACTGTTATGGGGGGATCTGTGGATGGCACTGTTATAGAGGGGGATCTGTGGATGACACATACCGTATATAGCATCTTATGCTATGTGTCATCCACAGATACCCCTCCATAACAGTGCCATTCACAGATACCCTCCATAACAGTGCCATCCACAGATCCCCCCCATAACAGTCATCCACAGATCCCCCCATAACAGTGTCATCCACAGATCCCCCCCATAACAGTGTCATCCACAGATCCCCCTCCATAATGGTGCCATCCACAGATCCCCCCCATAAGTGTCATCCACAGACCCCCCGGCCCCCCCCATAAGTGTCATCCACATGACAGACCCCCCCCCCCCCATAACAGTGCCATCCACGGATCCCCCGCCCTCCCTATAACAGTGCCGTCATGACGTCATCCATATAGATCCCCCCCCCGCCACTCACAGTAGTATACATTAATAAATCGGTGCAGCCGTGCAGGCTGCAGACAGTAACTTTAATTTTAGCACAGGCACAGCGCTCATCTCTTTACTAAAATACTACCTTACATTCAGCTCCTGCCTCCTCCCTCCACCCTCCAGTAACAAGTGCGGGCGGCAGCGCTCACTCACTGACGTCACGCGCCTGCGCCGCCTAGTGGGAGGAGCAGGCGTGTGACGTCAGTGAGTGAGCGCCGCCCCCACACTGCCTGCTGTTACTGGAGCCAGCCCACTGACAGCAAAAAAATTAAAATGGCTCGGGAGTCGGCAGCCCGGGCCCCCCTGCCAGCCGGGCCCGGTACAACTGGGCCAGCTGTACTGGCCTATCAGCGGCCCTGGGTAGGTGTATGTGTGTCAAAGTCAACAATCAGGAGAAGACTTCACCAGAGTGAATACAGAGGGTTCACCACAAGATGAAAACCATTGGTGAGCCTCAAACAGGAAGGACAGATTAGAGTTTGCCAAACGACATCTAAAAAAGCCTTCACAGTCCTGAACAACATCCTATGGACAGATGAGACCAAGACCAACTTGTACCGGAGTGATGGGAAGAGAAGAGTATGGAGCAGGAAAGGAACTGCTCATGATCCTAAGCATACCACCTCATCAGTGAAGCATGGTGGTGGCAGTGTCATGGCGTGGGCATGTATGGCTGCCAATGGAACTGCTTCTCTTGTGTTTATTGATGATGTGACTGCTGACAAAAGCAGCAGGATGAATTCTGAAGGGTTTCGGACAATATTATCTGCTCATATTCAGCCAAATGCTTCAGAACTCATTGGACGGCTCTTCACAGTGCAGGTGGACAATGACCCAAAGCATACTGCAAAAGCAACCAAAGAGTTTTGTAAGGGAAAGAAGTGGAATGTTATGCAATGGCCGAGTCAATCCCCGGACCTGAATCCGATTGAGCATTTCACTTGCTGAAGACAAAACTGAAGGGAAAATGCCCCAAGAACAAGCAGGAGCTGAAGGCAGTTGCAGTAGAGGCCGGGCAGAGCATCACCAGGGATGAGACCCAGCGTCTGGTGATGTCTATGCGTTCCAGACTTCAGGCTGTAATTGACTGCAAAGGATTTGCAACCAAGTATTAAAAAGTGAAAGTTTGATTTATGATTATTATTCTGTCCCATTACTTTTGGTCCCTTAACAAGTGGGAGGCACATATGCAAACTGCTGTAATTCCTGCACCGTTCACCTGATTGGGATGTAAATCCCCTCAAATTACAGCTGTCAGTCTGCAGGTAAAGCACATCTTGTCCGTTTCATTTCACATCCATTGTGGTGGTGTATAGAGCCAGAAATGTTACAATTGTGTCCATGTCCCAATATTTATGGACCTGACTGTATATCTAAATATGACACATCTGATCATACCCACGTTATGCAACTCTTGGTTACATTTCCTTGTCTGAGCATGGCGCGCGCGGTGACGCGGGGCCGCGCTCTGTGTCCTTCCTCCGGTGCGTCTCTATGCCAACCGGACACATCACATGGTGACTATCATGTGATCCATCGCGTTACGGCATAACGACTGGGGGCGGGATCACAGAACTCTGGCTGCCGTGCTCAGTGCGGCCACACACAGGCTCAGGTGAGCGAAATTATATACCATCAGGGTTCCCATTAGCTAGAGGCAGGTTTAAATAGTGGTCTCCACAGTGATGGCATTACCCCCAGACGAAGGCACGCCCAAACGCGCGTCGGGGTAACGCCATCGCAGGAACTCAGGTCCTATCATCAGTGTGTGAGTCTCTCGCATTTATACACTGTGCAGACTTTTAGCTTATATTTAGGACATCAGGTCACGCCATATCCCTTCGGGATTTAGACAGTATACATTTCAGCCATAGGAGCTTTACACTATAATGTGTCTTACATGAGGACTCTTGCATCGTGGGTAGCATTGCCGTCTGTTGTCCTTTTTATGTCATTCACTATTGAGGGCTCACCTTTACAATTTATCATGATATAATGTAATTAATTAATTTCTGATTGTACATACTGTATATCTACTTGGATTTAGTGATCTGTAGGTTGCTGGGATGGTGTTTTTCTCTGTTCCCTACCCTCCTTTTTAATGGTATTATATACATTATTTATTATGTAACAATAAAGTACTTTTTTCATAAATTGGATGTCTATGAGCTTTAGTTTTTCTAGTTTTTTGCTTTAAATGGCTTGTCTGCAGAGCTGACTTGAAAGCTGAAAGTCTCCTTTAATAGGTCCCACCGTAGGCCCGGACTTCTCTGTAGAGGTGGCATGTCCATTCCCAGATTTAAGTCCTTAAACCCTGTGGCATGATCGCCAGGTTGAAAGGCTTTCATAACAGCAACACTATTTGAGGCAATCTTGTGTAGTCTGAGGTTAGCCCCAGAAAGCATACCTTGTGTCCTTTGGAGAAGGTCTATGGCTTCTTCGTCTGCAGGTAAAGACTTAAGTCCATCGTCAACATAAAAGTCTCTCTCAACGAAGTGTCGAGCATCCGCGCCATACTCCTTTTCTCCATGAAGGGCAGTCCTTCGTAAACCGTATGTTGCAACAGCGGGTGAGGGACTATTTCCGAAAACATGTACTTTCCTGCGGTATTCAATAATCTCATTGTCCATGTTGTCACGGTGCCACAGAAACCTTAGGAAGTTCCTATGGTCTTCACGTAGAATGAAGCAATAAAACATCTGTTCAATAGCAGCAGTTATGGCAACTCTTCTAAACCTCATAAGTACGCCTACGAGGTTGTTGGTTAGATTCGGGCCAGTGAGAAGAACATCGCTTAGGGATACACCTTGATGCTTGGCACTGGAGTCAAATAATATCCTGATTTGTTTTGGCTTATGTTGATGATACACTCCGAAGAAAGGCAGGTACCAGCACTCATCGTGTCTTTGAAGTCGTGGCGCTGGTTCGGCGTGATCATTGTCAAAGATCCTCTTCATAAAGGCGATGAAATGGTCCCTCATTTCAGGCCTGTTCCTTAGTGTTCGTTGAAGTGAGTTGAATCTGGATAAAGCCTGTTCACGATTGGTCGGGAGTTTGGCCCTTGCAGCACGAAGAGGTAATGGTGCAACCAAACTGTTAGACTCATCCTGAAAGAATTCCTTATCAATTATTTTGATGAATTCTCGGTCTTCTACTGACAAGGCTATTTTGTTGTCCTAACTTGTAGTATTAAACACTGTGGTACCTAGGTTGTCATCACAAAGGACAGGAGTAACATCAGGTACTTGGATGATGTCAAGAAGCTTCTCCTTTACTTCATAATGGTGATGACAGTGTTTGAAGTGGGATACACGTCCGTTTCTCAACACGTAAGTCTTGAAGGAGTCGATCTCAGATGGCGTACACATCCTGTCCAAGCATACATCGCCCACTATTACCCAGCCTAGGTCAAGTCTTTGTGCATAAGGGGCATTGTCAGGCCCATCGCACTGATCGCGTACTTTATGTACTCTGAGAATGTCCCTTCCTAACAGGACTAAGATTTCAGCGATCTTGTCCATTGCAGAAATCTCATCAACAAGGTGCCTTAAATGAGGATGGTGATATGCAGCTTCTGGAGTGGGAATCTCTTCCCTGTCGTCTGGTATCTGGTCGCACTCGACTAACGTTGGTAGGGGTATGCCCTCTCCCTCATTGATATGAGAGACCATGAACCCATCAACCCTTCTGCCGAAGGTTTCTACACGACCAGAACAGGTTCTGAGAGTTTATGGTGTGGTGTGACCTTCTATGCCAAAGATCTCAAAAAATTTAGGCTTAACCAGGGATCTGTTGCTCTGCTCATCTATTATGGCATACATCCTAGCAGCTTTCTCAGGATAATCCCTTGGGTATATCTTGACTAGGCATATCTTGGCACAGCATTTGTGGTCCTTGCCTTCTCCACAGACTTCTGCACATGAAGAAGAGACATTATCTTTGGTTGGAGCATGACCTTGTTGTTCCCCGCCATGATTTGAGATGGGAGTGGAGGTAGGTAGCTGCTGTGGGTTGTCTGGAAGTGGAGTAGGATGCATGACTGTAACATGTCTGTCGCTACCGCATTCTGTGCACTTGATGACAACTTTACAGTCTTTAGCAAAATGGCTATAACAAGCACAGCACTTGTAGCATACGCCAAGTTTCCGGAGAATCTCCCTGCGCTCTTGTAAAGTCTTTGCCCTAAGCTCACAACATTTCTTAAGAAGGTGAGGCTTCTTGTGAATAGGACACTGACGATTAAGGTCTTTATCTCTGTCATCCACAACGCCCTGATCGGTAGGTGAGGTTGTGGAGGGTGAGATGTCTGTCCTTTTAACAGATATTGCTCTATTTAAGTCTCTACGTTTAGCTGCTGTGTTATCATACCTTGATGATGGTGAGGATGAAGCAGGCAGGTTGGATTCACTGAAGCTGAAGCTGGGATCATTTCTCATCCAGACTTGATCACTAATAAACCTGCAGAAATATGAGAATGGAGGAAAGGATACATTATAGTCTCTTTTGTATCTTGAGCCCTGTTGTGCCCATTGCTCTTGTAGGCCATATGGCAGTTTAGACACCACTGGGTTGACACCATGAGCAGTGTCCAGGAAGCTCAGTCCAGGTAGACGTGGGTCAGTCTTTGCCAATTCTAGCTCCATGAGGAGGTCACTTAGATCTTGGAGCTTGCAATAGTCTTTGTTCCCTATTTTTGAGAAGTTTTGCAGTCTTTTGAATAGAGCACTTTCTATGGCTTCAGAGCTACCATAGGCTTGCTCAAGTCTTGCCCATGCAGCAACAAGACCTGCATCTGGGTGGTCAACATGTACTGTTCTAAGTCTTTTAACAGGACCTGCAGATTCTGGTCCCGGCCACTTTATGAGCAAATCAAGTTCTTCCTTAGCAGTAAGGTTGAGATCGGCAATAGTAGCCTTGAAGGTTGATCTCTAGGCCCTGTAGCTCTCTGGACAGTCGCCAAACCTTGAGAGGCTGGTGTTAATGAGCTCACGGCGTACCATGTATCTGGCAAAGTGATTCATGTCTGGTCTCTCACTCCTTGGTGTCAAAGTAACTTGTGGAACCCCTTGGGTGTGAAAGTTCTCTGGTGATGTAGGGTGAGGTTTACCAGGGTAAAATGATGTTGCATGAGCGTTTAACTGTGGTGTAGTCTCTGAGGCTTGTGCTGGTTTTGGTTTGAGCTGCGGCTTATCACTGGAAGTCACCTTGTTGTTGACGTGAGTTAATCCGGTTTGCTGCATAGATGTACTTGCGTTGTAGACTTGAAGAGGCTCAGACATATAGAGCTGAGAGGTCTCTGCGTTGGGAGTCAGAACAGTGTTGTTAGTAGGAGGTACAGGAGATGACTCTGTTTCGTGGCAGACGTTATCTTTTAGAACGTATTCACTGGTGTGTTCAGATGGATCTTCCAGTTCTGCTGGGATAAGGCAGTCTGAATTAGTACTTTGTCCCATTGCTTGTTCAAGGGCTTTCAGCCTTGCTAGGGAAGCTGCTTCCTCCCCTTCCATTTGCAGAATCTTTATTTGTGAATCTGCCTCTGCTGGGCGAGCTGCCATCTCTGCTTGGTGAGCTGCCATCTCTGCTTGTTGAGCTGCCCTTTGAGCTTCCATCTCTGCTTGCTTTCTGGTAAAGGAGCTTTGCGCCTTTTTTGATTCGGCATCAGCATGGGCCTCTATTAATTTGTCGCTTAATGCTGATCTTCTGGAACGAGAGGATCTGGAAGAAAGTGCAGTGCGCTTGGTTGTGGTGGATCAGTGAGATCTCCTGCAGTTGAGTAATGCGGAGTTCTGCCTTAAGCTTAGCATTTTGCACTGCGAGATCCATTTGTTGGTTCAGTGCATCAGTCCTAAATAATCTAAAGGGAAATCTGCCTCAAAACCTGCTTCAAAAAACCTCAGTGTGAACCTACCCTTAGGGCTCATGCACAAGAAAGTATTTTTTGTCCGTGTCCGTTCCATATATTTTTTTTCCGCCCGTATATGGAACTATATATATATATATTTTGACCCTGTTCACACATTCACCTGTTCACTCAGTCTTAGCGCATTTAGTGGTGTGCTGCTACTTTTTTTGCTTGCTGTATTTATGTACTTGCCAGGTAGCTTGCACCTGCTATTTGTCTCAGGAGGGGCTGTTCCGTTTTTTGGTTATATATATATATATATAAAGACGAAAATCGGACAGCACTCCAAGTAAAAAAGCAATTGGTGTTTATTCACCCATGTGGAAGGCAACGTTTCAGCTCATATAAGAGCCTTTCTCAAGCAATGAACACAGTGCATCATGGGGGATATACAGTCCAACCCCTAATACATCACAATAAAAATCAATCAACATTTCATGCAGAAATAAAGTGCAAATAGTGCATAAACAATTCATAAATACATACAAGATGTGCACAGCTCATATGCGGTCAATCCGCTTAAACATTAGATCATGTGTATAATAAGAGGCATACAAAATATACCATAAAGTACAAAAGATAATCAACAAATACATGTGTGCATCATTATCAATGTGGGAGGAGAGATGTGATGCAGCGATACAGAGAGGGAGTGGTGACAAACCCCATACGATCCCCTGTGTCGCACACGCCAGTAACCGCCGAGTCCGGCGTTCGGATGTGGGTACTGTGCAGGTGCCAATTCTATCGGCCATTTTACAATAGGTAAGGCCTCCTAATAGTGTGTGCGCATGTCCATGTAAATAATCAACAGGGCAGCGCATCGCGGAGAATATTCCGCGTTCTGTGGCGTGGATATACTGGAGACAGGGGGGAGGCTGCATCTCGTTAGAGACACAGACCCTCAACCCATATGGGCATGATGTGTCGACGATCGCGACGGGACTCGCCGCGGCCACCTGCACAAAGTCCACCAAGTATCTCCAATAACCACCCCTAGTCCAAGACACACAAAAAACAGAGGCTGATCTATAAAACAAATGCATATTTTGGCACAACTTGGGGAATAGCAGAGATACTATCAATGATGTATATTAAACAAAGGCATGTGGACACAGTGTTCATAAACAGGGTACGTCCCACTTCTCAATTTCTCAGCATCCATCCCATCTGTGGAGATATAAAGAAAAAAGAATAAGAACAATAAAATGGCTTATTAGTGTTCATAAGCCGTATGTCACATGCACGTACAATGTAGGGCAAACCGCTTATCTAGGAATACACCCCCGGATTATAATCCATATTGAGCCCATTTGGTTTCAAACAATTCAGAGTATAGATCCAGAATAATCAACAAACTCAAAATGGTGGCTCACTCCAGGCAGGGTTCTGGAATAGGTGCTTCTAACCCAATATAGAGAAACACCCAACCTCTAGTAATAATTGTAGCAAGATTCAAGGTTAAGGGCGAGCACTCAACAATTGGACCACAATATCATAGTATATAAAATTTAATTAAATCACAATAATACAACGCGTATGTAATTAATATAAAATCTACAATAACATATAAAATACTGAATGCCACAAGTTAAGGTAAATGGTAATAAGAGTCCCTTAACCCCTTAAGGACCTAGGACGTACCGGTACGCCCTATTTCCCGAGTCCTTAAGGACCGAGGACGTACCGGTACGTCCTGACTTAAAATCGGAACTCCGGCGCCGCAGGGGTTAATCGGAACGGGATTTCGGCTGAAATCATTCAGCCGGCATCCCGTAACAATGCAGGGGGGGGGTCATTTGACCCCCCCGTATCGGCGATCGCAGAAAACCGCAGGTCAATTCAGACCTGCGGTTTTCTGCGTTTCCGGTCCATTCGGGTGTCCTGTGACCCGATGAACCAGAAAAAGACTGCGATCGGTGGCGTAATTATACACCACCTATCGCAGTCCGAGGATTTGGAGATGCGGTGCTGGCCCTGGTGCTGAATGCCGCTGTCCAGGGTGCTGATTGGTGCAGGGGAGAGAGGCGCGAGATTCAAACTTCCTGCGCTCCTCTCTCCCCTCCTCTTCCTGTCCAGCACCCTGACCGTGCAGCATCGTCCAGCACCAGCTCCTGTGTCCCCCTAAACGGAATCCATCACCCTCCTGCACCCATCGCCACCCAGGTAGGTTAGGGTCAGTGAGGGAGAGGCACCGTTAGGCAAAGAAGGGAAAAGTAAGTTAGAAAAAAAAAAAAAAAAAAGTACTTTTATTCCAAACTTCCATCTAACCCTAACCCAGACCCCTCTGCCACTTGCCCCCCCCAGGGGCCCCACATGTTAGGGATCCTGTGGCCCACCCTAGTACGAGCCGCCCTGGGGTTCGTACTGGTTTCCCGGCCCACCAAATAAGTCCACCGGAGCCCCCTGCCGATGAACTTAGCTGGTGTCCCCCAGTGGACTTTGAGCCTGAGATTCCGGATTTTGCTGGCAATCCTGGAATCCAGATTCCCACAGTGGGGTTTACTGAAATAGACTATTTTAGTGTTTTTTTTCAGTAACCCACTGGTGAATCTGATGGTGGAGCAGACGAATCTGTACGCCCAACAGTTCGTCGCTCAAAACCCAGGCTCAGTTTTGGCTAGACCCGGTGGCTGGACGCCGGTCAGTGCAGCCGAGATGAGGACATTTTGGGGCCTCGTGCTGCATATGGGTCTAGTCCAAAAACCCAGGGTCAGGCTGTACTGGAGTGGGGACGTCCTATACCAGACCCCACTGTACAGTACGGTCATGACACGCTCCCGGTTTGAGGCCATCCGGAAATGTCTGCATTATTCCGATAATGCAGCATGTCCACCCCGAGGTGATCCTGCCTATGACCGTCTGTATAAGATACGGCCGGTCATCGATCACTTTGGGGCCACATTTCAGCAGGCCTACGTACCTGGAAGGGAGGTCGCGGTTGATGAGTCTCTCGTTGCGTTCAAGGGGAGACTCAGTTTCCGCCAATATATTCCCACAAAGCGGGCGAGGTATGGCGTGAAGCTATACAAAATTTGTGAGAGTGCCTCAGGGTACACTTACAAATTTCGTGTGTACGAGGGGCGAGATTCCCGTATTGAACCCCCAGAATGTCCCCCCACTCTGGGTGTTAGCGGGAAACTCGTGTGGGACCTTATGCACCCACTGCTGGATAATGGTTACCACTTGTACGTGGATAACTTTTATACCAGCATTCCCTTGTTCAGGTCCCTTGCCGCCAGATCCACGTTCGCTTGTGGGACCGTGCGGAAAAATCAACGCGGCCTCCCTGCCCACCCCCTCCAGGTACCAATCCCCAGGGGTGCGACCCGTGCACTTACCAGTGAAAACCTGTTGCTGGTCAGGTATAAGGACAAGACGGATGTCCTTATGCTGTCGACAATCCACGGTAACAGCACCACCCCAGTCCCTGTGCGGGGTACCGCGGCAACGGTCCTCAAGCCCGATTGTATCGTCGACTACAATCGGTATATGGGAGGAGTTGATCTCTCTGATCAAGTCCTCACGCCATATAATGCCATGCGCAAAACCCGGGCATGGTACAAAAAAGTTGCGGTCTACTTGGTGCAGGTTGCCTTGTACAACTCTTTTGTGCTGTCCCGGAGCGCTGGCAGCACAGGGACATTCCTGCAGTTCTATGAGGCAGTCCTCAAAGACCTGATCTTTTCGGACCGGGAAAGAGCAGGCCGGAGTACCTTGGGAACTGGAGGCGCCCGGATCGTCCCTGGCCAACACTTTCCAGGTGTGGTCCCCCATACTGGAAAGAAGGGACGAACCCAAAAAAAGTGCAGAGTGTGTCGCAGGAGGGGGATACGGAAGGACACGACTACTCAGTGCGACACGTGCCCCGATCATCCGGGCCTCTGCATTATCGATTGCTTCAGGGAGTATCACACTTCCATGGAGTACTACATTTTTATAATCCTCAACAGTCCCCTAGAGAACATAAAAAACTATGTCTCTCAGACTTTGGAGACACGGAAACAATTTTTCTTTCCCCAAAAAATATTAGTTTTAGAGCAGGCATCCTCAAACTGCGGCCCTCCAGATGTTGTAAAACTATAACTCCCAGCATGCCCAGACAACCTACAGCCATCAGCAGGGCATGGTGGGAATTGAAGTTTTACAACCTCTGGAGGGCCGCAGTTTTAGGATGCCTGCTTAGTGTCTCCAAAGTCTGAGAGCCATACATATTGGGCATCGTCGCGTGCGTAAAAGTCGTCGCTATAAAAATAACTTTTGACCAAACGCCTCGGATGAACAGTGTTAAAAATATAAAATAAAAACTGTGCCAAAACACCCATTTTTGGGCAAAATTTCAATTTGAATCCATTTTGCCGGTAATAAAGCAAGGGTTAACAGCCAAACAAAACTAAATATTTATTGCCCCGATTCTGTAGTTTGCAGAAACACCCCATATGTGGTCGTAAATGGCTATATAGCCACACGGCAGGGCATAGAACGAAGGGAACGCCATACGGTTTCTGGAAGGCAGATTTTGATGTACAGTTTATTTACACCATGTCCCATTTAGAAGCCCCCCCTGATGTAACCTAGACTAGAAACTCCAAAAAAGTGACCCCATCTAAGAAACTACACCCCTCAAGGTATTCAAAGGTTACTTTACAAACTATGTTAACCCTTTAGGTGTTCCACAAAACCAAATAGTAAATGTAGAAACAATTTTAGAATTAAATTTTTTTGTTACATTGCCTCAAAAAAGAGTAATATAGAGCAACCAAAAATCAAATTTACCCCAAAAATAGTCCCAAAACAACAACCACCTTATCCCGTAGTTTCCTAGATGGGGTCACTTTTATGGAGTTTCTACTCTAGGGGTGCATCAGGGGGCTTGAAAGGGTACATGGTGTAAATAAACCAGATCAGCAAAATCTGCCTTCCAAAAACCATATGGCGTTCCCCTTCTTCTATGTCCTCCCGTTTGGCCAAACAATAGTTTACGACCACATATGGGGTGTTTCTGCAAACTACAGAATCAGGGCAACCCATTTTGAGTGTTGTTTGGCAGTTAACCCTTGTTTTACTCCTGGAAAAAATTGATTATATTGGAAAATTTTCCAAAAAATAGAAATTTCAAAATTGTTTCTCCATCTGCCATTAACTCTTGTGGAACACCTAAAGGGTTAACAAAGTTTGTAAACCCAGTTTTGAATACCTTGAGGGGTGTACTTTCTTAGATGGAGTCACTTTTTTTAAATTTCTATTCTAGGGGTGCAACGGGGGGCTTCAAATTGGACATGGTATAAACAAAACCAGTCCTGCAAAATCTGCCTTCCAAAACCCATATGGCGTTCCCCTCCTTCTATGTGCTCCCGTTCGGCCAAACAGTAGTTTACGACCACATATGGGGTGTTTTTGCAAACTACAGAATCAGGGCAACCCATTTTGAGCGTTGTTTGGCAGTTAACCTTTGTTTTGCTCCTGGAAAAAATGGATTATATTGGAAAATTTTCCAAAAAATATAAATTTCAAATTTGTTTCTCCATCTGCCATTAACTCTTGTGGAACACCTAAAGGGTTAATAAAGTTTGAAAAAACAGTTTTGAATACCTTGAGGGGTGTAGTTTCTAGAATGGGGTCATTTTTGGGAGGTTTCTATTATCTAAGCCTCACAATATGACTTCAAACCTGAACTGGTCCATAAAAAGTGGGATTTTGAAGATTTCTGAAAATTTCAAAATTTGCTTCTAAACTTCTAAGTCTTGTAACATCCCCAAAAAATAAAATATCATTCCCAAAACAATTCAAGCATGAAGTAGACATATGGGGAATGTAAAGTCATCACAATTTTTGGGGGTATTACTATGTATTACAGAGGTAGAGAAACTGAAAATTTGAAATTTGCTAATTTTTCAAAATTTACTGTAAAAATTGTATTTTTTTATGCAAAAAAATTAACTTTTTTGACCCAATTTTAGCAGTGTCATGAAGTACAATATGTGACGAAAAAACAATCTCAGAACGGCCTGGGTAAGTCAAAGCGTTTTAAAGTTATGAGCACTTAAAGTGACACTGGTCAGATTTGCAAAAAATGGCCTGGTCCTTAAGGTGAAAATGAGCCCGGTCCTTAAGGGGTTAATGTCCAAAATCACTGATATATAGGAATCTGAACCACAGATAGCTGCACTTAAAGTCCAGTGCGCACACTGAAGCTGCTGGAAGTAGCAGATTCTTGCGCGCTATTGTTATACTTCCGAGTCCAATGCGCATATAAGTATAGCGATGAGATTGTGAGCTCTTGCGCACTAGTAATTGGCAGTAAAGCCAAACGAACTCCTGCTTGCGTCACAGCACGTGTCCTTAAGTACAGGTTTGTACAGTGGATATACACGCTTATTCAAATGATTAGCCCGTCACATAAAGATCTCGCCCGGAGTCTTCCTACCTTCCCATCGGTACGTCTCGCAAATACCTCTGTAGACGTCCAAGGTAGATGAGCGGCGTGGAGCGCTCCCGGCCTCTCGCTTGTGGTTCCTGTAGTTTGTTAGTCTCAATTCTCGCGGTATTACAAATGTGATCTGTGTCCTGACATCAGAGAGCAGAAATTAGCAAATATTGTGCTCTGCGTGTTGAATATCCAACTTCATCTGTTAGAATATAGCTTGCATGGCCATGCATAAGGTGCGGAGGTGCTATTTAAACAGGTGTGCGGCCCAGACGTGTTTCGGGAATCCTTTTCCCTTCGTCAGTGGTACCAGGATTGAGACTAACAAACTACAGGAACCACAAGCGAGAGGCCGGGAGCGCTCCACGCCGCTCATCTACCTTGGACGTCTACAGAGGTATTTGCGAGACGTACCGATGGGAAGGTAGGAAGACTCCGGGCGAGATCTTTATGTGACGGGCTAATCATTTGAATAAGCGTGTATATCCACTGTACAAACCTGTACTTAAGGACACGTGCTGTGACGCAAGCAGGAGTTCGTTTGGCTTTACTGCCAATTACTAGTGCGCAAGAGCTCACAATCTCATCGCTATACTTATATGCGCATTGGACTCGGAAGTATAACAATAGCGCGCAAGAATCTGCTACTTCCAGCAGCTTCAGTGTGCGCACTGGACTTTAAGTGCAGCTATCTGTGGTTCAGATTCCTATATATCAGTGATTTTGGACATTAAGGGACTCTTATTACCATTTACCTTCACTTGTGGCATTCAGTATTTTATGTCTACAGATTTTATATGTTATTGTAGATTTTATATTAATTACATACGCGTTGTATTATTGTGATTTAATTAAATTTTATATACTATGATATTGTGGTCCAATTGTTGAGTGCTCGCCCTTAACCTTGAATCTTGCTACATAGATCCAGAATAGCTCCTTCTTTTTTAATAGCTCCTTCTTTTAATAGCTCCTTCTTTTTTAACCCCCCCCCCCCCCCCCCCCCCCGTCTAGGCATGGGGACGTGATCAATTGCCCAGCATTTGAGATCTTTCTCTGAATGTTTACAATCCGTGAAATGTTTAGGGACTGGAAGGTCCTGTCTTTTTTTGCGTATCGTGTATCTGTGGTTATTCAACCGTGTCTTCAAATCGGTAGACGTTTCCCCCACATATAACAACCTGCACGGGCAGGTCAAAACGTAAATAACAAAATTAGAGTTACATGTGAGGTGGAAACGGATCGAATAAGAGACTCCTGTTACAGGATGGACAAATGCTCCACCTTTACCCATAAATTTGCGATTGACGCAACTTAGGCAGGGAAAACTTCCCTTACCATGTGTGGTCAAGGAAGTTTGTGTCAGTCTAGACTTAGGACCAATGTCTGCTTTGACTAGTTGATCACGTAAGTTTCTAGATCTACAATACGAAAATAGTGGAGGAGATCTGAATTCCGGGATCTCACTTAAACTTCCTCCCAGGATCCCCCAATGTCGTTTGATGATACAGTTGATATCCTCACTCTGTTCAGTATATTTGGAGATAAAGGGAATCCTGGTCTGAGACCTATTGGACACCCTCCTCTCCAAAATACTGTTCCTATCCATGTTGTGGATCCTAGTTATATGGGAATCAAGTAACTGGGAGGGGTATCCCCTTTTCTGGATTTTTTTTGCCATGATATTTAGGGATTGATCCACCATTTCTGATTCAGAAACTATTCGTTTGACCCTAAGGAATTGCGAGAAGGGTAAATGCTTAATCATATTGCGTGGATGACCACTGTTCACACATAAGAGGGTGTTTTTGTCTGTGGGCTTAGTGAACAATTGTGTATGTAGCCTGCCCTCACTGAACTTAACTGTAGTGTCCAGAAACTGTAATTCAGTCTCTGAATGAACCAAAGTGAACTGTAGA
Organism: Bufo bufo; assembly: GCF_905171765.1. Taxonomy (NCBI): domain Eukaryota; kingdom Metazoa; phylum Chordata; class Amphibia; order Anura; family Bufonidae; genus Bufo; species Bufo bufo. The sequence continues at coordinate 5,370,770 of NC_053397.1, read as the reverse complement.
TCAAATATGTATGAAATTCAGTCAACTGAACAACACTACCGGTCCATATGAGGAAGATGTCGTCGATGTATCTCCACCACCGCAGCAATTGGTGGGACACAAAGACGACATCCTCCTCAAAGCACCTCATGAAGATGTTAGCGTAGGTCGGTGCTACATTTGTTCAATGGCGCTTATACCCAAATTGTGGTCAATGGAGGTATACAAAGACGTGACGTCAAAGGATACCAAGTGGACCTCATGGACACCAGTAAGATCAATCATATTTAACTTGCATAGGAAGTCAGTCGTATCCTGTATATACGACTCAGCCCCCATTGCAAAATCGCGTAAAACCTTATCAAGAAACATCGCAATGCTGCTAAAAATGGAGTCCGAACCGGACACAATCGGGCGTCCAGGAGGGTCACTAAGTGATTTGTGCACTTTAGGGAGTATATACAAAACCGGTGTGACCGGATGGTCGACGGTAAGAAATTCACACAAATCATCATCTATAGTGCCCGCCTTAATCGCATCAGCCAGACATCTCTTGATAAGTTTTGCTATCTCAAATTTAGGATCGGCCTGAAGAACAGAATAAACATCTGTATCATCAAGCTGACGTTTGACCTCAGCCACATATTTGTTGGTGTCCATGATGACCACCGCGCCTCCCTTGTCGGCAGGTTTAACTGTCAACGAGGGATCACTTCTTAGTTGATCCAGTGCCTCAATCTCCAACCTAGAAAGGTTTGGATGTTTAAGAGCACTGTTGTTACATCTCGATTTATATATTGCTACATCAGATTTTACAGCAGTAATAAATGCATCTACAGAGGACTCATTGACATATGGGGTAAAGTGACTTTTCAAGGACAGATCGAGGCGTCCCAGGGAGAACTCGCTAGCCTGAGGCGCCGCGATCTGAGTCTTGTTTTTAAACCAAACTTTAAACTTGATCCTACGAAAAAATGCATATAGATCGGCATCCAAATCAAACCAATTGGAGGAAGACATTGGACAAAAAGAAAGTCCTCTATTTAGAACACTCACTTGAGCTGGGGTGAGTATCCTGGATGACAGATTGATCACCGTCACTTCCTCTTGCTTATCTGTGGTTTGTTGGTCTGTGCTCGGATTTTGTTGTTCCGGGATTTTACAGGTTCTATGGTGTCTGCGACCCCCTCTTCTGGTCCGCCTACGTCTTTCATTTGTGGATCCATGCTGTTCCCTAAAAAAAGGGGGGCAGATTGCACAGAAGTTGGCTGCAAATTCCTTTTCTTCTTCCTTTGGTCTTTGGGATTAAAGTTGCCGTTGTCAGACTGCCAGGTGTACACAGTCCCCTTTTTGTAATCATCGGAGTCTCGATTCCATTTAGACCTTTTTCCTTTCTCTAACTCCATCTTGGATCGTGTCACATGGGCCAATAAATTATCACAAAATTGTGAATATTCCTCCGGAGACATGGATGTCCGTAATGTGAGGTCAATATCTGCCATGTCACCGGCAATAGTGGTTAATTCCTGTTGAAGGTATTGAATGTTCAAAAGAATAAAGTCCAGAGAATATCTGTTTGATAAAGCTTCAAATTTTTTACAAAACGCTGTATTGTGGGAAAATAAATTAGGTCTCAAATTGGACCTCATGCCACGAGGTATCCTTTGTACTTTAAAATATTCACCAAGTGTGGTCATGTGCAAGCGTAATAAAGCCGTCTTTTTAGATAGAAATTCAAATTTTTTCTTGAGCTCATGGGTAGAGGGAGTATTACATCTCCCCCAATGTCGTGCAATATGCGGTCAGTCTCCTCCTGGGAGTACATAGAACCACATGGGAAATCAATGTCCGTCATGATAAAAAATATCTCAAAATAGATTCAATAACAATCCGTGCTCAGCCTTCCCAGCTGTATACAAAAAAGGGAATAGATGGCGGCACTGGAGAAACAAATACTAGCGGGTGCTAAGTCCAGGGATATAGCTGCTTACCCCATATGGATAAAGACGGAAATCGGACAGAACTCCAAGTAAAAAAGCAATTGGTGTTTATTCACCCATGTGGATGCTGAGAAATTGAGAAGTGGGACGTACCCTGTTTATGAACACTGTGTCCACATGCCTTTGTTTAATATACATCATTGATAGTATCTCTGCTATTCCCCAAGTTGTGCCAAAATATGCATTTGTTTTATAGATCAGCCTCTGTTTTTTGTGTGTCTTGGACTAGGGGTGGTTATTGGAGATACTTGGTGGACTTTGTGCAGGTGGCCGCGGCGAGTCCCGTCGCGATCGTCGACACATCATGCCCATATGGGTTGAGGGTCTGTGTCTCTAACGAGATGCAGCCTCCCCCCTGTCTCCAGTATATCCACGCCACAGAACGCGGAATATTCTCCGCGATGCGCTGCCCTGTTGATTATTTACATGGACATTCGCACACACTATTAGGAGGCCTTTACCTATTGTAAAATGGCCGATAGAATGGCCGAGCATTGGTGCGCATGCTCCTGTAACGGCACGTGGTGACGTCATGCCGTGAGCCTTTGATGCAACTTGGCGCCTGCGCAGTACCCACATCCGAACGCCGGACTCGGCGGTTACTGGCGTGTGCGACACAGGGGATCGTATGGGGTTTGTCACCACTCCCTCTCTGTATCGCTGCATCACATCTCTCCTCCCACATTGATAATGATGCACACATGTATTTGTTGATTACTTTTTGTACTTTATGGTATATTTTGTATGCCTCTTATTATACACATGATCTAATGTTTAAGCGGATTGACCGCATATGAGCTGTGCACATCTTGTATGTATTTATGAATTGTTTATGCACTATTTGCACTTTATTTCTGCATGAAATGTTGATTGATTTTTATTGTGATGTATTAGGGGTTGGACTGTATATCCCCCATGATGCACTGTGTTCATTGCTTGAGAAAGGCTCTTATATGAGCTGAAACGTTGCCTTCCACATGGGTGAATAAACACCAATTGCTTTTTTACTTGGAGTGCTGTCCGGTTTTCGTCTTTATCCATATGGGGTAAGCAGCTACCTGGACTTAGCACCCGCTAGAATTAGTTTTTACAGTGCCGCCATCTCTTCCCTTTTTTATATATATATGTAAGAATAAATACACCGCAGCACTTCCAATAGGTGAAAAGTAGTGGGATCCTTTATTCACCCATGCAACGTTTCGATCCACTTGATGGGACCATTTTCAAGCTAACCCTAATATAAATATATAGCAGAGCTGTATCTGAAGCTGTTCTGCAACATTGCTAGAGGGTACTGGCGGAGACAGATGTAGCAGAGCTGTATAGGATGCGGTTCTGCCACAGTGCTAGAGGGTACTGGTGAAGACAGATGTAGCAGAGCTGTATAGGATGCGGTTCTGCCACAGTGCTAGAGGGTACTGGCGAAGACAGATGTAGCAGAGCTGTATAGGAAGTAGTTCTGCCAGTGCTAGAGGGTACTGGCAAAGACAGATGTAGCAGAGCTGTATAGGATGCGGTTCTGCCACAGTGCTAGAGGGTACTGGCGGAGACAGATGTAGCAGAGCTGTATAGGAAGCAGTTCTGCCACAGTGCTAGAGGGTACTGGTAAAGATAGATATAGCAGAGCTGTATATGCATCTATACAGAAAAATGGTCTAAGGCTACTTTCACACTTGCGGCAGAGTTATCCGGCAAATCGTATGCCAACTGATGGAATGAATTAACCCCACCAGAGCGTTTAGCTTGGGGGGAAGCATGGGGGCAATGACACCATAGGTATTTAATTAGGGTTCTGTAGGATCCATGTTCTTTCCCCTGTTTGTCTTTTCCCCCCTTTTTTTCTATTACAGGTGAATTTACCTCAGAATTTGTCTTACCTGCGGTCTAGAAGATTCTAACTGTACAAGTGAAGAGCGCAGCTGATTGGTTGCTGCCCGTTGCTGGGGGAGATTTCCAGCCCTCTGATTTGTTGTTGGTTTAGTGGCGGGAATCTGTTCCCCTTTATATTTACAGGTTCGGCGGAGCTGGCTCAGATTTGCCTGAAGAACTGACCAGAGTCCCACCCACCCTTCCCTTATTTTTCGCACTTCACCTGTCGCTGGGCTTTATTAGAGGGGTAGTGTCGCTCAGCTCATGCTGAGTGGATCTTGGTCTTTATATGGTTAATTTATTATTGGTCTTTTGGTATTGGTTATGATGGTATTTTAAAATTAATTTATTTATTTATGGTTGTAAATTATTTTAAGTGACCCTTAATAAAGCTCAGCGGCCATTTCCTCCACTATATTTGTTGGTGTCAATTATTTATTAGCAATAAGTTAGTATTAAAGTGTGTCATTTGCCCCCATGTGTAAGACTGATCAGGATCCTGATCAGTCAGAAAAATGCATTGAAATGCCGGATCCGTCTTTCCGGTGTCATCCGGCAAAACGGATCTGGCATTTATTCTTTTCGCCTTTTTTTCGGTCTGCACTTGTATCCGGCACTAATACATTCCTATAGGGAAAAATGACAGATCCGGCATTCAGGCAAGTCCAGTTTTTTCGGCCGGAGATAAAACCGTAGCACGCTGCGGTTCCGTCCTGATCAGTCAAAAAGACTGAACTGAAGACATCCTGATGCATCCTGAGCGGATTACTCTCCATTCAGAATGCAGGGGGATAAAACTGATCAGTTCTTTTCCAGTATTGAGCCCCTAGAACGGAACTCTATGCCGGAGAAGAATAACGCTAGTGTGAAAGTGCCCTTAGGTGTATACACAACTGTAGTAGAGCTGTAATGGAAACAAATCTGCATCAGTGCTGGTGGGTGGGGGATGGTAACATTTTAGGGGAGGCAAAAGCACAGATCATTTGGCTACTAGCTGACATGCTTCTGGGCTGTATAGTAGTGAATTACGGTTTTGCTGCTCAGAATGGGTTTTGTGTGTAAGGGTACTTTCACACAAGCGGCAGGACGGATCCAACAGGCTGTTCACCCTGTTGGATCCGTCCTGCCACTATTTCGCCGTGCCACCGCTCCGTCCCCATTGACTATAATGGGGACGGAGGTGGAGCTCCGGCGCAGCACGGCAGTTCGCAGTGAGAGGCCGCCGGACTAAAAAGTCGGACATACAGTACTTTTAGTCCAGCGGCCTTTCGCCGTGCACTGCCATGCTGCGCCGGAGCTCCGCCCCCGTCCCTATTATAATCAATGGGGATGGAGCGGCGGTCCGGCGAAATAGCGGCAGGACGGATCTGACAGGGTGAACAGCCTGTCGGATCCGTCCTGCCGCTAGTATGAAAATAGCCTAAAACTGTTTTAGAACGCAGGACAGTCACGTGTTACTGTCTTCGCTCACTTCCCATGGCTCTCTGAGCACGATTCCCCAGCATGGTGGATGGGCTTCACAGACACTGCAGGCTGCCAGACTGATGACTCATACTCTTTACATGAACTAGCACGCAAGGACTGAGTTCTCAGTGTGATGTCATAAGGAGGCGTGGCCGGCCTTCATTTAAACTGCCTAAGCCCGCCCAGCATTAGCAGCAGGAAACCAGGAAGTGAACAGCATAGCTGGCTAAAGGTAAGGATGAAGTAGCAAGATGGGAATACCCCTTTAAGTTCAGTTTAGTATTTCTAAGCTGGAATATTTCATTCCCGTTTAGCTCCCCCCTCTGTGAGCAGAGTGGGCTGTGCCCACATCCTGCAGCATGGGGAGGGAAGGAAGTTAGAGTTAGTGTGCCAGCCACCCCTGTTGGGGAAGTCTGTGTGTTAGTCTTCAGGAGTCCCCCTGCATAGGGAACCAAGCCAGGATCTTGTCTCGGCTGAGACATTCATCCCCATCCCCAGCCTGAGCCCTGCAGCCTCAGCTGGAAGAAGCAAGCAGACAAACTCCAGAGTTCCAGGAAGAAAGCATACCCTGTGAAGATAACTGTGGTAAAGACCAGAGACCCAGGAGAAGCCATATTCCTCCTCAGCTAGTCAGTCCCCACACAGCAGAAGGTACATTTCAGAGCAGAAGCCAAATTCCTGCCACAGTATAGAGCTACAAAGCAGACGTCTTTTCCTGCAAGCTCCAGGTACATGAGAGAGCAGAAGATAAATTCCTGCCACAGTATAGAGCTAACAAGCAGACGTCCTTTCCTGCAAGCTCCAGGTTGATAGAGCAGAAGATAAATTTCTGCCAACCATTGCCAAAACCTGCTGGGACCTAAGACTAAAGCTGTATCTTGCTTGGATGAAAGTTACAATCAATAAAGACAAGTTTGAACTTCACCAAAGGTCTGGATCTCAATTTGTGCTGCAAAATCCTCTATTACTCCTACTAGCACCACACTCAATTTATTGCAAGTGAGCCAGGATCCAGGAGTCCAGCCGTACCCAGGTAGGAGACACCGTTGACACCATTATCACCACCATACAGAGACATTACACCACTCTGGCATTCCTAGACTGGGACGTGCATTATAACACCTTTATAGGGCCCTGTGATTGTACCCTGCGCACGCTGCAATTGGCGTCACAAACAAAACCATAGACTATTATCTACACCTGACCCAGCCATTGCATAATTTGGCAGCAGAGTGCATACCCCGGTCCGGCTCATTGCAGAATCTGTTGAATCCTCCCTCCGTCTTATGAAATTATTATTAGAGGAAGAGAAAAACATTCTAGCTAAAACCACTAATGACCTGCAGGCACAGATTGAGGTAGCGCGGAAATTTACACAATCTCCGGACTTTGAGAAAAGGGAAAGTGCGCTACAGCAATCAGTGGAGAGATTCACGGGATACATTAGGGAGAGAAAACATCATCTGTTTGTGCGTGAGACCCGGGATTTTAAGGAGGGCACTTACTGAAAAAGTAAAACAAATGTGGAAAGCGAGACGGATCTTTCCTCTTCAGAGGGTGAATTAGATGGTGAGAATACAGCAGCTACATCGGTGAATACCAGAATAGTTCCACTCGGACATGCTGAGGACTAATATGTCAGATCGAGTCCTGTCAGCAACTGAGATGGGACTTCTACGCAAGGGGTTGTCATTTGTCCCAGTATGAAGGTAGAACCCAGTTACCTGGGTAAAGGATATCAACCTCTTTATCAGGAAACTTAAATGGAGGAAAAACGTCCTCACCCATGACCGGGATGAATGCCGGAGATTAGGCATAGATGAGGAAGAATTACCTGATGTCCGCCTTTTGGCGAAATTGTGGGAGGAGGGACAAAGGCCTGTGGTGGGTACTGGCCCCTTCACCCACTTTAAACTGCCCGCCAAGAAATATCCGCCTGTCGGTGAATACTCTCCCCTGGATGCGTTCCTCATGACTGTTACAGAAATGCATGTCCATGAACAGGGGTCGTGTAATCTTACCCCCGGTGAGTCTGCGGCCCTGGAATGGCTGCAAAGGGACAAAACAATCATCATCAAGCCTTCCGATAAGGGAGGAAATGTGGTGGTCCTAGGGATGGAAGCATACAGGGGGATGTGTCCACGCGTCCTGAACGATACATCATGTTATGCCAAACTCCGGAGTAACCCCACTGATACCCTCAAAATCAAGTGGACACGAATGCTAGGGGAGGCGAAGGGACAAGGCCTGGTGAGCAGGGATGAGTACACCTACCTGCTGCCTGACAACCCCAGTGTTTTACACTCTGCCTAAAATACATAAAGGGGCTAATCCCCTTAAGGGCAGACCTATAGTGTGGGGAGCGGGGAGCCCTACAGAGAGGGTCAGCAACTATGTCGATGTGATCCTGCGCCCCTTCGTGTTGAGTTTGCCTTCATACGTAAGGGACTCAATGGATGTGTTGAGGCGTCTAAATCTAAACTTCTTGCCAGTTTGGATGTGGAGGCCCTCTACATAGTGGCGTCGCTACAGGGGGGCGAGGGGGGGCAATTGCCCCCCCCCCTATGTTATTCTTTGCCCCCCCAGGTGCCCTCCCTATATATTGTTCCTAGAGTCGCAACTGCCTCTACAGCTCCATCCCGCATGAGAGAAGCTGTGGGGGCATTCCTGGCAGAAAGGGGGGCTCATTGAATGTCACACAATGACTTTGTCATCGAGTTGCTGGACTTTGTCCTGAAGAACAATATCTTCCTTTTTGACAGACAGGTCTTCCACCAGCTCAGGGGGGTGGCGATGGGCAGCCCCTGTGCCCCTACCTTCGCCAACCTATACCTGGGCTGGTGGGAGAGACATGGGTTGATGGGCCTCATCCATCACACTGTGGCTGAGGTTCATCGACGACGTGTTCATTCTCTGGGATAAAACTGCTTCAGCGTTCAAAGAGTTTGTGTCCATCCTTAATAAGAATGATCTAGGATTATACTTCACCAGTGAGATCAATGACACCAAACTGTGCATTAAGATTGGTCCGGATAGGACAATCACTACCAACATGTTCAGAAGACCGACAGCCACAAACACACTACTCTAATGGGATAGTGGTCATCCACTGCCCGTAAGCCTGATGTATACATCCCTTTACGGGGCTCCTGGCTAAGTGTCTTCAGTGAGTATTACGATACCTGGAAGTTAGTGAACCGCCCATTACTCACTTCATTAACATTTCCTACCTCCTATGCCTCAGAGAATATTGTATAGAGACAGGACAGGGGCGCGTCCATAGTTAGCGGCACCCCGATGCTACTGGTTCCCGCGAGATGACGTCCAGCACAGGGGGCATGGTGTTCTCTTTTTCAGCGGTAGTGGATGGCGGCCGCTCTACGGATGTCCCAGTGCCGCAGGCTACGTGCTGCACGCTATGCACCTCTTGGTTTCGGTCACTAGTCTGCCCCCTCTGGTGACATATATATAGTCCTTTCCCGGCGCTTCCTCCAGCGACACCCCCCAACTGTGCATGAGCTGCCCCGGCATCCACGCCATCTGACGGATTGAACCTGGACCCCGCTAAGCCCCACGCCAGGAGTGGCGACCCCCCGACACGACCCCAACCTGCTGCTAATGACGCCAAACCCCCCAACACTTTCGCCAACTCCCGCTGTAACTCCCCAGAAGGTCCCTCACCCCCTCCACCCCCAAGAGCACTAACAGTAGATAGGAAAGGTCTCCAGGAGAACTCACCAGGCTGCCTGGGTGGTTGTTCTTCCGTGGATAAGCGACACGGGGATGGGCCCTAAAACGTATGGAACACGAGTGTAACAACCTACACAGACTTTAGTGACACGCTGTATGATTAAAATGTTTTACAAACTTGTGACCTACCGAGACACTTAATCGACCGGCCCAATTTATCAACCCCTGAACCGACCCCTGGAACGTTCCGAGTCTGTGTCGCTTCTTGACAGTAAATTAAGTGTGGAACACTATTCAGCTGTATGCGAGGAAGAATCACACGTAGTACAAGCCGGGCCTTAAGAGCCGCGACGTGGCAACAAAACAACTCTGTGTCGATATTAGACCAACCGGTAACGTGCCGGAACTGAGCGAGAACAGCTGCTGCTTTAGCTGAAACGAACGGTCAGAAGAAGCCGTTCCCCCGTATTTATGACCTGAATCCACCACCTTATATAAATACTGGTCCCACTCTTCCCTCCTATGTGACTGACTGGACAGATAACCTCGCGAAATAGACTAAATGCTAGAGCGAACTCAGAACATTTAACTTCCTATGAAGTCTAACATTTTTGGATTTGAGAATAATGGAACCTCCCCACAGGCTATGCTCTTATTGTCAGGGACCTCATACGCTGCTACAAGTAGTGAAGCTAAATTAACATCCTTACCCTCAAGGATGTCCTGACGAATGTTATCTAGAATACAATGTGACGGTGCTATGTTGGGAAAGATTGACTGACCCACCAGCAACCCTAGCTTGTGATGTTGAGGCCACTTGAAGTCTCTGTACCACTAAACTAGACGAAACATCCCTACTCTCCGCCGTCTCCACCTGTCTGGATGTCTAAACTGGACGTGGCCAATGACTTAAACACTGCATGAAGTTGGGTAAGACACGTCTGTATAGTGTTCATGGACATCATCTCCTGACTGGGACCTGGAACCTCTAAGTTCTGCTTCCCAGCTGTTACTGGGGAAGGTATCCCCCTCTTCAACAACTCCGCCGTCAACTTAGGAATAGTCCAAGACCTCATTGAAGGAACAGATTGGAGATCAACACTTCCATGTAACGGAGATGTTCCCTCGATGTCGGAGGCGTATGGCATTAGGTAACTGAAACAAAATGAATGACATTAAATGAGAAATAACCGACCTTAACCAGAGCCTACTACTCGTGACCTCTTTCATGAACCCGTGCTGCCTAATGCCTGTAACGTGACCAGCTACCGTAACCGTGCCAGTAGCCTTGACGTGGATATCGAAAACCGTGCCTATACCCTCCACTAATCAACTACTAACCATGGCTATAGTCCTGCGTTGTGTGTTGTAATCGTGACCGGACCGTCGGGACCACAATGCCTGTGGCCATTACCGGCTTACTAGCCTTGTACCTGTCGTAGTAACAGGCTTCGTAATATTGCGCCTGTAGTCGTGACAGGACTTATGATCGTGCCTGTAGTCGTGACAGGACTTATGATCGTGCCTGTAGTCGTGACAGACTTCGTAATAACATGCATGTAAAATATAACATGTATCACTCTCTGCCCCCCGACATGTTTCGCAGACATGCGCACAGCAGAGACGCACCGGACCGGCCCATCCACAAGAAAATACCACATAAAAGCGCGGCGGGAAGTCTGGCTCCTGGAATCAAAGACTGTACACATGCGCAAATCAGTCAGGAGATCGGGACTGTAGCGCAAGAACCTGGGCATGTGCAACAAAGGCTTACAGTCCGGATCAGTAGGATGGTGATGCGCAAGCGCAGGAGGCACAACAGGAGCCGATAGGCTAACAGACCAGTGGGAGGTTCTCTCGATTGAGAGCCCTCCAAGTAGCGCACACTGATTGGACGGACGCTCGTAGATAGAAGTAAAATAGACACACATTCGACAGCGGTGTCAGGACGTATGCAGGGAGGTTTTATAAGCCTGGTCCCGCCCCCTCTCACAGTTCACTGCCGATACCCCTGAAGACGCCAAGTGTTTGGCGAAACATGTCGGGGGCAGAGAGTGATACATGTTATATTTTAGCCAGCTGGTGTCTTGCTAAGTTCAGTTAGGACTTTACAATGAGCGAATGGTGAACGCTAGGAGAGCTGCTACTACCTGCAGGTAAGTGCACACCAAACAGAGCCTGGAGACCCAGCACGCAGACGGTGGAGCCGGCCAGGCGGCCTTCAGCCCAGGCTGCACCTCCAGTGACCTCACAGCTACAATCAGACTATTACCAGCCACAGGGCAGACACGGCTGATAGTTTTAAAAGTGTGTTAGTTCTTATTAGTGAATTTTAAGGATACATAATAAATGTTAAATTTTAGACATCCTAACAACACGTGTCAACCCAGAGATAATCACTGGTCCTAGTGACCAATTGTAAATACTTAGTCCCTCATGTCTCAACACGTGTCAGTGGGTCAAATGTAAATGTAACAAATTCCGTGCGGGCGCAATGCATTCGCATCACACATTGCACCCGCGCGGAAAACTTGCTCAACTGAAAGGGGCCTTACGGTGGAGGTGCTATACCCCACAGTGTCCACTAGATGTCTCCATTCTCCACTTCATCTTGTAATCACAGAGCACTTCTTTCACATTGAAGCGATTGACACCATGATTAACCCTTCAAATCCCCGGCCGCAGTGATCGCAGCATCTGCTGGTGGGTTATATAACTGGATGGCTCCCAGGAGACTTTGACATTTACAATCCTTTCTGTAATTTTTCCATTTTTCCTGAATTTAATTCCATATGATGAATATGCTGTATAGACTCCTGACATACCCCCGCCATATACTGCATCCCCGGCCCTATATAGTGTGCTGTATAGTCTCCTGACATACCCCCGTCATATACTGCATCCCCGGCCCTATATAGTGTGCTGTATAGACTCCTGACATACCCCCTCCATATACTGCAGCCCCCGGCCCTATATAGTGTGCTGTATAGTCTCCTGACATACCCCCGCCATATACTGCATCCCCGGCCCTATATAGTGTGCTGTATAGTCTCCTGACATACCCCCGCCATATACTGCATCCCCCGGCCCTATATAGTGTGCTGTATAGACTCCTGACATACCCCCGCCATATACTGCATCCCCGGCCCTATATAGTGTGCTGTATAGTCTCCTGACATACCCCGTCATATACTGCATCCCCGGCCCTATATAGTGTGCTGTATAGACTCCTGACATACCCCTGCCATATACTGCAGCCCCCGGCCCTATATAGTGTGCTGTATAGTCTCCTGACATACCCCCGCCATATACTGCATCCCCGGCCCTATATAGTGTGCTGTATAGACTCCTGACATACCCCTGCCATATACTGCAGCCCCCGGCCCTATATAGTGTGCTGTATAGTCTCCTGACATACCCCCGCCATATACTGCATCCCCCGGCCCTATATAGTGTGCTGTATAGACTCCTGACATACCCCCGCCATATACTGCATCCCCGGCCCTATATAGTGTGCTGTATAGTCTCCTGACATACCCCCGCCATATACTGCATCCCCCGGCCCTATATAGTGTGCTGTATAGTCTCCTGACATACCCCTGCCATATACTGCATCCCCGGCCCTATATAGTGTGCTGTATAGTCTCCTGACATACCCCCGCCATATACTGCATCCCCCGGCCCTATATAGTGTGCTGTATAGACTCCTGACATACCCCCGCCATATACTGCATCCCCCGGCCCTATATAGTGTGCTGTATAGACTCCTGACATACCCCCGCCATATACTGCATCCCCCGGCCCTATATAGTGTGCTGTATAGTCTCCTGACATACCCCTGCCATATACTGCATCCCCGGCCCTATATAGTGTGCTGTATAGACTCCTGACATACCCCCTCCATATACTGCATCCCCCGGCCCTATATAGTGTGCTGTATAGTCTCCTGACATACCCCCGCCATATACTGCATCCCCCGGCCCTATATAGTGTGCTGTATAGACTCCTGACATACCCCCGCCATATACTGCAGCCCCCGACCCTATATAGTGTGCTGTATAGACTCCTGACATACCCCCGCCATATACTGCATCCCCCGGCCCTATATAGTGTGCTGTATAGACTCCTGACATACCCCCACCATATACTGCAGCCCCCAACCCTATATAGTGTGCTGTATAGACTCCTGACATACCCCCGCCATATACTGCAGCCCCCGGCCCTATATAGTGTGCTGTATAGACTCCTGACATACCCCCGCCATATACTGCAGCCCCGGCCCTATATAGTGTGCTGTATAGACTCCTGACATACCCCTGCCATATACTGCAGCCCCCGGCCCTATATAGTGTGCTGTATAGACTCCTGACATACCCCCGCCATATACTGCATCCCCCGGCCCTATATAGTGTGCTGTATAGACTCCTGACATACCCCCACCATATACTGCATCCCCCGGCCCTATATAGTGTGCTGTATAGTCTCCTGACATACCCCCGCCATATACTGCAGCCCCCGACCCTATATAGTGTGCTGTATAGACTCCTGACATACCCCCACCATATACTGCATCCCCCGGCCCTATATAGTGTGCTGTATAGACTCCTGACATACCCCCACCATATACTGCAGCCCCCAACCCTATATAGTGTGCTGTATAGACTCCTGACATACCCCCGCCATATACTGCAGCCCCCGGCCCTATATAGTGTGCTGTATAGACTCCTGACATACCCCCGCCATATACTGCAGCCCCGGCCCTATATAGTGTGCTGTATAGACTCCTGACATACCCCTGCCATATACTGCAGCCCCCGGCCCTATATAGTGTGCTGTATAGACTCCTGACATACCCCCGCCATATACTGCAGCCCCCGGCCCTATATAGTGTGCTGTATAGACTCCTGACATACCCCTGCCATATACTGCAGCCCCCGGCCCTATATAGTGTGCTGTATAGACTCCTGACATACCCCCGCCATATACTGCATCCCCCGGCCCTATATAGTGTGCTGTATAGACTCCTGACATACCCCCGCCATATACTGCATCCCGCGGCCCTATATAGTGTGCTGTATAGTCTCCTGACATACACCCGCCATATACTGCAGCCCCCGGCCCTATATAGTGTGCTGTATAGACTCCTGACATACCCCCGCCATATACTGCATCCCCCGGCCCTATATAGTGTGCTGTATAGACTCCTGACATACCCCCGCCATATACTGCATCCCTCGGCCCTATATAGTGTGCTGTATAGACTCCTGACATACCCCCGCCATATACTGCATCCCCCGGCCCTATATAGTGTGCTGTATAGACTCCTGACATACCCCCGCCATATACTGCATCCCCCGGCCCTATATAGTGTGCTGTATAGTCTCCTGACATACCCCGCCATATACTGCATCCCCCGGCCCTATATAGTGTGCTGTATAGACTCCTGACATACCCCCACCATATACTGCATCCCCCGGCCCTATATAGTGTGCTGTATAGACTCCTGACATACCCCCGCCATATACTGCATCCCCCGGCCCTATATAGTGTGCTGTATAGTCTCCTGACATACCCCGCCATATACTGCAGCCCCCGGCCCTATATAGTGTGCTGTATAGACTCCTGACATACCCCCGCCATATACTGCATCCCCGGCCCTATATAGTGTGCTGTATAGTCTCCTGACATACCCCTGCCATATACTGCAGCCCCCGGCCCTATATAGTGTGCTGTATAGACTCCTGACATACCCCCGCCATATACTGCAGCCCCCGGCCCTATATAGTGTGCTGTATAGTCTCCTGACATACCCCCGCCATATACTGCATCCCCCGGCCCTATATAGTGTGCTGTATAGACTCCTGACATACCCCCGCCATATACTGCATCCCGCGGCCCTATATAGTGTGCTGTATAGTCTCCTGACATACACCCGCCATATACTGCAGCCCCCGGCCCTATATAGTGTGCTGTATAGTCTCCTGACATACCCCCGCCATATACTACAGCCCCGGCCCTATATAGTGTGCTGTATAGACTCCTGACATACCCCTGCCATATACTGCATCCCTCGGCCCTATATAGTGTGCTGTATAGTCTCCTGACATACCCCGCCATATACTGCAGCCCCCGGCCCTATATAGTGTGCTGTATAGACTCCTGACATACCCCCGCCATATACTGCATCCCCGGCCCTATATAGTGTGCTGTATAGTCTCCTGACATACCCCTGCCATATACTGCATCCCCCGGCCCTATATAGTGTGCTGTATAGACTCCTGACATACCCCCGTCATATACTGCATCCCCGGCCCTATATAGTGTGCTGTATAGACTCCTGACATACCCCCGCCATATACTGCATCCCCCGACCCTATATAGTGTGCTGTATAGACTCCTGACATACCCCCGCCATATACTGCAGCCCCCGACCCTATATAGTGTGCTGTATAGACTCCTGACATACCCCCGCCATATACTGCATCCCCGGCCCTATATAGTGTGCTGTATAGACTCCTGACATACCCCCGCCATATACTGCATCCCCCGGCCCTATATAGTGTGCTGTATAGACTCCTGACATACCCCCGCCATATACTGCATCCCCCGGCCCTATATAGTGTGCTGTATAGACTCCTGACATACCCCCGCCATATACTGCATCCCCCGGCCCTATATAGTGTGCTGTATAGACTCCTGACATACCCCCGCCATATACTGCATCCCCCGGCCCTATATAGTGTGCTGTATAGACTCCTGACATACCCCCGCCATATACTGCATCCCCGGCCCTATATAGTGTGCTGTATAGTCTCCTGACATACCCCCGCCATATACTGCATCCCCGGCCCTATATAGTGTGCTGTATACACTCCTGACATACCCCTGCCATATACTGCATCCCCGGCCCTATATAGTGTGCTGTATAGACTCCTGACATACCCCCGCCATATACTGCATCCCCGGCCCTATATAGTGTGCTGTATAGACTCCTGACATACCCCCGCCATATACTGCATCCCCCGGCCCTATATAGTGTGCTGTATAGACTCCTGACATACCCCCGCCATATACTGCATCCCCGGCCCTATATAGTGTGCTGTATAGACTCCTGACATACCCCCGCCATATACTGCATCCCCCGGCCCTATATAGTGTGCTGTATAGACTCCTGACATACCCCCGCCATATACTGCATCCCCGGCCCTATATAGTGTGCTGTATAGTCTCCTGACATACCCCGCCATATACTGCATCCCCCGGCCCTATATAGTGTGCTGTATAGACTCCTGACATACCCCCGCCATATACTGCATCCCCCGGCCCTATATAGTGTGCTGTATAGACTCCTGACATACCCCCGCCATATACTGCATCCCCGGCCCTATATAGTGTGCTGTATAGACTCCTGACATACCCCCGCCATATACTGCATCCCCCGCCCCTATATAGTGTGCTGTATAGTCTCCTGACATACCCCCGCCATATACTGCATCCCCGGCCCTATATAGTGTGCTGTATAGTCTCCTGACATACCCCCGCCATATACTGGAGACCCCGGCCCTATATAGTGTGCTGTATAGACTCCTGACATACCCCCGCCATATACTGCAGCCCCCGGCCCTATATAGTATGCTGTATAGACTCCTGACATACACCCGCCATATACTGCATCCCCGGCCCTATATAGTGTGCTGTATAGTCTCCTGACATACCCCCGCCATATACTGCAGCCCCCGGCCCTATATAGTGTGCTGTATACACTCCTGACATACCCCCGCCATATACTGCATCCCCCGGCCCTATATAGTGTGCTGTATAGACTCCTGACATACCCCCGCCATATACTGCATCCCCGGCCCTATATAGTGTGCTGTATAGACTCCTGACATACCCCCGCCATATACTGCATCCCCCGGCCCTATATAGTGTGCTGTATAGACTCCTGACATACCCCCGCCATATACTGCATCCCCCGGCCCTATATAGTGTGCTGTATAGACTCCTGACATACCCCCGCCATATACTGCATCCCCGGCCCTATATAGTGTGCTGTATAGTCTCCTGACATACCCCCGCTATATACTGCATCACCGGCCATATATAGTGTGCTGTATAGACTCCTGACATACCCCCGTCATATACTGCATCCCCGGCCCTATATCGTGTGCTGTATAGACTCCTGACATACCCCCTCCATATACTGCATCCCCCGGCCCTATATAGTGTGCTGTATAGTCTCCTGACATACCCCCGCCATATACTGCAGCCCCCGGCCCTATATAGTGTGCTGTATAGTCTCCTGACATACCCCTGCCATATACTGCATCCCCGGCCCTATATCGTGTGCTGTATAGACTCCTGACATACCCCCGCCATATACTGCATCCCCGGCCCTATATAGTGTGCTGTATAGTCTCCTGACATACCCCTGCCATATACTGCAGCCCCCGGCCCTATATAGTGTGCTGTATAGTCTCCTGACATACACCCGCCATATACTGCATCCCCCGGCCCTATATAGTGTGCTGTATAGACTCCTGACATACCCCCGCCATATTCTGCATCCCCGGCCCTATATAGTGTGCTGTATAGTCTCCTGACATACCCCCGCCATATTCTGCATCCCCGGCCCTATATAGTGTGCTGTATAGACTCCTGACATACCCCCGCCATATACTGCATCCCTCGGCCCTATATAGTGTGCTGTATAGTTTCCCGACATACCCCCGCCATATACTGCATCCCCCGGCCCTATATCGTGTGCTGTATAGTCTCCTGACATACCCCCGCCATATACTGCATCCCCGGCCCTATATAGTGTGCTGTATAGACTCCTGACATACCCCCGCCATATACTGGAGCCCCCGGCCCTATATAGTGTGCTGTATAGACTCCTGACATACCCCCGCCATATACTGCATCCCCCGGCCCTATATAGTGTGCTGTATAGACTCCTGACATACCCCCGCCATATACTGCAGCCCCCGGCCCTATATCGTGTGCTGTATAGTCTCCTGACATACCCCCGCCATATACTGCATCCCCGGCCCTATATAGTGTGCTGTATAGACTCCTGACATACCCCCGCCATATACTACAGCCCCCGGCCCTATATAGTGTGCTGTATAGTCTCCTGACATACCCCGCCATATACTGCAGCCCCCGGCCCTATATAGTGGGCTGTATAGACTCCTGACATACCCCCGCCATATACTGCAGCCCCCGGCCCTATATCATGTGCTGTATAGTCTCCTGACATACCCCCGCCATATACTACAGCCCCCGGCCCTATATAGTGTGCTGTATAGTCTCCTGACATACCCCCGCCATATACTACAGCCCCCGGCCCTATATAGTGTGCTGTATAGTCTCCTGACATACCCCGCCATATACTGCAGCCCCCGGCCCTATATAGTGGGCTGTATAGACTCCTGACATACCCCCGCCATATACTGCATCCCCGGCCCTATATAGTGTGCTGTATAGTCTCCTGACATATCCCCCGCCATATACTGCAGCCCCCGGCCCTATATAGTGTGCTGTATAGACTCCTGACATACCCCCGCCATATACTGCAGCCCCCGACCCTATATAGTGTGCTGTATAGACTCCTGACATACCCCCGCCATATACTGCAGCCCCCGGCCCTATATAGTGTGCTGTATAGTCTCCTGACATACCCCCGCCATATACTGCATCCCCTGGACCTATATAGTGTGCTGTATAGTCTCCTGACATACCCCCGCCATATACTGCAGCCCCCGGCCCTATATAGTGTGCTGTATAGACTCCTGACATACCCCCGCCATATACTGCAGCCCCCGGCCCTATATAGTGTGCTGTATAGACTCCTGACATACCCCCGCCATATACTGCAGCCCCCGGCCCTATATAGTGTGCTGTATAGTCTCCTGACATACCCCCGCCATATACTGCAGCCCCCGACCCTATATAGTGTGCTGTATAGACTCCTGACATACCCCCGCCATATACTGCAGCCCCCGGCCCTATATAGTGTGCTGTATAGACTCCTGACATACCCCCGCCATATACTGCATCCCCTGGACCTATATAGTGTGCTGTATAGTCTCCTGACATACCCCTGCCATATACTGCAGCCCCCGGCCCTATATAGTGTGCTGTATAGACTCCTGACATACCCCCGCCATATACTGCATCCCCTGGACCTATATAGTGTGCTGTATAGACTCCTGACATACCCCCGCCATATACTGCAGCCCCCGGCCCTATATCGTGTGCTGTATAGACTCCTGACATACCCCTGCCATATACTACAGCCCCCGGCCCTATATAGTGTGCTGTATAGTCTCCTGACATACCCCTGCCATATACTGCATCCCTCGGCCCTATATAGTGTGCTGTATAGACTCCTGACATACCCCCGCCATATACTGCATCCCCCGGCCCTATATAGTGTGCTGTATAGACTCCTGACATACCCCCGCCATATACTGCAGCCCCCGGCCCTATATAGTGTGCTGTATAGTCTCCTGACATACCCCTGCCATATACTGCATCCCCCGGCCCTATATAGTGTGCTGTATAGTCTCCTGACATACCCCCGCCATATACTGCATCCCCGGCCCTATATAGTGTGCTGTATAGTCTCCTGACATACCCCCGCCATATACTGCATCCCCCGACCCTATATAGTGTGCTGTATAGTCTCCTGACATACCCCGCCATATACTGCATCCCCCGGCCCTATATAGTGTGCTGTATAGTCTCCTGACATACCCCCGCCATATACTGCATCCCCGGCCCTATATAGTGTGCTGTATAGACTCCTGACATACCCCCGCCATATACTGCAGCCCCCGGCCCTATATAGTGTGCTGTATAGACTCCTGACATACCCCCGCCATATACTGCAGCCCCCGACCCTATATAGTGTGCTGTATAGACTCCTGACATACCCCCGCCATATACTGCAGCCCCCGGCCCTATATAGTTTGCTGTATAGTCTCCTGACATACCCCCGCCATATACTGCATCCCCCGGCCCTATATAGTGTGCTGTATAGACTCCTGACATACCCCTGCCATATACTGCATCCCCCGGCCCTATATAGTGTGCTGTATAGTCTCCTGACATACCCCCGCCATATACTGCATCCCCCGGCCCTATATAATGTGCTGTATAGACTCCTGACATACCCCCGCCATATACTGCATCCCCTGGACCTATATAGTGTGCTGTATAGTCTCCTGACATACCCCCGCCATATACTGCAGCCCCCGGCCCTATATAGTGTGCTGTATAGACTCCTGACATACCCCCGCCATATACTGCATCCCCTGGACCTATATAGTGTGCTGTATAGTCTCCTGACATACCCCCGCCATATACTGCAGCCCCCGGCCCTATATCGTGTGCTGTATAGACTCCTGACATACCCCTGCCATATACTACAGCCCCCGGCCCTATATAGTGTGCTGTATAGACTCCTGACATACCCCTGCCATATACTGCATCCCCCGGCCCTATATAGTGTGCTGTATAGACTCCTGACATACCCCCGCCATATACTGCATCCCCGGCCCTATATAGTGTGCTGTATAGTCTCCTGACATACCCCCGCCATATACTGCATCACCGGCCATATATAGTATGCTGTATAGACTCCTGACATACCCCCGCCATATACTGCATCCCCCGGCCCTATATAGTGTGCTGTATAGTCTCCTGACATACCCCCACCATATACTGCATCCCCCGGCCCTATATAGTGTGCTGTATAGACTCCTGACATACACCCGCCATATACTGCAGCCCCCGGGCCTATATAGTGTGCTGTATAGACTCCTGACATACCCCCGCCATATACTGCATCCCTCGGCCCTATATAGTGTGCTGTATAGACTCCTGACATACCCCCGCCATATACTGCATCCCCCGGCCCTATATAGTGTGCTGTATAGACTCCTGACATACCCCCGCCATATACTGCAGCCCCCGGCCCTATATAGTGTGCTGTATAGTCTCCTGACATACCCCGCCATATACTGCAGCCCCCGGCCCTATATAGTGTGCTGTATAGACTCCTGACATACCCCCGCCATATACTGCATCCCCCGGCCCTATATAGTGTGCTGTATAGTCTCCTGACATACCCCCGCCATATACTACAGCCCCTGGCCCTATATAGTGTGCTGTATAGTCTCCTGACATACCCCCGCCATATACTACAGCCCCTGGCCCTATATAGTGTGCTGTATAGTCTCCTGACATACCCCCGCCATATACTACAGCCCCCGGCCCTATATAGTGTGCTGTATAGTCTCCTGACATACCCCCGCCATATACTGCATCCCCCGGCCCTATATAGTGGGCTGTATAGTCTCCTGACATACCCCCGCCATATACTGCATCCCCCGGCCCTATATAGTGTGCTGTATAGACTCCTGACATACACCCGCCATATACTGCATCCCCCGGCCCTATATAGTGTGCTGTATAGACTCCTGACATACCCCCGCCATATACTGCATCCCCGGCCCTATATAGTGTGCTGTATAGACTCCTGACATACCCCCTCCATATACTGCATCCCCCGGCCCTATATAGTGTGCTGTATAGACTCCTGACATACCCCCGCCATATACTACAGCCCCCGGCCCTATATAGTGTGCTGTATAGACTCCTGACATACCCCCGCCATATACTGCATCCCCCGGCCCTATATAGTGTGCTGTATAGACTCCTGACATACCCCCGCCATATACTGCATCCCCCGGCCCTATATAGTGTGCTGTATAGACTCCTGACATACCCCCGCCATATACTGCAGCCCCCGGCCCTATATAGTGTGCTGTATAGTCTCCTGACATACCCCCGCCATATACTGGAGCCCCCGGCCCTATATAGTGTGCTGTATAGACTCCTGACATACCCCCGCCATATACTACATCCCCCGGCCCTATATAGTGTGCTGTATAGACTCCTGACATACCCCCGCCATATACTACAGCCCCCGGCCCTATATAGTGTGCTGTATAGACTCCTGACATACCCCCGCCATATACTGCAGCCCCCGACCCTATATAGTGTGCTGTATAGACTCCTGACATACCCCCGCCATATACTGCAGCCCCTGGCCCTATATAATGTGCTGTATAGTCTCCTGACATACCCCCGCCATATACTGGAGCCCCCGGCCCTATATAGTGTGCTGTATAGTCTCCTGACATACCCCCGTCATATACTGCAGCCCCCGGCCCTATATAGTGTGCTGTATAGACTCCTGACATACCCCCGCCATATACTGCATCCCCGGCCCTATATAGTGTGCTGTATAGTCTCCTGACATACCCCCGCCATATACTACAGCCCCCGGCCCTATATCGTGTGCTGTATAGACCATAGTGTATATAGTGTATATAGCGTGTGTATTGTGGGGACTCGCTCTGGTAGACAGGATTAGCGGACGCAGTACGGAGGCAACAACAAGTTCTTTGGATCAAACAGTTCAGTGTTTTATTCACACTTTAGGCAAGTGACAAAACAAGCGTCATAAACAAGCAAAAAGTCACCTTGCGGTGTTGGTGGTATTTCACACCATGCGGCAATTCTGCCTCAAAGAGTCCTTGCTGATAGCAGCACCGACCTGTTCTCACGCCAAACAGGTAGCAAGTCTTCATCCAGACACAAGGCTCCCAGATCCCAGCACAGAGACCTGGCTTCTGAGCCCAGCTGCCTATTTAAGGACAGCCAGGTGCTGCCAAAACCCAGATCGGCACTTAAAATCCGGTCTGGTATTTGACCTCACCTGGCTGTAAATCAGCCCAGCAGCACATGCTGGGAGGAAAATACCTGTTTTCCCAGACCAAACCTCTCACTGTGTGACATCCCCCCCCTCCCCCTTTTTTTCAACCCTGAGCGGGTGAACACACGCCAGACAGTGTACCCGGGACAGGGCATCCGCGTTTCCCTGTAACCGGCCTGCCCTGCGTTCCATCGAAAACTTAGGACAGGAACCACCTGGTGACCCGGGCATTTATGTCCTTGGCCTGGCTCATCCACTTGAGAGGGGAGTGGTCGGTCACCAGGCGGAACTTTCTCCCCAACAGATAATAGCGGAGAGACTTGAGTGCCCGCACAGGGCCAACTTCAAAGCGGAGAAAGCCTCTTCCGCCCGTTCATCCCAGCGAACCATCACTGACTTGTGTCCCTTCAATATCCCTGTCAATGGCGCGGCTAGAGTAGCAAAGTGGGGAACGAACCTCATGTAATAGCCCACCATTCCCAGGAATGACTTTACTTGCTTCGTGGTGACAGGTCGGGGCCAATTATCGCCTCTATTTTGTTCACTTGGGGATTGATGACTCCGCGCCCAATGACATACCCCAGGTATTTAGTCTCCTCTAACCCTATCATGCATTTCTTTGGGTTAGCTGTTGGTCCAGCCTTCCGAAGGGAGTCCACTACAGCCTGCACTTTGGGTAGGTGACTTTCCCAGTCGGTACTGTGAATGACAATATCATCCAGGTAAGCCGAAGCATACCGACGATGTAGACGAAGCACAATGTCCATTAGTCACTGAAAAGTGGCGGGGGCGCCATGCAGACCAATGGGTAAGACCTTATACTGATACAGCCCCTCAGGAGTGATGAAGGCAGTTTTCTCTTTGGCAGCCTCCGTTAAGGGCACCTGCCAGTACCCCGTGAAGTCCAAAACAGATAAATACCGGGCTTGTCCTAACTTCTCGATGAGCTCATCCACCCGGGGCATGGGATACGCATCGAATTTGGAAATTTTGTTAAGATTTCGAAAGTCGTTACAAAACCGCAACGTCCCGTCCGGCTTGGGTATCAATACTATAGGACTGGCCCACTCACTTTTTGACTCCTCAATTACGTCTAGTTGCAGCATTAGCTGCACCTCCTCCGATATGGCTTGTCGCCGAGCCTCGGGTACCCGGTATGGTTTTAATCAGACTTTTGCCTGAGGCTCAGTGACAATGTCATGCCGGATTACGGAAGTGCGTCCAGGGAGGTCCAAGAACACATCCGCGTTCCGACTAAGGAACTCCCCGGCCTCCTGAGTCTGTTTAGAGGAGAGGCTGTCAGCAATTTTTACTGTGACATCTGCCTCTCTTGCATCAGACAGAGGGGCCAGTACCTCTTCTCCTAGAAAACCGGGCCGCGGGCTGTCTTCTGTACAGGTTTCCCTATCCTTCCACGGTTTGAGTAAATTCCCATGGTAAACCTGCTCAGGCTTTCGCCGCCCTGGCTGCTGTGCCTTGTAGTTTACATCTCCAATTTTCTCGAGTACCTCGTAGGGCCCCTGCCATCTAGCCAGGAACTTACTGTCCACGGTCGGCACCAGAACTAAAACCCGATCACCCGGGTTAAAGATCTAGACCCGAGCCTGACGATCATAGACCCGACTCTGGGCTCGCTGAGCTGCCTCCATATGCTCCCTGACAAGAGGCAACACTGTCAGTAAACGGACGTCTGTAGCTGTTTTATGTGCAGCAACTAGAGTTCCCTCATCACCTTGGACATAAAAGGGGTCCCTTGGTCGGTCAGAACCTCTTTAGGTAGTCCTACTTGGGAAAACATCTCCATTAACTCCTTCGCTATGAGTTTGGCCGAGGTATGTCGCAGTGGCACCGCCTCCGGTTACCGAGTGGCGTAGTCTAGAATGACTAAGATGTGTTGATGCCCGATGGCGGACTTCGGTACTGGCCCTATGAGGTCCATAGCTATTCGGTCAAACGGTACTTTGATAATGAGGAGAGGCACTAGGGGACTACGGAAATGTGGCTGGGGGCTAGTTATCTGGCAGGTCGGGCAAGGCCAGACCTTCCACCTCTTTGAATATGCTGGGCCAGTAAAACCGCTGTACAATACGATCCTGCGTTTTCTGCAGCCCCAGGTGACCCCCGAGAACGCGTTGGTGGGCTAGATCTAACACAAGCTTGCGATAAGCCTTGTGGACCACCAACTGTTCAATAGGCTCACCCCGTAGTTGGTTTACCCGATACAACATATCTTGATGAACCACAAAACACGGAAACACTGACTCTGCCCCAGGTTGTTGTGGTTCACCATCTACTATTAACACATTTTCCCAGGCGCGGGATAGGGTTGGGTTCTGGCGTTCGGCGGTACCAAAATTATCCCTGAAGACCTTAAAGTCTGCCAATTCAGGACCCGGCAGCAAGTCCTCCATGTCTCCCACCATCACACTTAGCAGGGTTGTCTCCCCCTCTTCCACCGAAGTGGCGGTCACCCCTACCGCTGGCCCTTCGGTCTCAGGTTCCCAGGGTTCTGGTCTTCCTCCTGAGCCGGACCACTCCGCTAGGGTTACCCCTGTCTCATGGGTATCAGTCACTCTCATAGCAGGTCACAGTGCCGGGAAGCCTGGGAAGTCTCTCCCTATTATGAGCCCATAATGTAGATTTGTGTCGACAGCCACCTCGTGGGTCCATCTACCGGCCACCGTGGTTAAAGACACCAGCGCAGTGGGGTAGTCTTTTAAGTCTCCGTGGATGCACATCACCCCGACTTTCCGGCCAGTATACTCAGTGGACTGCACCAGGGAAGCCCTTACTAGGGTCACCGGACTCCCTGAGTCCAGCAGAGCCTCCGCTGAGTGTCCCCCACTTCCACCTGGCACAAGTGATCTGGGGTACCTGTTGCACACAGCCTCCTGGCATATAGCAACTGACGGTAGCCATAATTAGTGTCCACGGGCTCAACCCGATAGAGACAGTCAGCCCTTTCATGGCCAGGCTCCTGACACCGCCAGCAGACTACAAGAAAATTTTGACTAAAACATTCAGAATCACAGGTGCATATCCATCAAGCAAACATGACACCGCCAGCAGACTATCGGAGCCAGGTCTGCCGTGGGTACAGCTCAAATCTCTGGTGGTTTGCCAATCTCCCTCCCGACAGAACCCTCCTTTAGATTCCTGGTAGCTTTATAGCGCTCCACCAGGTCCACCATCTCAAGGGCATTGCCAGGAGACACCAGTGCTGGAGAGGGGGTGGCAGAGCCCTCCAGAACATATCAGCCAATAGTCTATCCAGCATAGCTGGGGGACTCAGCACCTGAGGCCGTAGCCACTTTTGCAAAAGGTGGAGTAAGTCATAATACTGAGGTCAAGCGGGCATAGCCAGCTTAAACCCCCACTGATGTAACCGCTGGGCCCCGACCAACACATTCACCCCCAGTATTGCCAAAATCTCACCCTTTACTTTTTGGCAGTCGGCCGATTGATCGTCCGGCAAGTTGAAATAAACCCGCTGGAAATCGGATGCCAGGAACGGAGCGACGACCTCAGCCCACTGGTCACAGGGTAGCTTTCCTCTGATGGCCACTTTCTCGTACTTCGATGTCGTCTGCGGGGTACATCTTAGGAATCGCGGCACGGACTGCTTTCCGGGCATCGTGGATGCTTAGGGTTGCTCCTGCTGTCTGCAAAGTCATCATATGTTGTAGCAGTAACTGGTTAGTCTCCTGCTGCTGCTTATTAGCCTCACGTTGCTGCAGGATTGTCTCTCGCTGCTGCAGATTAGCCTCCATGAGGGCCTTCACAACAGCCTCCATTTTGTCGTGGGCACTGGTTGTAATACAGCTGGTTTAATGTACGACATACAACCGTGCCTAAAAAATGCAGAAACCAAAAATATCGGCGTTCACGCCGGCCTCACTGCTCATGCCCGCATCCTCCACCAATTGTGGGGACTCGATCTGGTAGACAGGATTAGCGGATGCAGTACAGAGGCAACAACAAGTTCTTTGGATCAAACAGTTCAGTGTTTTATTCACACTTTAGGCAAGTGACAAAACAAGCAAAAAGTCACCTTGCGGTGTTCTTGGTTATTCACACCATGCGACAATTCTGCCTCAAAAAGTCCTTGCTGATAGCAGCACCGACCTGTTTTCATGCCAAACAGGTAGCAAGCCTTCATCCAGACACCAGGCTCCCAGATCGCAACACAGAGACCTGGCTTCTGAGCCCAGCTGCCTATTTAAGGACAGGCAGGTGCTGCCAAAACCTGGACCGGCACTTAAAATCCGGTCCGGTATTTGACCTCACCTGGCTGTAAATCAGCCCAGCAGCACATGCTGGGAGGAAAATACCTGTTTTCCCAGACCAAACCTCTCACTGTGTCACAGTACATAGTGTATATAGTGTATATAGTTTGTATAGTGTGTGTATATAGTGTATATACTGTGTACGTAGTGTATATAGTGTGTATAGTGTGTATATAATGTGTATATAGTGTGTGTACGTAGTGTATATAGTGTATATTAGTGTGTGTATAGTGTATATAGTGTGTATATAGTGTATATTAGTGAGTGTATAGTGTATATAGTGGGGGAGTTTTATCAAAACTGGTGCAATGGAAAACTGGCTCAGTTGCCCACAGCAACCAATCAGGTTCCTCCTTTCAGAGCTCCTTGGGCAACTAAACCAGTTCTCCTTTTGCACCAGTTTGATAACTTCCCCAGTTTGTCTTGTCTACTGGCCTTTGGGCTCCGCAGCCTCAGTTGGTTTCATGAAGAAGATGAACTGAGTTCTGCTTCCAGCTACAATCTGACCTCCAAATCCTGAGAGAGGGACAAGAACCCCACAGGGACCAGAAGATGAGGATTCTGCAGCCGTGACCTACATATACAGAGGATGATCCAGAGGCTGAGAGTCACAGCAATGTGCAGAGTGACTCCACCAGCAGAACAGTGAGTGCAGCTCTGGAGTATAATACAGGATGTAACTGAGGATCAGTACAGGATAAGTTATGTATGTACACAGTGACTGCACCAGCAGAATAGTGAGTGCAGCTCTGGAGGATAATACAGGATGTAACTCAGGATCAGTACAGGATAAGTAATTTATGTACACAGTGACTGCACCAGTAGAATAGTGAGTGCAGCTCTGGAGTATAATACAGAATGTAACTCAGGATCAGTACAGGATAAGTAATGTATGTACACAGTGACTGCACCAGCAGAACAGTGAGTGCAGCTCTGGAGTATAATACAAGATGTAACTCAGGATCAGTACAGGATAAGTAATGTATGTACACAGTGACTGCACCAGCAGAATAGTGAGTGCAGCTCTGGAGTATAATACAGGATGTAACTCCGGATCAGTACAGGATAAGTAATGTATGTACACAGTGACTGCACCAGCAGAACAGTGAGTGCAGCTCTGGAGTATAATACAAGATGTAACTCAGGATCAGTACAGGATAAGTTATGTATATACACAGTGACTGCACCAGCAGAACAGTGAGTGCAGCTCTAGAGTATACTACAGGATGTAACTCAGGATCAGTACAGGATAAGTAATGTATGTACACAGTGACTGCACCAGCAGAATAGTGAGTGCAGCTCTGCAGTATAATACAGGATGTAAAGATTACTTATCCCGTACTGATCCTGAGTTACATCCTGCATTATACTCCAGAGCTGCACTCACTATTCTGCTGGTGCAGTCACTGTGTACATACATTACTTATCCTGTACTGATCCTGAGTTACATCCTGTATTATACTCCAGAGCTGCACTCACTATTCTGCTGGTGCAGTCACTGTGTACATACATTACTTATCCTGTACTGATCCTGAGTTACATCCTGTATTATACTGCAGAGCTGCACTCACTATTCTGCTGGTGCAGTCACTGTGTACATACATTACTTATCCTGTACTGATCCTGAGTTACATCCTGTATTATACTCCAGAGCTGCACTCACTATTCTGCTGGTGCAGTCACTGTGTACATACATTACTTATCCTGTACTGATCCTGAGTTACATCCTGTATTATACTCCAGAGCTGCACTCACTATTCTGCTGGTGCAGTCACTGTGTACATACATTACTTATCCTGTACTGATCCTGAGTTACATCCTGTATTATACTCCAGAGCTGCACTCACTATTCTGCTGGTGCAGTCACTGTGTACATACATTACTTATCCTGTACTGATCCTGAGTTTTACAGCAAGACACGGAGGCTCATATTGCTTTCTCCTTCTTTACTTCCACCAATAGCAGCAAAGGAGAAATTAACATAAACATAACAACAATGGATCCTCCCCTAACAGATCCTATAATAAGCAGTGTCCTCTTCATATCTTCCTCTTTCTTTGCTGCTCCACCAAAAGCTAAGTGATTTCTGTATTTCATGGAGTGTTATTACATGTTATAAGCCATTGATTTCATTACCCTGTTTATTAAGGCTTGTCTATGATACATGGCTTCTGCCCTTTGACAGGATCTCTTTTCCCCTCATTTGTGGGTATTTGATTACTTTACAACTTTATTTCCCCTACGCCTAACGCGTTTATCATTAGGGGGTCATCCCCCCCCTTCCCCCATCCCATCCTCGCTTCATACTGCGATTTTATTTCATTGTTTGTTCCGTTTTGCTTGGGGTGCGCTCTGCGTCTCCCCTCCTTCCTACCTGCATTTGCCGCTCCGATTCCTCCCTACCTTCATTCTATGCCCCGATTCCTCCCTGCTGGTTCCCGGCGGTATAGGTGTCGGCGGCATATTCCGCTTGCTTCCCGCGGCTCCGAGATCTCGCGAGATCTCGGCGGCCATCTTGGGGAGCTCCCGCCCGTCCTCTCGCGGGATTTCGGAAGTTACTGCCGTGCACGTCCGTCGCTCGTCTCCAGATCGGCTCCTACAGTGCGGCACTTGGGGTGATTAACCCCTCGTTAGGTAGCTACCGGATCTGTCATAGTGACCCCCTCTATATCAGGCATCGCCATTAGGTTTCCCTGCCATTATAGTATTTAGTGTTACCTCCTAAATATGTCTTCTGACCGCTCTCCCTCTGGGTCTAATCCCCCCCCATCCACTGGGGACCCCAGCTTACCAGCTATTAGTGCACAGGCCCTGGAGTTACAACGCTCGGTCTCCAGCGCTATTATTGAAGCTATGGGATCCATGTCCTCCATGATCTCACAGACCATATCCCAGGCCTTGTCTGCCCATGCCCCTGGCCCCTCCACTCAGTCGCCTGTACTTACCAGCCCGCAGCCTACCATTGAACCTCCTGCCCAGGAGACTTTGACTGGTGTGATCCAAGCCACCCATGATAGCGCGCTTAGATCGCGCAAAAGAGCCTTACCGCGCCAGGCAGAAAGGGCGCGAACGTGGAAATGTGCTAGAGCACAAACTACTGATATAGATTCGGATATTGAATCTGATATGGAGGCTTATGCGGAGGCAAGCGACCACTCTGATGGGGAGATGGAGAAGGAATCTGAGTTTCCAGGTACCACTGGCCCTAGGCCTTCCACCTCTGAGTCCGTGGGCGCATCCGCCACTGCCCCTAACACGGCTTATACCCTGGTGGATCCCTCAGGCAACCCATTATTTGATCCTGATGCCCTCCACCACCCTAGGTCGGCGGAGTGGCTGCCGGTAGCTCATGTGAGCGAGTACCTTGAGCATTGGGTGCGCCGTCCTCTGAGCAAAGAGGCGCGCAGCAAGCTCCGAGCTGAATGCCCCAGACCATTGATCCCCAACAAGGTCTGTGAAACGCCATCTGTGGATCCAAAAATGACACAGTTCTTGGCTAAAACCGGCTGGAATCCCCGTAAGGGGTTAGATTCCGCAATTAAGAGTTGTCAGGATAAACTCCTTGACATCTTTGGCCCCCTTGCCAAAATCTTTGAGATGGCCGAATCGGCCAGAGCGGACGGCTCTCCGATAGATCCGGAGGAGCTTACTGGCTGGATACAGAGAGCCATTTGTATCGCGGGCAGCACCAACTCCTCCCTGGCCATTGAACGGCGTAAAGCCATACTGTTTAAAATTGACCCGAAATTGGCCAACCTGGCACTCACTGAGACAGGGAAGGATGCTCAGGGTCTGCTGTTCGGGGATTCCTTTATCAAGGACCTCAGCAGATACGTAGGTGCATTTACCGCCCTAGACAAGGCCCAGTCCTCCATGAGAAGGGTCTTTCAGGGTCGGGTCTCCACTAGGGCCGGCAGTAGTAGGGGCCGTCTGTCCGGCCGCTCCAGTTTTCAAGCCCGCAGCTCGGGCAGAGGCTCCTTCAACCAGAGACCTCCCTTCCAGGACCAAAGGAATCCTCCTCCGTTCTTCCCGGCCAGAGGCGGCCAATGGCGTTCCAGGTCCGTTAGAGGGAATCCGAACTTCCGAAAATCTTTCGGTAAGTCTTTCCCCAGTGGGGACTTCTTTGGTTCCTTGTGTCGGGGGCAGACTCCGTCTATGTTCCCACGTTTGGTCCAGCATTACATCAGACCCATGGGTGCTGAGCACGGTACAGGGGTTCCGCATATAACTTACGAGTTCGCCAAATCTCGTCCTTTCACCCCCACCCCTGGCACTACCAGACAGGGAACTAGTGGATTTAGAACTGTTCTCCCTTTTTCACAAAGATGCGATAGAAAGGGCCCCTCCTACCCCGGGGGGTGTTCTCAGCCACATTTTTCTAGTGCAGAAAAAGGGTGGTCAAATGCGTCCAGATGGAGGGGATTCACCTCCTTCGGGACTTGCTGATTCCGGGGGACTGGATGGTGAAGCTGGACCTCAAAGATGCCTATCTGACGGTCCCGATTGCCTCCTCGTCCAGGGATCTTCTGCGCTTCCTGTGGAGGGGCGAAGTGTGGCGCTTCACTTGCCTGCCGTTCGGCCTTTCTTCGGCGCCTTGGTGCTTCACCAAGCTTCTGCGCCCGGTCATGGCCTGGCTGCGGAGTCGTGGGGTGCGTCTAGTCATCTATCTGGACGACATCCTCATTATGCATCAATGTCAGTCGTCTCTGCTTCAGCATCTCCAGTGGACCTCGGACCTTCTGACGGGTCTGGGATTTCTACTCAACCCCGAGAAATCCTGCCTCACACCGACTCGACGGATGGAGTTCCTGGGCTTCACGGTGGACTCTGTCGCGGAATCTCTCAGTCTTCCTTCAGAGAAGTTGCGGACGATACGCAAGGAGTTGAGACATGCTCTCTCAACTTCCTCCCTATCCCTACGCCACCTGGCTCGCATCATTGGGCTATTAGCCTCCTCTATCCAGGCAGTCTTCCCCGCTCCGCTCCATTATCGGGCTCTACAGCGCCTGAAGATCGTCCACCTCCGTGCCGGGGCCTCGTTTGCAGACGCGGTGGTTCTGGATCAGGAAGCTCGGGAGGAACTTCGCTGGTGGATAAGCAACTTGGAAGCCTGGAACGGCAGAGCAATCTTCGGTTTCCAACCAGAATTCACGGTGGAGTCGGACGCGAGTCTCCAAGGCTGGGGTGCCCACTGCGAGGGTATTTCCACTGGGGGTCGATGGTCGGAGACCGAGACCCATCTTCACATCAACGCTCTGGAACTTCTGGCGGGCTTGTTTGCCATCAGGAGTTTCACCAAGGGCATAGCTCACGCATGCATCCGTCTACGCATGGACAATGTGTCGGCGGTCCGGTATGTCAATCACCTAGGCGGCACCCAATCGGCTACCTTAGCCTGACTGGCGAAGGAGTTCTGGTCCTACTGTCTGTCCAGGGACATCATGATTCAAGCGGAGTACCTTCCGGGTCTTCACAACTACCGAGCGGATCGGAGTTCCCGATGCTTCAAGGACGGCAGCGACTGGAGGCTGAATCCGGAGATGTTCTCCACAATCTCGGACATCTGGGGTCCTTGCTCCATAGACCTCTTTGCGTCCCGGCTCAATACTCACCTGCCCAGGTTCTTCAGCTGGCGCCCGGATCCGGAAGCAGAGGCGGTGGATGCATTTCTCCAGGACTGGTCTTCAGCCCTACATTACGCATTTCCACCGTTTGCCATGATTCCGAGGATGCTGCTACAGACTCGTCGTCAGGTGGCGGAATTGGTGGTGGTGATTCCCTTCTGGGGGTCTCAAGCCTGGTACCCGATCCTCCTGGAACTCCTAGTGGATGTACCTCTCCTCCTTCCGGCTCGGACGGATCTCCTCCAGGACCCTCTAGGTGCCCCACATCCCCTGCTGGTCGAAGGCTCCCTTCAACTTCTAGCGTGCCGAATCTCAGGACTCCAGGAGAGGTCGAGGGAATTTCGGAGGCAACTAGACGCCTCCTGGACAACGCTTGGGCTCCCGGCACCCGAAAATCTTACCGGGCAGCTTGGGGATCTTGGGTTAGCTGGTGCATGGAACGGGACCTGGATCCCATTTCGGCACCTGTGACCCATTTGTTGCAATTCCTTACATCTCTCTTTGAAGCAGCAAAAGCTTATCGAACCATCAATTTGTTCCGTTCAGCGATTTCTTCGACTCATCGGGGCTTTGATGGTGTTCCTGCTGGTCAACACCCTTCGGTGTCACGACTTTTACGTGGCTCACGCTTGGCTCGACCTCCTCGGCCACGTTTCACCACTACGTGGGATGTTTCCCTGGTCCTTTCTTTCCTCTCTGCTTGGCCTGACAACACGGCTCTTTCCCTCCGTCAACTGTCGGCCAAATTGCTGACCCTCTTTTGCCTGATTTCCTGTAAGAGGGTCTCTGATGTCAGGGCTCTGGATCATGATGCGAGATCCTTTACTCCCGAGGGTGTTACTTTTAACATCACGCGGCGCACCAAGACCAATATTCGGTCTGTGTCCTATCCCTGTTTTCCGTCTTCTCCGGCGCTCTGTCCTGTAGCTTGCTTACGGGAATATGAGTTGCGCACTCGGGCTCACCGCTCTGCGGACAACCCGCAACTTTTCCTCTCTATTCGCCATCCCTTTGGCCCGGTGACCAGTCCCACTTTGGCGCGTTGGATGAAGTGGGTCATGTCCCTTTCTGGGATTGATACGGCGGTCTTTACCGCTCACTCGGCCAGGGGCGTGGCTGCCACTGCCCTGGCTGTTTTGGGGGCTCGGTTGGAGGACATTCTGCGTCTGGCTGACTGGTCTAGCGCCACGACGTTCACAGAATTTTATTTCCGTCCGCCCCCTTATGTGTTTTCATCTATTATTGAGCAGCTTTGAACTTGCAATACGAAGCCTCCGTGTCTTGCTGTAAAACTAAATGATTTTCCTATTTCATGACGTAAAGTCATAGTTTTATTAAAGACACGGAGGCGAGTATTGCCCGCCCTGGGTTTCTCCTGCCCACCCTTTTATGGTGATTTTATTGACTGTTTACATTGTCTTTTATTGTTATTTATGACATTTATTGCCATTAAGGTTTATTTATGGTTCTGTTTATCAGCGACCGTTTGATGTACGACCGTTATAGGGTCGAGATTGCTCAGTTTTACCCAATTTTTACACTGGCTATATTATTTATTCTGTTTCAGGTTGAAAGCCCCTCGGCATATGGAATTCCGTGTTGTTCCAGGTTTCCTGAAGTGTTAGCCATGTTGGCTTGAGTTCTACAGTTGGACGGACCAGGATGGTTGTCGGTTTCGGAACCAGTTCCAGTTTCGGTTACGGTTTCGGTTATGGTTTGGCGGTTGGTGTCGTGGATTCAAAGAAAGAGGAAGATATGAAGAGGACACTGCTTATTATAGGATCTGTCAGGGGAGGGGCCTTTATTGTTATGTTTATGTTAATTTCTCCTTTGCTGCTATTGGTGGAAGTAAAGAAGGAGAAAGCAATAGGAGCCTCCGTGTCTTTTTATAAAACTATGACTTTACGTCATGAAATAGGAAAATCATTTAGTTACATCCTGTATTATACTGCAGAGCTGCACTCACTATTCTGCTGGTGCAGTCACTGTGTGCATACATTACATTACTTATCCTGTACAGATCCTGAGATATACACAGTTCAGCTCTGGAGTATAATACAGGATGTAACTCAGGATCTGTACAGGATAAGTAATGTAATGTATGCACATAGTGACTGCACCAGCAGAATAGCGAGTGCAGCTCTGGAGTATAATATAGGATGTAACTCAGAATCTGTACAGGATAAGTAATGTAATGTATGTACACAGTGACTGCACCAGCAGAATAGTGAGTGCAGCTCTGGAGTATAATACAGGATGTAACTCAGGATCAGTACAGGATAAGTAATGTATGTACACAGTGACTCCACCAGCAGAATAGTGAGTGCAGCTCTAGAGTATAATACAGGATGTAACTCAGGATCAGTACAGGATAAGTAATGTATGTACACAGTGACTGCACCAGCAGAATAGTGAGTACAGCTCTGGAGTATAATACAGGATGTAACTCAGGATGAGTACAGGATAAGTAATGTATGTACACAGTGACTGCACCAGCAGAATAGTGAGTGCAGCTCTGGAGTATAATACAGGATGTAACTCAGGATCAGTACAGGATAAGTAATGTATGTACACAGTGACTGCACCAACAGAATAGTGAGTGCAGCTCTGGAGTATAATTCAGGATGTAAATCAGGATTAGTACAGGGTAAGTAATGTATGTACACAGTGACTCCACCAGCAGAATAGTGAGTGCAGCTCTGGAGTATAATACAGGATGTAACTCAGGATCAGTACGGGATAAGTAATGTATGTACACAGTGACTGCACCAGCAGAATAGTGAGTGCATCTCTGGAGTATAATACAGGATGTAACTCAGGGTCAGTACAGGATAAGTAATGTAAGGTATGTACACAGTGACTGCACCAGCAGAATAGTGAGTGCAGCTCTGGAGTATAATACAGGATGTAACTCAGGATCAGTACAGGATAAGTAATGTATGTACACAGTAACTGCACCAGCAGAATAGTGAGTGCAGCTCTGGAGTATAATACAGGATGTAACTCAGGATCTGTACAGGATAAGTAATGTATGTACACAGTGACTGCACCAGCAGAATAGTGAGTGCAGCTCTGCAGTATAATACAGGATGTAACTCAGGATCAGTACAGGATAAGTAATGTATGTACACAGTAATTTCACCAGCAGAATAATGAGTGCAGCTCTGGAGTATAATACAGGGTGTAACTCAGGATCAGTACAGGATAAGTAATGTATGTACACAGTGACTGCACCAGCAGAATAGTGAGTGCAGCTCTGGAGTATAATACAGGATGTAACTCAGGATCAGTACAGGATAAGTAATGTATGTACACAGTAATTTCACCAGCAGAATAATGAGTGCAGCTCTGGAGTATAATACAGGGTGTAACTCAGGATCAGTACAGGATAAGTAATGTATGTACACAGTGACTGCACCAGCAGAATAGTGAGTGCAGCTCTGCAGTATAATACAGGATGTAACTCAGGATCAGTACAGGATAAGTAATGTATGTACACAGTGACTGCACCAGCAGAATAGTGAGTGCAGCTCTGGAGTATAATACAGGATCAGTACAGGATAAGTAATGTATGTACACAGTGACTGCACCAGCAGAATAGTGAGTGCAGCTCTGCAGTATAATACAGGATGTAACTCAGGATCAGTACAGGATAAGTAATGTATGTACACAGTGACTGCACCAGCAGAATAGTGAGTGCAGCTCTGGAGCATAATACAGGATGTAACTCAGGATCAGTACAGGATGAGTAATGTATGTACGCAGTGATTTCACCAGCGGAATAATGAGTGCAGCTCTGGAGTATAATACAGGATGTAACTCAGGATCAGTACAGGATAAGTAATGTATGTACACAGTGACTGCACCCGCAGAATAGTGAGTGCAGCTCTGGAGTATAATACAGGATGTAACTCAGGATCAGTACAGGATAAGTAATCTATGTACACAGTGACTCAACCAGCAGAATAGTAAATGCAGCTCTGGAGTATAATACAGGATGTAACTCTGAATCAGTACAGGATAAGTAATGTATGTACACAGTGACTGCACCAGCAGAATAGTGAGTGCAGCTCTGGAGTATAATACAGGATGTAACTCAGGATCAGTACAGGGTAAGTAATGTATGTACACAGTGACTCCACCAGCAGAATAGTGAGTGCAGCTCTGGAGTATAATACAGGATGTAACTCAGGATCAGTACGGGATAAGTAATGTATGTACACAGTGACTGCACCAGCAGAATAGTGAGTGCAGCTCTGGAGTATAATACAGGATGTAACTCAGGGTCAGTACAGGATAAGTAATGTAAGGTATGTACACAGTGACTGCACCAGCAGAATAGGGAGTGCAGTTCTAAAGTATAATACAGGATGTAACTCAGGATCAGTACAGGATAAGTAATGTATGTACACAGTGACTGCACCAGCAGAATAGTGAGTGCAGCTCTGGAGTATAATACAGGATGTAACTCAGGATCAGTACAGGATAAGTAATGTATGTACACAGTAACTGCACCAGCAGAATAGTGAGTGCAGCTCTGGAGTATAATACAGGATGTAACTCAGGATCTGTACAGGATAAGTAATGTATGTACACAGTGACTGCACCAGCAGAATAGTGAGTGCAGCTCTGCAGTATAATACAGGATGTAACTCAGGATCAGTACAGGATAAGTAATGTATGTACACAGTAATTTCACCAGCAGAATAATGAGTGCAGCTCTGGAGTATAATACAGGGTGTAACTCAGGATCAGTACAGGATAAGTAATGTATGTACACAGTGACTGCACCAGCAGAATAGTGAGTGCAGCTCTGCAGTATAATACAGGATGTAACTCAGGATCAGTACAGGATAAGTAATGTATGTACACAGTGACTGCACCAGCAGAATAGTGAGTGCAGCTCTGGAGTATAATACAGGATCAGTACAGGATAAGTAATGTATGTACACAGTGACTGCACCAGCAGAATAGTGAGTGCAGCTCTGCAGTATAATACAGGATGTAACTCAGGATCAGTACAGGATAAGTAATGTATGTACACAGTGACTGCACCAGCAGAATAGTGAGTGCAGCTCTGGACCATAATACAGGATGTAACTCAGGATCAGTACAGGATAAGTAATGTATGTACACAGTGACTGCACCCGCAGAATAGTGAGTGCAGCTCTGGAGTATAATACAGGATGTAACTCAGGATCAGTACAGGATAAGTAATCTATGTACACAGTGACTCAACCAGCAGAATAGTAAATGCAGCTCTGGAGTATAATACAGGATGTAACTCTGAATCAGTACAGGATAAGTAATGTATGTACACAGTGACTGCACCAGCAGAATAGTGAGTGCAGCTCTGGGGTATAATACAGGATATAACTCAGGATCAGTACAGGATAAGTAATGTATGTACACAGTGACTGCACCAGCAGAATAGTGAGTGCAGCTCTGGAGTATAATACAGGATGTAACTCAGGATCAGTACAGGGTAAGTAATGTATGTACACAGTGACTGGACCAGCAGAATAGTGAGTGCAGCTCTGCAGTATAATACAGGATGTAACTCAGGATCAGTACAGGATAAGTAATGTATGTACACAGTGACTGCACCAGCAGAATAGTGAGTGCAGCTCTGGAGTATAATACAGGATCAGTACAGGATAAGTAATGTATGTACAC
The DNA here is from genome assembly GCF_905171765.1 of Bufo bufo. NCBI lineage: Eukaryota > Metazoa > Chordata > Amphibia > Anura > Bufonidae > Bufo > Bufo bufo. Next base: position 5,332,393 of record NC_053397.1, on the reverse strand, counting down.
AGTGACTGCACCAGCAGAATAGTGAGTGCAGCTCTGCAGTATAATACAGGATGTTACTCAGGATCAGTACAGGATAAGTAATGTATGTAAACAGTGACTGCACCAGCAGAATAGTGAGTGCAGCTCTGGAGCATAATGCAGGATGTAACTCAGGATCAGTACAGGATGAGTAATGTATGTACGCAGTGATTTCACCAGCAGAATAATGAGTGCAGCTCTGGAGTATAATACAGGATGTAACTCAGGATCAGTACAGGATAAGTAATGTATGTACACAGTGACTGCACCCGTAGAATAGTGAGTGCAGCTCTGGAGTATAATACAGGATGTAACTCAGGATCAGTACAGGATAAGTAATCTATGTACACAGTGACTGCACCAGCAGAATAGTAAATGCAGCTCTGGAGTATAATACAGGATGTAACTCAGGATCAGTACAGGATAAGTAATGTATGTACACAGTGACTGCACCAGCAGAATAGTGAGTGGAGCTCTGGAGTATAATACAGGATGTAACTCAGGATCAGTACAGGGTAAGTAATGTATGTACACAGTGACTGGACCAGCAGAATAGTGAGTGCAGCTCTGCAGTATAATACAGGATGTAACTCAGGATCAGTACAGGATAAGTAATGTATGTACACAGTGACTGCACCAGCAGAAGAGTGAGTGCAGCTCTGGAGTATAATACAGGATCAGTACAGGATAAGTAATGTATGTACACAGTAACTGCACCAGCAGAATAGTGAGTGCAGCTCTGGAGTATAATACAGGATGTAACTCAGGATCAGTACAGGATAAGTAATGTATGTAGACAGTGACTGCACCAGCAGAATAGTGAGTGCAGCTCTGCAGTATAATACAGGATGTAACTCAGGATCAGTACAGGATAAGTAATGTATGTACACAGTGACTGCACCAGCAGAATAGTGAGTGCAGCTCTGGAGTATAATACAGGATGTAACTCTGATTATGTAGACTGATTCTATATGTGACCTGTGGTATTGAGCATAAGGTTGAAGCTGCAGTTAAAGGGGCGGTGAAGAATTCTAACAGTCGGGGATCAGACACTTTATTTACATTGCACTGATGTTTCATCACAGAATTTTCCATCCTGCGCTTCTTCTCAACGCTCTTTATTGGTCACCAGTGAACAGTGATCTCGATAATTTAGTGCAAATAAGACATAGAAGGAAACACATTGTCTCATTATCACATAGTCTGCAGCATTTGTGATTGAACGGGGGCCTAATGAGTCACTACGGGGCCCCACAGCTTACACTGGGGCCCCTCTTCTCTATGACCAGCATTAGCAGCAAGTGAGTTCAGGATACGGAAATGTTCTGGATATTGTGGTCTCTGCTTTTTCCCCAGTGTTGTTTCCACCCAGCAACCTCCAGATTCCTCTACTCTGCCACTGGTCACAGTGGTCCTCAGCTGCTCCTCCTGGTAGTCACCCCCATGTCACCGAGATCCACTGGTTGCTGCCATCGGTTGTGTCACATTCTCCCACTGCTGTAGATACGGACTGTACACGTCCAGTGGTCCCTCTGGATTTCTCAGCCATTTGTCCTGTATATAGTCACACTTTAAGGAGCTGAACGCCTTCCTGCCGCCTCATCGTCTTCTTTGTCTGGGGGTCCGTACTCCTCATGGGGCCCCCATGTTCCTCATGGCCTGTATCATTTTAGGGCCAGCATCAATAGGTTTGTGCGAGGAGACATAATGAAGGTTTGGTGTCCTGCAAGACCAAAGAACCTAAGCAGCCATTCCTGGTGGTCTCTACAGATGACCGGCTCAGTCTCTCCAGACACTTCCTGCAGGATCCTTGAGGCCTGACCTTCCATGATGTCATCATGACATCATCAGCTCCGGCCTTCTCTCCACATCAGAGGGACGAGGTCGTAGAGTCAACCACTTCACGGCCATTGCACACCGTGGGGACGTACTGGACGGTGGAACCTGCAAACACAATTCAGTTATTGCAGCGTCCCCGGACCCTCTCCAGCTGCTTTATGGGGGCAGACTGGTGTTTCTTTAGGTTTTCTATGGGGTTGTTGCTGCAGATTTATTAGACTACTTTGGTACTACTGTAGGGAGAAGCATTAATGAGCACTTCGTTAACTCCCTCGTTAGAGAGGACGCAGAGTCTCTGCAGGTTAATGGGATGCCAGCGGCTTCTCTAAGGTCGTGAATTTAAATCAAGCCATTAAAAGGGTCCCTGGGGCATCACGGGCAGGAGGAGCAGAGGAAAGGACAATGGAGAAGGGGCTTGTGGTCCTCCATCTGCATTGCTCCACATCTGACCTGTGGTTAATAGCAGCAGCATATGGGACCTCGCTATAGGGATTCGCCGTCTGCGCCAGGACCGAATAATAAAGACCCTTCAGCCTAAGAGCTAATGCAGCTTGGGAGGGGGTCGGGGGGCTCGTCCTGCATCTCTCCATCTTCTAGCTGAAGAATACCATGTCCTCAGCTGATCTGTAACTACATGCCCCGGAAGCCCTGCTACTGCCCCCCGACTATAGGTACAAGCATTGGGCCAGATAGAACTTTTCTTATATTACTACTGCTCAGTGGTCTCCAGACGCCCGGTCCAGACCTCAAATATGTGGCCCCGATGCATCTCTGTATACTGATATCTATAGCTGGAGGACGACCCCCATGTGGTGCCATCCATGTTGAAGAGCAGAATAGTTGGGCAGTGTTTGCACCGGACGGCTCAGGGGCTGATATCACGTTTACTGACCCCCCTGAATATTTACTGGGGCAACGCCCCTCATACTCACCACGCGACCCTCCTGCCCCGGTGGCACTGAAGCGGTTGGTGGCACTGCGGTGGCTAGTGACATTTTTCTGTGGCTGGAACATTATTATGTGGATCTTTGGAGTAAACAGACATCCTAGGACAACAGAGCCACTGAGACTGACCGACACGCACAGGGTGGTCGTCTGAACCTGAAACCGAGGACACAATGGAAGAGAATTCATATACTGGTCACAACAGGAAAAAACTCTCATCATCCTCATGGTATAATACAGGAATCAACCAGAGAAAAGCCTTATAGACACAGAAATCCTGCACGATTCACCCACCTACAGCGGAGCCCGTATCTGGCAGACACAATGTATCATCACCTGGGAGCAGATACATTGTGTTATGAACTGACAACAGATACAATGTATCATCAACTGACAACAGATACAATGTGTTATCAGCTGAGAGCAGACACAATGTATCATCACCTGAGAGCAGATACAATGTGTTATGAACTGACAACAGATACAATGTATCATCAACTGCCAACAGATACAATATGTTATCGGCTGAGGACAGATACAGTATATCATCATACCTGGGGGCAGATACGTTGTATCATCACAACTGAGAGCAGATACAATGTATCATAACACCAGAAAGCAGATACAATGTATCATCATACTTGGCAGCAGATACAATATATCATCACACCTGAGAGCAGATACAATGTATCATCATACTTGGGAGCAGATACAATATATCACACCTGAGAGCAGATACAATGTATCATCACACCCGAGAGCAGATACAATGTATCATCATACCTGGGAGCAGATACAATGTATGATCACACCTGAGGACAGATACAATGCATCATCATACCTAGGAGCAGATACAATATATCATCATACCTGGGAGCAGATACAATGTATCATCATACCTGGGAGCAGATACAATGTATGATCACACCTGAGGACAGATACAATATATCACACCTGGGAGCAGATACAATGTATTGTCATACCTGGGAGCAGATACAATATATCATCACAGCTGAGAGCAGATACAATGTATCATCATACTTGGCAGCAGATACAATATATCATCACAGCTGAGAGCAGATACAATGTATCATCATACTTGGGAGCAGATACAATATATCACACCTGAGAGCAGATACAATGTATCATCATACCTGGGAGCAGATACAATATATTATCACACCTGGGAGCAGATACAATATATCACACCTGAGAGCAGATACAATGTATCATCACACCTGAGAGCAGATACAATGTATCATCATACCTGGGAGCAGATACAATATATCATCATACCTGGGAGCAGATACAATATATCATCATACCTGGGAGCAGATACAATATATCATCATACCTGGGAGCAGATACAATGTATCATCATACCTGGGAGCAGATACAATGTTTGATCACCTGAGGACAGATACAAGCAGCAGACGTTGGATCTGCATTGGGCAGCACATGAGCTGGTATGAGGCATAGTATGGGGGCACCTCCTATAGTTGACATGTATATCAAGATTGAATGTTCCAGCTGAAACAAGTCAAGGGGGCGCAAAACTATCCCCCCTTGAGGGCATGCTATGTGTTAACTGTCACCAGGTCGCATTCCCAACCCTTGGACTGCACTAATCCAAATTGTGACACCCTAAATGGACATTCTGAGGGGACCATTGGGAGGTTGCACTTGGCATCTTTTAGATATAGAGGAAGATGCTGGAGGTGAGCAGCAGTGAGGTGTTTCTGGAAGATGGTGGATGCACCACGGACAAGAGGGGTGAAAGACTTAGAGCGCAGATGAAGAAGATATGAGAGCGCAGCAAGTGACCTACAAGGAATGGAGGGATGCTGCATGATACTCCCCAAACCTGTGATCCAGCGCAGGAAGTGCTGCCCTATTACAGTCCCTCTGAATAAAGGAGTATGGCTATAAGGGGCAGCGTTAGCAGGTGCATCCAGAACCTGGCGTCTGAAGGGCAGGGGATGGATGAGGGATAGACAAGGGTAGGTGCCCACCTAGGGCATGACCTTGCAGCAAAGATCGGAAGGTGCAATGCTCAAGACACAACTGCTGCATTATTGCAGTAAATCATGGCAAAAACCTTGATAAAACTAAGATGATTCCTATAACACAAATCTTGTGCTGGACCTTTTACGTTTGAAGGACCTGCAGTCACATCACCGTCTGGGAAGGTCCTCAAACCAGTGAATGTAGCTGCATAGAGGAGGAGGAGGAGGAGGCAGTGAGCTGCTCTGTGTATGTGTCTGTATTTATCTAGGGGTCTGTGTTTGTTTTTAGGGTCTGATCTGGGGTCTGTATTCATTTAGGGGGTCCTCACCCTGTAATCACTTGAGGTGACATAGAAGATGGGCAGGAAGGCGAGCCAGATGATGCAGGTGGTGTACATGGTGAACCCAATGAATTTGGCTTCGTTAAAGTTCTCGGGACACTTCCTGGTCTTGAATGCATAGAGGGTGCAGAGCAGAACCAGGAGGACGTTGTAGGAGAGGGACACCAACATGCTGCTGTCACCACTATTACACTTCAGTGTTACCACGTATCGCTTATCAGGGGCCGTGTCCTTGCGAGTCCCAGCCGGCTCGAGAAGCAGCCACCCCAGCACCACAAGCAGCTGGCAGGAGATGAGCGCCATGCAAATCCCGACCTGGGAGGCCGGACTTATGAAGCGAGGTCTCTGCACCCCATCTTGTGCACCATTGAAGATGCGGGCAATCCGGTTGGTTTTTGTCAACAGAGCCGAGTAGCAAATAGCAAAGGACGTGCCGAGCCCTAGACGACGAAGCGTGCAAACACCGGTGGATGGCTTGGCAATGAAGATGAAGGTCATGGCATAGCAGAGCAGCACTCCAATCAGCAGGATGTAACAGAGCTCTCGCCCTGAGGCCTTCACGACGGGCGTATTATTATTCTGAACAAACATCCAAATCACAAACAGGGTGGAGAGTAGACCCAGGCAGGAGAGGCAGACGGGCCCCAGGGCCCAGGCATCACTCCAGCGGATGTACTCCTGAGGAAGCTCGAAGCAGTCTTTGAGGTCCGCATTGGGCCAGTACCCCAGGCCACAGTCCTTACAAGTGAACTCATCGAGGAGGTACTCGTGTGGCTGGCAGGGGATGCAGATCCAGCAGCAGACATCTCCAGGCTGCATGCTCTTCACCTCATTTTTCTTGCAAGGGTCACTGCACTGAGACACAGGCACCGAGCTGAGCGCCCATGGGATCCGGCTGGTATTGAGCGTCAGCTCCTCAGCCCAGTAGCCGACTTTCTGGTAGCGGTATTGTCCATTTGTTTTCTGGAAGCAGAAGATGTTGTAACGACCTATTCCATCACCAAACTTGTCAAATCTCACAATGCTGTGAGTGTCCGGAGGAGGGAACGGAGCTGAAGGAAAACAGAAGACTCGTTAGAGACACTGCTTATGGTAACAAGGGTCTGAACTAAGCAGGACGAAGACACAGCGTGCGGATGATGAGACTCCCAATCCAGAGCCAAGTCAGCAGACCGCCCGTTACATCTCCAACCGGTGGCTCAACAGCTGTTGCAAAACTACAACTCCCAGCATGCTCATTCCAGCTGTCAGAGGATGCTAGGAATTTGGTTCTGAAACAGCCGGAGAGCCGCATATTGGAAAGCTGTCCTAAGACACCCTGGAGGAGAAATGTTCTAATGGGCCTCTCCAGGCTACTCTCACACCCGCGGTTTGGCTTTCCGTTTCTGAGATCCGTTCAGGGCTCAGCGGTCCAAAACGGTTCAGTTTTGCCCTAATGCATTCTGAATGGATAAGGATCCGCTCAGAACGCATCAGTTCGCCTCCGTTACGTCTCCATTCCGCTATGGATGCCGCTTGCAGCGTTTTGGTGTCCGTCTGACGAAACTCAGCCGTCCTGGCGCACAATGTAAGTCAACGGGGACCGATCAGTTTTCTATGACACAATAGAAAACGGATCCGTCCTCCACTGACTTTCAATGGTGTTCAAGACGGATCCGTTTTGGTTATGTTAAAGATAATACAAACGGATCCGTTCTGAACGAATGCAGACGCTTGTATTATCTGAACGGATCCGCACCAAACGCGGGTGTGAAAAGGTAGCGTTAATTATGCAACTTTGTAACATACTGTGTGTTTCCTTTTTTTGCTGTCAGTGAATGGAAGCTTTCTTGTTTACATTCAGAGGTTGAAAACTTGTGAAGATTATGTTCTGCATTACATGAGCCTCCCATTCACTGACAGCAAGCAGAGAATGCTATTATTGGCAGCTCTTGTTGATCAACAGTTCTAGGCGTTATTTCAGGACGTTTTGGAAAATGTCAGACGTAAAGTGACGTTAAACAGTCTACAGATGAGGACACTGCAAAGGAATCTGAACATCGTAGAATCTGCTCACCATCGAACTTCACGTTCAGGATGTAATCCCGGTAGAAGCGGCGTCCATTGATTGGGTTCATAAAGGGGCACATGCTGCTGGCGTTGGGGCACAGGGTCTGGTGCATGTTGTGCAGGGCGTGAGCAATAGCGTAAACAGCATTCACCACAAACATGATCTTGGATTCTTGCTCGAATTTGACGTCTTGCAGGGAATGCTTCATGCAGTCTGAAGAATTGAGCCGGCACTGAAACTTATTCTCCCAGAATTCCTTGAAGAACGGATTTCGAGTGTTATTGAGTGGATGTAAAGACTGGAAATATCTTGAGAACTCAAACAGCGGGTACGATGCCAGCTCAATGGTGATGGCGCCTTCAGCCACCTCCTCACTCCCGGACACCACGCTCTCCAGTGCTCCCCAACCATCGCTCGCCACCCACATAAAGGAAACGTTGAGTTGCTGGGCAGCAGCCAGAAGTTCTCGGGCATCCTCAATCTTGGTGAAGAGCACGATAACCCGGGCACTAGGTTTCTGCTGGAGGGCTTTGATTACACTGGTAAAGGTCTTCTTGTTCATGGAGCGCCCAACCTTTTCGGAGGTAGCAATGCAAATATTACGAGCCCTTGCCTCCTGCTCGAAGGCTTCAATGCCAGTCTCACCATAATCCCCTTCAGATGCAACAGTAGACACATAGGTCCAGTTGAAGAAGCGTAGGATCTCTGCCATGGCCTTGGCTTGGAAGAAGTCAGGAGGAACAGTGCGGGCAAAGAAGTCATAACGGGTCTTGTCACTCAGCTTGGCACTTGTAGAGGCGTAACTGATCTGTGGGATCTGGAAGAGCCTCAGGAGGTTGGCAACCTGGGAGAATGGAGAAAATATGAGTTGGGGTATAGCATGGAGACAACGATATCACCAGAGAAGTCACAAGGTCCCTAAATAACCGTGCAACTATTCTTAAATGCCTGTCTGTGTGCAAGGTGCAAGAAACGCCCAATATAAAGTCAATATGAAGGCCAGAGGAGAATGGGTACCCTGCAAGTACACCTTATGTAGCTTCACCGGGCCCCTCAGGAAAAAAAGGGCCAGAACCCATGTTTATAGAAACAAGAGTGAGAGCCTTCTGGTGTAACATGAAGCGGTGTGTAATGCCGCCCAACTACCACACACCTCCATAAAACTGGTGTCTTTTCATGGCCTAGAAAAGCCTTCGGGCTCCCAAGGAACCAAGTGCAAGTGTGACCTTTGCACATTCTATAGCTTTGCCCCCCAGATTTCTATTGGATCAATGTTTCAACACATTAATTAATATATGCAGAGGTCCCTCAAGTTACAATATTAATTGGTTCCAGGAAAACCATTGTATGTTGAAACCATTGTAAGTTGAGTAATTGGTTCCAAAGCCCCAAAATGTCATCCAAGATAAGAGAAAGTGAAGATTTAAGAGAAATAAGCAGATAACTAAGAGAGAGAAAGCAAGTCCTTACATATAACAGTCAGGAATGGCTGCTAACTCGCAACTAATACCAGATATTTTACCAGAGAAGTGGCCTTGATTGGTTGGATCTGAGTCTAAAACATTGTATGTTGAATCTAGTTTCAACTGACGATGGGTCAGAAAAGACCATTGTATGTTGAAAATGTTGTATCCTGAGGCCATTGTGTCTTGAGGGACCACTGTACCCCCCTCCTCCTATAGTCACTCCTGTCACCATGCCATGAAGAAGGAAGCTGCTGTCTCTGATCGTAGGGTGGTCCCTAAAAGAGATTACAAATATGGCTGATGTTCTTCCTAGAAATGTTCAATGAGAGAAAACCTGGAGTCTGTGAGTGTCTGGACCTAAGACAACTCTGACTGTCTCACTTATGGGACTGGTCTTTGGCTTAACCCTGGCACATAAAAGTCCATGATGGGGATTTTCTGACAGTTTCAGTCAATGACATTCACATTATTCTGGGTTCTGTTTCCATTAACAATGTCCTGCCTCTGACAACCATCCCTGAACAGATACTTCTCTTATCCCCTAAAGGTTGGCCCTAGGCTGATCTCAGCAGACACCATACCAACAACCTTCTATGACAATAGCCTTGGTATTATGTTGAATCTGATGGCGTTGGCCAGGTCAGCCCCTCAGGACAGTCACTAATCGTCCTCTCGAGTGTTTGATTCCCCTGCAGTGCCCCCACAGGAGAAATGAAGTATTACATAGTACATATAGAAATCACTGGGTTCTCTATGTAATGTATGGTCCTACAGAGAGACCTTGTTGGTGGCCACTCTCTACCTTGGCTAATAGATAATTGTTCTCCATAGCGGAAGCCACAATTAACTTAGAACTCTCTAAAGTGGTTATAAAAATACATGTTGTTAACCAGACAATCCCTTTAATGAAGAGGAGGCCCTCTAGTATCTGCTGAGGTGCCAGAAAATCAACTTCATGTGACGGAGGCCTCGTCTCTATGCATGAAATGCACCAGCACAGATGTTCTTCCATGCATTTACCTGTATAGAGACATCACTATAAGAGCCTCCAATGACTCCACTGATCGCTGTGAGTGTATCCCCATGGATAGCATAGGATCCATCCGGGCAGATGTACTGAGGACCATCACCCCGAGTCAAGGATCCTCGCACCAACTCCAAGGCTTGCTCTAGGGCATAGGTATCTTTGGAGCATGTGTCCAAAATGTGCGCTCCCAGTTTAAGTCCTGGAAGAATTCTGGGGTCCTTGTTAATGGCATCTAAAGCAAAAAGCATGGCCTCCAGCCGCTGCAAGCCCCGATGCTCGTTCATGCGTCCACACTCAGATCCAGGGCCCCCTTTCTCATGGACTGGAAAGAGGCCTCCTATGACCAAATCACCTTCAAAACGGATCTCCGGTCTGGGGATTTTGCTGCTTTTCTCAGTGCTAAAGACAGGAAGCAAGAACAGCGTCCAGAAGAGGTTAGCCATTGGCTCAACCAGGACTGTGAAATGTAGGAATAAAATACTGAGAAGTCACTTCAGGAACTGCTGGAGAACAGGAGAAGGCATAGAGGAACCAAGAATGAATCCTGCTCCTTTATCCTGAGTAGAGAGAAAGAGAGAGACAGAGAGAAAGGTCAAAGCTACAAGTGGTGAAAGACACAAGAGAAACTAGCTTCTTTACCTCATATCATTCACTGTACATAAACTACACCGGTCTACAAGGAGGCAGTACTATCTGCATCTACATCATATACAAGGAGACACAGGGAGGCAGTGATATCAGTATCTACATCATATACAGGGAGAGACAAGGAGGCAGTACTATCTGCATCTACATCATATACAAGGAGACACAGGGAGGCAGTGATATCAGTATCTACATCATATACAGGGAGAGACAAGGAGGCAGTACTATCTGCATCTACATCATATACAAGGAGACACAGGGAGGCAGTGATATCAGTATCTACATCATATACAGGGAGAGACAAGGAGGCAGTACTATCTGCATCTACATCATATACAAGGAGACACAGGGAGGCAGTACTATCTGTATCTACATCATATACAAGGAGACACAGGGAGGCAGTGATATCTGTACCTACATCATATACAGGGAGAGACAAGGAGGCAGTACTAGCTGTACATACATCATTTACAGGGAGAGACAGGGAGGCAGTACTATCTGTATCTAGGTAATTTACAGGGAGAGACAGAACTATCTGTACCTACATCATTTACAAGGAGGCAGTACTATCTGTACCTACAACATGTACAGGGAGAGACAGGGAGGCAGTACTATCTGTACCTACATCATTTACAGGGAGGCAGTACTATCTGTACCTACAACATTTACAGAGAGAGACAAGGAGGCAGTACTATCTGCATCTATATCATATACAAGGAGACACAGGGGGGCAGTGATATCAGTATCTACATAATTTATTGGGAGACACAGGGAGGCAGTACTATCTGTATCTACATCATTTAGAGGTAGACACAGGGAGGAAGTACTATCTGTACCTACATCATTTACAGGAAGAGATGGGGAGGCAGTACTATCTGTATCTAGGTAATTTACAGGGAGAGACAGAACTATCTGTACCTACATCATTTACAAGGAGGCAGTACTATCTGTACCTACAACATTTACAGGGAGAGACAAGGAGGAAGTACTATCTGTACCTACATCATTTACAGGAAGAGATGGGGAGGCAGTACTATCTGTATCTAGGTAATTTACAGGGAGAGATAGAGAGATAGTACTATCTGTACCTACATCATTTACAGGGAGGCAGTACTATCTGTACCTACAACATTTACAGGGAGAGATAAGGAGGCAGTACTATCTGTAACTGCATCATTTACAGGGAGAGACAGGGAATCATTTACAAGGAGGCAGTGCTATCATTACCTCTTTATCATTTACAGGGAGGCAGTACTATCTGCATCTATATCATATACAAGGAGACACAGGGAGGCAGTAATATCAGTATCTAATAATATATTGGGAGACACAGAGAGGCAGTACTATCTGTATCTACATCATTTAGAGGTAGACACAGGGAAGCAGTACTATCTGTACCTACATCATTTACAGGGAGAGACAGGGAGGCAGTACTATCTGTATCTAGGTTATTTACAGGGAGAGACAGTACTATCTGTACCTACAACATTTACAGGGAGAGACAAGGAGGCAGTACTATCTGTACCTACAACATTTACAGGGAGAGACAAGGGGGCAGTACTATCTGTACCTACATCATTTACAAGGAGGCAGTGCTATATTTACCTCTTTATCACTTACAGGGAGAGACAGGGAATCAGTACTATCTGTACCTACATCATTTACAAGGAGGCAGTGCTATCTTTACCTCTTTATCATTTACAGGGAGAGACAGGAAGGCAGTACTATCTGTACCTACATCATATAAAAGGAGAGACAGGGAGGCAGTGATATCTGTATCTACATCATTTATAGGGAGGCAGTGATATCTGTATCTACATCATTTATAGGGAGACAGAAAGGCAGTACTATCTGTACCTACATAATTTACAGGAAGAGACAGGGAGGCAGCACTATCTGTACCTACATCATTTACAGGGAGAGACAGGGAGGTAGTAATATCTGTACCTACATCATTTACAGGGAGGCAGTACTATCTGTACCTACAACATTTACAGGGAGAGACAGGGAGGCAGTACTATCTGTGTCTAGGTAATTTACAGGGAGAGACAGAGAGACCGTACTATCTGTACCTACATCATTTACAGGCAGGCAGTACTATCTGTACCTACAACATTTACAGGGAGAGACAAGGAGGCAGTACTATCTGCATCTATATTAAATACAAGGAGACACAGGGAGGCAGTGATATCAGTATCTACATAATTTATTGGGAGACACAGGGAGGCAGTACTATCTGTATCTACATCATTTAGAGGTAGACACAGGGAGGAAGTACTATCTGTACCTACATCATTTACAGGAAGAGATGGGGAGGTAGTACTATCTTTATTTAGGTAATTTACAGGGAGAGATAGAGAGACAGTACTATCTGTACCTACATCATTTACAGGGAGGCAGTACTATCTGTACCTACAACATTTACAGGGAGAGATAAGGAGGCAGTACTATCTGTAACTGCATCATTTACAGGGAGAGACAAGGGGGCAGTACTATCTGTACCTACATCATTTACAAGGAGGCAGTGCTATCATTACCTCTTTATCATTTACAGGGAGGCAGTACTATCTGCATCTATATCATATACAAGGAGACACAGGGAGGCAGTAATATCAGTATCTACATAATTTATTGGGAGACACAGAGAGGCAGTACTATCTGTATCTACATCATTTAGAGGTAGACACAGGGAAGCAGTACTGTCTGTACCTACATCATTTACAGGGAGAGACAGGGAGGCAGTACTATCTGTATCTAGGTTATTTACAGGGAGAGACAGTACTATCTGTACCTACATAATTTACAGGGAGGCAGTACTATCTGTACCTACAACATTTACAGGGAGAGACAAGGAGGCAGTACTATCTGTACCTACAACATTTACAGGGAGAGACAAGGGGGCAGTACTATCTGTACCTACATCATTTACAAGGAGGCAGTGCTATCTTTACCTCTTTATCATTTACAGGGAGAGACAGGAAGGCAGTACTATCTGTACCTACATCATATAAAAGGAGAGACAGGGAGGCAGTGATATCTGTATCTACATCATTTATAGGGAGGCAGTGATATCTGTATCTACATCATTTATAGGGAGACAGAAAGGCAGTACTATCTGTACCTACATAATTTACAGGAAGAGACAGGGAGGCAGCACTATCTGTACCTACATCATTTACAGGGAGAGACAGGGAGGCAGTGCTATCTGTATCTATGTCATTTACAGGGAGAGACAGGGAAACAGTACTATCTGTACCTCTATCATTTACAAAGAGGCAGTACTATCTGTACCTTTTTATCATTTACAGGGAGAGACAGGGAGGCAGCACTATCTGTACCTACATCATTTACAGCGAGGCAGTACTATCTGTATCTACATCATTTACAGCGAGGCAGTACTATCTGTACCTACATCATATACAGGGAGAGACAGGGAGGCAGTAATATCTGTACCTACATCATTTACAGGGAAACCGGGAGGCAGTACTATCTGTACCTACATCATTTACAGGGAGAGACAGGGACGCAGTGATATCTGTATCTACATCATCTACAGGGAGAGACAGGGAGGCAGTGCTATCTGTACCTACATCATTTACAGGGAGAGACAGGGAGGCAGTGCTATCTGTACCTACATCATATATGGAAAAAGTGAGGGAGACAGCACTATCTTTGTTGGATATATTATTGCCCCCTGGAATGGTCACTGTTGTATTACAATGATATCTAAGCACAGCGCTGGAGATGACAGACTGATATGGACCTTAGATTGTGAGCCCCATTGGGGACAGTTGGATGATGCTGATGTCTGTAAGGTGCTGCAGAATATAGTATCGCTATATCAGTGCAAAAAGAAATAAACTAAGTGATGGGGACTGTGAGCTCCACAGAACTCTGTTGCCTTCAATCGAACATTATGTACCAGAATCTCCCGGATCATTTAACTCTCGCTGCTTAGAACAATCCCCTATTCTGCCCCCTCCCAACATGTAGCGCCATAGAGACACACAACCCGGATGAGACATAAAACATCAGCGCATCTGAGAGGAGGAAGAGCGGCAACCAGTGCACTGTCCACTACTAGAGCCATAGAATAAGCCAGGCATGGACTACTGAGCTTCTCATTCAAATTCCACTCATTCCTCTCCTGAAATCCTCTGTGCTGCTGGGGACCCTGCTCCTTCTACTATGTAACTCTCACTCTGTGACCTCCACAAGATCTGCACACTCCTCTCCTGAAATTCTCTGTGCTGCTGGGACCCTGCTTCTTCCACTATGTAACTTTCAGACTGGTTCTTCAGTCAGGTCAGACTTCAGGGAATGGGGGGGAGGGGTACAAACTTCTTTATGCTATGTGTGATTGCAGGTGACACGGAGGGACTGACACATGGACACATTGCAGGGACCCCATAGAGTCTATAGGACAGGCATCCACCTCGCACTCATCTCCAGGGCGGCCACTGGGATTCTCTGCTGTGGTCAGGTTCCTGGCTGAAAGTGTTCGGTTCTTGGGAAATTCTAGAAGGACTCGGTCTCACCTTCTTTCCTCCCACACATCACCTACCGGGTGTACACAAATGTCCCAGAATATCCTGCAATGCCTTTTAAGCTGGACCCTCAGCCACGGACCCCCGCAGCCAGGAGGTCTTTATCCTGCACAGTACAAAGCACTAATCTGCCGCTATACACCACACATCCATCTGGCTAAAACCCCCACCCCCAGCTCCTTCACTGCTCCCCTCTGTATATTTTCTCATATTTGAATGTGTAATATGTTACTGGATCCCAGGGACTTCACATATTTCATGTCATTTCAAAAGGAACCTGTTGGCAGGAAGGACTAGTACAACTAAAAAAAAGAAATGGGGCCATTAAGGGCAGCTCACTACACACAGATTATACAGTCACCACTAGGGGGAGCTCACTACATACAGATTATACAGCCACCACTAGGGGGAGCTCACTACATACAGATTATACAGTCACCACTAGAGGGAGATCACTACATACAGATTATACAGCCACCACTAGGGGAGCTCACTACACACAGATTATACAGCCACCACTAGAGGGAGCTCACTACACACAGATAATATGGACACCACTAGGGGGAGCTCACTACATACAGATTATACAGCCACCACTAGGGAGAGCTCACTACACACAGATATTACAGCCACCACTAGAGGGAGCTCACTACATACAGATTATACAGCCACCACTAGAGGGAGCTCACTACATACAGATAATACAGTCACCACTAGAGGGAGCTCACTACATACAGGTTATACAGCCACCACTAGGGAGAGCTCACTACACACAGATATTACAGCCACCACTAGGGGAAGCTCACTACACACAGATTATACAGCCACCACTAGAGGGAGCTCACTACACACAGATAATACAGCCACCACTAGGGGGAGCTCACTACACACAGATAATACAGCCACCACTAGAGGGAGCTCACTACACACAGATTATACAGCCACCGCTAGGGGGAGCTCACTACATACAGATTATACAGCCACCACTAGAGGGAGCTCACTACATACAGATCATACAGCCACCACTAGGGGGAGCTCACTACATACAGATTATACAGCCACCACTAGAGGGAGCTCACTACATACAGATTATACAGTCACCACTAGAGGCAGCTCACTACATACAGATTATACAGCCACCACTAGAGGGAGCTCACTACATACAGATTATACAGTCACCACTAGAGGGAGCTCACTACATACAGATTATACAGTCACCACTAGAGGGAGCTCACTACATACAGATAATACGGACACCACTAGGGGGAGCTCACTACATACAGATTATACAGCCACCACTAGAGGGAGCTCACTCCTTACAGATTATACAGCCACCACTAGAGGGAGCTCACTACACACAGATTATACAGCCACCACTAGGGGGAGCTCACTACATACAGATTATACAGCCACCACTAGAGGGAGCTCACTACATTCAGATTATACAGCCATCACTAGAGGGAGCTCACTACATACAGGTTATACAGTCACCACTAGGGGGAGCTCACTACATACAGAGTATACAGTCACCACTAGAGGGAGCTCACTACATACAGATTATAGAGCCACCACTAGAGGAAGCTCACTGCATACAGATTATAATCTCCTGACCTCCGTTTAGTAGTGGCAGTACATATCTGTATGCACTAATCTCCTGAGCTCCCTTTAGTGGAATATTTTTGCATGTAGTAATCATTTGAGCTCCTTCTAGGGGTGCCTGTATATATCTGTATGTAGTAATCTCCTTAGCTCCCTCTAGTGGTGGCTGTATATATCTGTATTTAGTAATCTACTCAGCTCCCTGTAGTGGTGGCTCTATTTATCTGTATGTAGTAATCTCCTGAGCTCCCTCTAGTGGTGGCTGTATATATCTGAATGCAGTAATCTCCTGAGCTCCCTCTGGTGGTGGCTGTATATATCTGTATGCAGTAATCTCCTCAGCTCCTTCTAGTGGTGGCTGTATATATCTGTATGTAGTAATCTCCTTAGCTCCCGCTAGTGGTGGCTGTATATATCTGTATGCAGTAATCTCCTGAGCTCCCTCTAGTGGTGGCTGTATATATCTGTATGCAGTAATCTCCTCAGCTCCTTCTAGTGGTGGCTGTATATATCTGTATGTAGTAATCTCCTGAGCTCCCTCTAGTGGTGGCTGTATATATCTGTATGCAGTAATCTCCTGAGTTCCCTCTAGTGGTGGATGTATATATCTGTATGTAGTAATCTCCTGAGCTCCCTCTAGTGGTGGCTGTATATATCTGTATGTAGTAATCTCCTTAGCTCCCGCTAGTGGTGGCTGTATATATCTGTATGCAGTAATCTCCTGAGTTCCCTCTAGTGGTGGATGTATATATCTGTATGTAGTAATCTCCTGAGCTCCCTCTAGTGGTGGCTGTATATATCTGTATGCAGTAATCTCCTGAGTTCCCTCTAGTGGTGGATGTATATATCTGTATGTAGTAATCTCCTGAGCTCCCTCTAGTGGTGGCTGTATATATCTGTATGTAGTAATCTCCTTAGCTCCCGCTAGTGGTGGCTGTATATATCTGTATGTAGTAATCTCCTGAGCTCCCTCTAGTGGTGGCTGTATATATCTGTATGTAGTAATCTCCTGAGCTCCCTCTAGTGGTGGCTGTATATATCTTTACGCAGTAATCTCCTGAGCTCCCTCTAGTGGTGGCTGTATATATCTGTATGTAGTAATCCCCTGAGCTCCCTCTAGTGGTGGCTGTATATATCTGTATGCAGTAATTTCCTGAGCTCCCTCTAGTGGTGGCTGTATATATCTGTATGCAGTAATCTCCTGAGCTCCCTCTAGTGGTGGCTGTTTATATCTGTATGTAGTAATCTCCTGAGCTCCCTCTAGTGGTGGCTGTATATATCTGTATGTAGTAATCTTCTGAGTTTCCTCTAGTGGTGCCTGTATATATCTGTATGCAGTAATCTCCTGAGCTCTCTCTAGTGGTGTCTGTATATATCTGTATGTAGTAATCTCCTGAGCTCCCTCTAGTGGTGGCTGTATATATCTGTATGTAGTAATCTCCTGAGCTCCCTCTAGTGGTGGCTGTATATATCTGTATGTAGTAATCTCCTGAGCTCCCTCTAGTGGTGGCTGTATATATCTGTATGTAGTAATCTCCTCAGCTCCCTCTAGTGGTGGCTATTTATATCTGTATGTAGTAATCTCCTGAGCTCCCTCTAGTGGTTGCTGTATATATCTGTATGTAGTAATCTTCTGAGCTTCCTCTAGTGGTGCCTGTATATATCTGTATGCAGTAATCTCCTGAGCTCTCTCTAGTGGTGTCTGTATATATCTGTATGTAGTAATCTCCTCAGCTCCCTCTAGTGGTGGCTGTTTATATCTGTATGTAGTAATCTCCTGAGCTCCCTCTAGTGGTGGATGTATATATCTGTATGTAGTAATCTCCTGAGCTCCCTCTAGTGGGGGCTTTATATATCTGTATGTAGTAATCTTCTGAGCTCCCTCTAGTGGTTGCTGTTTTTATCTGTATGTAGTAATCTACTTAGCTCCCTCTAGTGGTGGCTGTATATATCTGTATGTAGTAATCATCTGAGCTCCCTCTAGTGGTGGCTGTATACATTTGTATGTAGTAATCATCTGAGCTCCCTCTAGTGGTGGCTGTATGCATTTGTATGTAGTAATCTCCTGAGCTCCCTCTTGTGGTGGCTTTATATATCTCTATGCAGTAATCTTCTGAGCTCCCTCTAGTGTTGGCTGTATATATCTGTATGTATTAATCTCCAGAGCTCCCTCTAGTTGTGGCAATCTTCTGAGCTCCCTCTTGTGGTGGCTGTATACAGTACAGACCAAAAGTTTGGACACACCTTCTCATTCAAAGAGTTTTCTTTATTTTCATGACTATGAAGGCATCAAAACTATGAATTAACACATGTGGAATTATATACATAACAAACAAGTGTGAAACAACCGAAAATATGTCATATTCTAGGTTCTTCAAAGTAGCCACGTTTTGCTTTGATTACTGCTTTGCACACTCTTGGCATTCTCTTGATGAGCTTCAAGAGGTAGTCACCTGAAATGGTCTTCCAACAGTCTTGAAGGAGTTCCCAGAGATGCTTAGCACTTGTTGGCCCTTTTGCCTTCACTCTGCGGTCCAGCTCACCACAAACCATCTCGATTGGGTTCAGGTCCGGTGACTGTGGAGGCCAAGTCATCTGGCGCAGCACCCCATCACTCTCCTTCATGGTCAAATAGCCCTTACTTTCAAAGTTTTCCCAATTTTTCGGCTGACTGACTGACCTTCATTTGTTAAATTAATGATGGCCACTCGTTTTTCTTTACTTAGCTGCTTTTTTCTTGCCATAATACCAATTCTAACAGTCTATTCAGTAGGACTATCAGTTGTGTATCCACCTGACTTCTCCTCAACGCAACTGTTGGTCCCAACCCCATTTATAAGGCAAGAAATCCCACTTATTAAACCTGACAGGGCACACCTGTGAAGTGAAAACCATTTCAGGGGACTACCTCTTGAAGCTCATCAAGAGAATGCCAAGAGTGTGCAAAGCAGTAATCAAAGCAAAAGGTGGCTACTTTGAAGAACCTAGAATATGATATATTTTCAGTTGTTTCACATTTGTTTGTTATGTATATAATTCCACATGTGTTAATTCATAGTTTTGATGCCTTCAGTGTGAATCTACAATTTTCATAGTCATGAAAATAAAGAAAACTCTTTGAATGAGAAGGTGTGTCCAAACTTTTGGTCTGTACTGTATATCTGTATGCAGTAATTTCCTGAGCTTCCTCTAGTGGTGGCTGTATATTTCTGTATGTAGTAATCTCCTGAGCTCCCTCTAGTGGTGGCTGTATATATCTGTATGTAGTAATCTCCAGAGATCCCTCTAGTGGTGGCTGTATATATCTGTATGTAGTAATCTCCTGAGCTCCCTCTAGTGGTGGCTGTATATATCTGTATGCAGTAATCTCCTGAGTTCCCTCTAGTGGTGGATGTATATATCTGTATGTAGTAATCTCCTGAGCTCCCTCTAGTGGTGGCTGTATATATCTGTATGTAGTAATCTCCTTAGCTCCCGCTAGTGGTGGCTGTATATATCTGTATGCAGTAATCTCCTGAGTTCCCTCTAGTGGTGGATGTATATATCTGTATGTAGTAATCTCCTGAGCTCCCTCTAGTGGTGGCTGTATATATCTGTATGCAGTAATCTCCTGAGTTCCCTCTAGTGGTGGATGTATATATCTGTATGTAGTAATCTCCTGAGCTCCCTCTAGTGGTGGCTGTATATATCTGTATGTAGTAATCTCCTTAGCTCCCGCTAGTGGTGGCTGTATATATCTGTATGTAGTAATCTCCTGAGCTCCCTCTAGTGGTGGCTGTATATATCTGTATGTAGTAATCTCCTGAGCTCCCTCTAGTGGTGGCTGTATATATCTTTACGCAGTAATCTCCTGAGCTCCCTCTAGTGGTGGCTGTATATATCTGTATGTAGTAATCCCCTGAGCTCCCTCTAGTGGTGGCTGTATATATCTGTATGCAGTAATTTCCTGAGCTCCCTCTAGTGGTGGCTGTATATATCTGTATGCAGTAATCTCCTGAGCTCCCTCTAGTGGTGGCTGTTTATATCTGTATGTAGTAATCTCCTGAGCTCCCTCTAGTGGTGGCTGTATATATCTGTATGTAGTAATCTTCTGAGCTCCCTCTAGTGGTGGCTGTATATATCTGTATGTAGTAATCCCCTGAGCTCCCTCTAGTGGTGGCTGTATATATCTGTATGCAGTAATTTCCTGAGCTCCCTCTAGTGGTGGCTGTATATATCTGTATGCAGTAATCTCCTGAGCTCCCTCTAGTGGTGGCTGTTTATATCTGTATGTAGTAATCTCCTGAGCTCCCTCTTGTGGTGGCTGTATACAGTACAGACCAAAAGTTTGGACACACCTTCTCATTCAAAGAGTTTTCTTTATTTTCATGACTATGAAGGCATCAAAACTATGAATTAACACATGTGGAATTATATACATAACAAACAAGTGTGAAACAACCGAAAATATGTCATATTCTAGGTTCTTCAAAGTAGCCACGTTTTGCTTTGATTACTGCTTTGCACACTCTTGGCATTCTCTTGATGAGCTTCAAGAGGTAGTCACCTGAAATGGTCTTCCAACAGTCTTGAAGGAGTTCCCAGAGATGCTTAGCACTTGTTGGCCCTTTTGCCTTCACTCTGCGGTCCAGCTCACCACAAACCATCTCGATTGGGTTCAGGTCCAGTGACTGTGGAGGCCAAGTCATCTGGCGCAGCACCCCATCACTCTCCTTCATGGTCAAATAGCCCTTACTTTCAAAGTTTTCCCAATTTTTCGGCTGACTGACTGACCTTCATTTGTTAAATTAATGATGGCCACTCGTTTTTTCTTTACTTAGCTGCTTTTTTCTTGCCATAATACCAATTCTAACAGTCTATTCAGTAGGACTATCAGTTGTGTATCCACCTGACTTCTCCTCAACGCAACTGTTGGTCCCAACCCCATTTATAAGGCAAGAAATCCCACTTATTAAACCTGACAGGGCACACCTGTGAAGTGAAAACCATTTCAGGGGACTACCTCTTGAAGCTCATCAAGAGAATGCCAAGAGTGTGCAAAGCAGTAATCAAAGCAAAAGGTGGCTACTTTGAAGAACCTAGAATATGATATATTTTCAGTTGTTTCACATTTGTTTGTTATGTATATAATTCCACATGTGTTAATTCATAGTTTTGATGCCTTCAGTGTGAATCTACAATTTTCATAGTCATGAAAATAAAGAAAACTCTTTGAATGAGAAGGTGTGTCCAAACTTTTGGTCTGTACTGTATATCTGTATGCAGTAATTTCCTGAGCTTCCTCTAGTGGTGGCTGTATATTTCTGTATGTAGTAATCTCCTGAGCTCCCTCTAGTGGTGGCTGTATATATCTGTATGTAGTAATCTCCAGAGATCCCTCTAGTGGTGGCTGTATATATCTGTATGTAGTAATCTCCTGAGCTCCCTCTAGTGGTGGCTGTATATATCTGTATGCAGTAATCTCCTGAGTTCCCTCTAGTGGTGGATGTATATATCTGTATGTAGTAATCTCCTGAGCTCCCTCTAGTGGTGGCTGTATATATCTGTATGTAGTAATCTCCTTAGCTCCCGCTAGTGGTGGCTGTATATATCTGTATGCAGTAATCTCCTGAGTTCCCTCTAGTGGTGGATGTATATATCTGTATGTAGTAATCTCCTGAGCTCCCTCTAGTGGTGGCTGTATATATCTGTATGCAGTAATCTCCTGAGTTCCCTCTAGTGGTGGATGTATATATCTGTATGTAGTAATCTCCTGAGCTCCCTCTAGTGGTGGCTGTATATATCTGTATGTAGTAATCTCCTTAGCTCCCGCTAGTGGTGGCTGTATATATCTGTATGTAGTAATCTCCTGAGCTCCCTCTAGTGGTGGCTGTATATATCTGTATGTAGTAATCTCCTGAGCTCCCTCTAGTGGTGGCTGTATATATCTTTACGCAGTAATCTCCTGAGCTCCCTCTAGTGGTGGCTGTATATATCTGTATGTAGTAATCCCCTGAGCTCCCTCTAGTGGTGGCTGTATATATCTGTATGCAGTAATTTCCTGAGCTCCCTCTAGTGGTGGCTGTATATATCTGTATGCAGTAATCTCCTGAGCTCCCTCTAGTGGTGGCTGTTTATATCTGTATGTAGTAATCTCCTGAGCTCCCTCTAGTGGTGGCTGTATATATCTGTATGTAGTAATCTTCTGAGCTCCCTCTAGTGGTGGCTGTATATATCTGTATGTAGTAATCCCCTGAGCTCCCTCTAGTGGTGGCTGTATATATCTGTATGCAGTAATTTCCTGAGCTCCCTCTAGTGGTGGCTGTATATATCTGTATGCAGTAATCTCCTGAGCTCCCTCTAGTGGTGGCTGTTTATATCTGTATGTAGTAATCTCCTGAGCTCCCTCTTGTGGTGGCTGTATACAGTACAGACCAAAAGTTTGGACACACCTTCTCATTCAAAGAGTTTTCTTTATTTTCATGACTATGAAGGCATCAAAACTATGAATTAACACATGTGGAATTATATACATAACAAACAAGTGTGAAACAACCGAAAATATGTCATATTCTAGGTTCTTCAAAGTAGCCACGTTTTGCTTTGATTACTGCTTTGCACACTCTTGGCATTCTCTTGATGAGCTTCAAGAGGTAGTCACCTGAAATGGTCTTCCAACAGTCTTGAAGGAGTTCCCAGAGATGCTTAGCACTTGTTGGCCCTTTTGCCTTCACTCTGCGGTCCAGCTCACCACAAACCATCTCGATTGGGTTCAGGTCCGGTGACTGTGGAGGCCAAGTCATCTGGCGCAGCACCCCATCACTCTCCTTCATGGTCAAATAGCCCTTACTTTCAAAGTTTTCCCAATTTTTCGGCTGACTGACTGACCTTCATTTGTTAAATTAATGATGGCCACTCGTTTTTCTTTACTTAGCTGCTTTTTTCTTGCCATAATACCAATTCTAACAGTCTATTCAGTAGGACTATCAGTTGTGTATCCACCTGACTTCTCCTCAACGCAACTGTTGGTCCCAACCCCATTTATAAGGCAAGAAATCCCACTTATTAAACCTGACAGGGCACACCTGTGAAGTGAAAACCATTTCAGGGGACTACCTCTTGAAGCTCATCAAGAGAATGCCAAGAGTGTGCAAAGCAGTAATCAAAGCAAAAGGTGGCTACTTTGAAGAACCTAGAATATGATATATTTTCAGTTGTTTCACATTTGTTTGTTATGTATATAATTCCACATGTGTTAATTCATAGTTTTGATGCCTTCAGTGTGAATCTACAATTTTCATAGTCATGAAAATAAAGAAAACTCTTTGAATGAGAAGGTGTGTCCAAACTTTTGGTCTGTACTGTATATCTGTATGCAGTAATTTCCTGAGCTTCCTCTAGTGGTGGCTGTATATTTCTGTATGTAGTAATCTCCTGAGCTCCCTCTAGTGGTGGCTGTATATATCTGTATGTAGTAATCTCCAGAGATCCCTCTAGTGGTGGCTGTATATATCTGTATGTAGTAATCTCCTGAGCTCCCTCTAGTGGTGGCTGTATATATCTGTATGCAGTAATCTCCTGAGCTCTCTCTAATGGTGGCTGTATATATCTGTATGTAGTAATCTCCTGAGCTCCCTCTAGTGGTGGCTGTATATATCTGTATGTAGTAATCTCCTGAGCTCCCTCTAGTGGTGGCTGTATATATCTGTATGCAGTAATCTCCTGAGCTCTCTCTAATGGTGGCTGTATAAATCTGTATTTAGTAATTTCCTGAGCTCCCTCTAGTAGTGGCTGTATATATCTGTATGTAGTAATCTCCTGAGCTCCCTCTAGTGTTGTCTGTATATATCTGTATGTAGTAATCTCCTGAGTTCCCTCTAGTGGTGGCTGTATATATCTGTATGTAGTAATCTCCTGAGCTCCCTCTAGTGGTGGCTGTATATATCTGTATGCAGTAATCTCCTGATCTCCCTTCAGTGGTGGCTGTATATATCTGTATGCAGTAATGTCCTGAGCTCCCTCTAGTGGTGGCTGTATATATCTGTATGTAGTAATCTCCTGAGCTCCCCCTAGTGGTGGCTGTATATATCTGTATGCAGTAATCTCCTGAGCTCTCTCTAGTGGTGACTGTATATATCTGTATGCAGTAATCTCCTGAGCTCCCTCTAGTGGTGGCTGTATATATCTGTATGCAGTAATCTCCTGAGCTCCCTCTAGTGGTGGCTGTATATATCTGTATGTAGTAAATCTCCTGACCTCCCTCTAGTGATGGCTGTGTATATTTGTATGCAGTAAGTTCATGAGCTCCCTATAATGGTGTCTGCAGGCAGATAGACTATTTCTATGGAGGGAATTTGGAGCTGTGTATCGTATAACTGGAGATGTGACCCTGATAAAGAGTAATCAGCAGTGAATGATGGACCTAACAATGACCTGGTGTTATTAAGGGATTCTGAGGCATATGATATATATGATCAATGAATTTCAAATTCTCAGCTGTTACTTGTCCTCTCAAAGGTCACTATGAACTGTTAGTAACTCTCAGAGAATTGTTTTTGGAGTCACACTTATGGTAAGTGAATGGATGACATCTATGTTTGGGGTCAGAATATTGTGCTTCGAGCCTTCTCCTCCACTGCCTGATATCTTATCCTTTCCTGTCACCATGATGCATAATGAGACACTATGGACATGAGGATCTGTCTAGAGGATGACATGGCCACAAGAGAGCACTGTTCATTACTAGCATGGTTAAACTGTTCCCCACCCTGAAGTGTGGTATGATAGGCTACTTTCACACTCGCGTTTTGTGCGTATCCGTCTTGTATCTGCACAGACGGATCCGCACCAATAATGCAAACGCTTGTATCCCTTAATAACGGATCCGTTTGCATTATCCATTGGAAAAAAAGTCTAAGTCAAAACGGATCCGTCTTGACTCACATTGAAAGTCAATAGGGGACGGATCCGTTTTCAATTGCACCACATTGTGTCAGTGAAAAACGGATCCGTCCCCATTGACTTAAATTGTAAGTCAAGACGGATCCGTTTGGGTCCGCATAGTCAGACGGTCACCAAAACGCTGCAAGCTGCATTTTAGTGACCGTCTGAAAAAAACGCAAAACGCAGCCAAATTGATGCATTCTGAACGGATCCTTATCCATTCAGAATGCATTGGGGCTGAACTGATCCGTTTTGTGCCGCTTGTGAGAGCCCTGAAACAGATCTCACAAGCGGACCCAGAAACGCCAGTGTGAAAGTAGCCATAGCTGTAAGATCTGCCCCCTCCCCACCTCTCCAGACTTCACTCTTATTACCATCCATAGGTGCAGGAGTCAGTGCAAGGCTTGATGAACCACCTACCATCTAGTGCACAGCTCCTACTGGCACCATCCCTGGCACCTGTTTACATGGCCTGTTTGGCAGGGGAGAGAGCTACATTTACGTGCAGAGACCTCTACACAATCTACTGTCCAGAAACGAAGATCTAGGTGATTTCATGAATGGAGCTGGGGGAAGATTCTGGACTCATCTTCAGGTGATGGAATTAGGATTAGATTCTAGTCTCATCTGTGGGAGTGATGGATCTGGAGTAGATTCTGGGTCATTTTCAGGGTGATGGATCTGGAGTAGATTCTAGGTCATTTTCAGGGTGATGGAGCTGGGGGTAGATTCTAGTCTCATCTGTGGAAGTGATGGAGCTGGGAGTAGATTCTGAGCTCTTCTGCAGGGGTGATAAAACTGAAGACAGATCCTGGGCTTATCTTTGGGGTGATAGAGCTAGGAGGAGCTTCTGGGCTCATCTGTGGGGTGATGGAGCTGGTGTAGAGTCTTGGCTCTTCTGTTGAGGTGATGGAGATGGGGTAGATTTTAGGCTAATTTGTTGCAGTGATGAAGCTGGGAATAGATTCTAGGCTCATCTTCAGGGTGATTGAGCTGAAGAGAGACTCTAGGCTCCTCTGTGGGGTGCTGGAGCTGGGGTAGATTCTGGGCTCATCTGCGGGAGTGATAGAGCTAAGGATAGATTTTGGGCTCATCTTCAGGATGATGGAACTGGGGGGAGATTCTGGGCTCATCTGTGGGATGAAGGAGCTAGTGGTAAATTCCAGGCTCTTCTGTGAGATAATGGAGCTGGGCAAATTCTGGGATCATCTGGGGTGATGGGGCCGGGGTAGATCTTGGGTTTATATTTGGGGTGATAAAGCTGGGTAGATCTTGGGTTTATCTTTGGGGGTGATAGAGCGTGGGGTAGATTCTGGGCTAATCTATGGATGTGATGGAGCTGGGGAAAGATTCTGGACCCTTCTAGAGAGGTGATGGAGGTGGGGGTAGATTCTGTGCTCGTCTATGGGGATGAAGGAGCTGAGGCAGATTCTAGGCTCTTATGTGAAGGTGAAGAAGCTGGGGTTAGATACTGGGCTCTTCTGCAGGGGTGATAGAGCTGAGAATACATTCTAGGCTCATATTCATGATATTGGAGCTGGGGTAGATCCTGGGGTTATCTTTGGGGTGATAGAGCTGAAGATTGATTCTGAGCTCATCTATGAGAGTGATGGAGCTGGGGGAAGATACTGCTATAGGGTCATACAGGTGGCTGTAGATTCTGGGCATCTGTGGGATGAAGGAGCTCGGGGTAAGTTCCAGGCTACTCTGTGAGATGATGGAGCTGGGGTATATTCTGGGATCATCTGTTGGGTGATGGAGCTGGGGTAGATCCTGGGCTTATCTTTGAGCTGGAGTGGGTAGATTTTGTGCTCGTCTATGGGATGAAGGAGCTGGACTAGATTCTGGGATCATCTATGGAGGTGATGAAGCTGGGGTATATTCTGGGCTTATCTATGGGGGTGATGGAGCTGGCGTAGATCCTAGGCTTATCAATGGGGGTGATGGAGCTGGGGAAGATTTGGGGCTCAGCTATGGGGGTGATGGGGCTGGCATAGATTCTCGGCTCATCTATGGGGGTGATGGAGTTAAGGGTAAATTCTGGGCTCATCTATAGGTGTAATGGAGCTAGAGTAGATACTGGGCTTATCTATGAGGGTGATGGAGCCGGGGTAGATTCTGAACTCATCTATGAGGGTGATGGAGCTGGGGTATATTCTGGAGTCATCCATGGGGGTGATGGAGCAGGGGTATATTCTGGGCTCATCTATGAGGATGATGGAGCTGGGCAGATTCTGGGCTCATCAATGAGGGTGATGGAGCTGGGGTAGATTTTGGGCTCATCTATAGAGGTGATGGAGCTGGGGTAGATTCTGAGCTCATCAATAGGGGTAATGGAGCTGGGGTAGATTCTGGGCTCATCTATGGGGATGATGGAGCTGGGGTAGATTCTGAGCTCATCTATGGGGGTGATGGAGCTGGGGTAGATTCTGGGCTCATCAATGGGTGTGATAGAGCTGGGGTAGATTCTGGGCTCATCTATGGGTGTAATGGAGCTGGGGTAGATTCTGGGCTCATCTATGGGGGTGATGGAGCTGGGGAAAATTCTGGACTCATCTATGGGGGGATAGAGCTGGGGTAGATTCTTGGCTCATCTGTGGTGGTGGTGATGATGGAGCTAGGGTAGATTCTGGGCTCATCTATAGGGTTGATGGAGCAGGGTTACATTCTGAGCTCATCTATGGGGGTGCTGGAGCTGGGCTAGATTCTAGGCTCATCAATGGGGTTAATTAAGCTGGGGTAGATTCTGGGCTCATTTATGGGGGTGATGTAGCTGGGGTAGATTCTAGGCTCATCTATGGGGGTGATGGAGCTGGGGTAGATTCTGGGCTCATCTATGGGGTGATGTAGCTAGGGTAGATTCTGAGCTCATCAATGGGGCTGATGGAGCTGGAGTAGATTCTAGGCTCATCAATGGGGGTGATGGAGCTGGGGTAGATTTTAGGCTCAACTATGGGGGTGATAGAGCTGGGACAGATTCTGTGCTCGTCTATGGGATGAAGGAGCTGGAGTAGATTCTGGGCTCATCTATGGAGGTGATGAAGCTGGGGTAGATTCTGGGCTCATCTATGGGGCCGATGGAGCTGGGGTAGATCCTGGGCATATCAATGGGGGGTTTGGATCTGGGGTGGATTTTGGGCTCAGCTATGGGGATGATAGAGCTGGTGCAGATTCTGGGCTCATCTATGGGGGTGATGAGGCTGGCGTAGATTCTGGGATTATCTATGGGGGTGATGGAGCCAGGGTAGATTCTGAGCTCATCTATGGAGGTGATGGAGCTGGGGTAGATTCTGGGATCATCAATGGGGATGATGGAGCTGGGGAAGATTATGGGCTCATCAATGGGGGTGATGGAGCTGGGGTAGATTCTGGGATCATCAATGGGGGTGATGGAGCTGGGGTATTTTCTGGGCTCATCAATGGGGGTAATGGAGTTGGGGTAGATTCTGGGCTTATCTATGGGGGTGATGGATTTGGGGTAGATTCTAGGCTCATCTGTGGTGGTGATGGAGCTAGGTTAGATTCTGGGCTCATCTATGAGGGTGATGGAGCTGGAGTAGATTCTGGGCTCATCTATGGGTTGATGGGGCTGGCATAGATTCTCAGCTCATCTATAAAGGTGATGGAGCTGGAGTAGATTCTGGGTTTATCAATGGAGATGATGGAGCTGGGGTAAATTCTGGACTCATCTATGGGGGGATGGAGCTGGGGTAAATTCTGGGCTATTCTTTGGTGGTGGTGATTATGGAACTAGGGTAGATTCTGGGCTCATCTATGGGGATGATGGAGCTGGGGTAGATTATGAGCTCATCTTTGGGGGTGATGGAGCTGGGGTATATTCTGGGATCATCAATGGGGGTGATAGGGCTGGGGTAGATTCTGGGCTCATCTATGGGTGAAATAGAGCTGGGGTATATTCTGGGCTCATCTATGGGGGTGATGGAGCTGGGGTAGATTCTGGGCTAATCTATGGAGGTCACAGAGCTGGGGTAGATTATGGGCTCATGTATTGGGGTGATGGGGCTGGCATAGATTCTCTGCTTATCTATGGGGGTAATGGAGCTGGGGGGAAATTCTGGACTCATCTATGGGGGGGAAGGAGCTAGGGTAGATTCTAGGCTCATCTATGGGGGTGATGGAGCAGGGTTAGATTCTGAGCTCATCTATGGGGTGATGGAGCAGGGCTAGATTCTGAGCTCATCTATGGGGTGTTGGAGCTGGGGTAGATTCTGGGCTCATCTATGGGGTGATGGAGCTGGGGTAGATTATGGGCTCATCAATGGGGGTTAGGGAGCTGGGGTAGATTCTGGGCTCATCTATGGGGATGATAGAGCTGGGGTAGATTCTGGGCTCATCAATTGGGGTGATGGAGCTGAGGTAGATTCTGGGCTCATCTATGGGGGTGATGGAGCTGGGGTAGATTCTGGACTCATCAATGGGGTGATGGAGCTGGGGTAGATTCTGGGCTCATCAATGGTGGTAATGGAGCTGGGGTAGATTCTGGGCTCATCTGTGGTGGTGATGGAGCTAGGGTAGATTATGGGCTCATCTATGGGGGTGATGGAGCTGGAGTAGATTCTGGGTTACATCAATGGGGATGATGGAGCTGGGGTAGATTCTGGGCTCAGCTATGGGGGTGATAGAGCTGGGGTAGATTCTGGGCTCATCTATGGGGGTAATGGCGCTGGCATAGATTCTCGGCTCATTATGGGGGTGATGGAGCTGGAGTATATTCTGGGTTCATCAATGGGGATGATGGAGCTGGGGGTAAATTTTGGACTCATCTATGGGGGGTGGAGCTGGGGTAGATTCTGGGCTCATCTGTGGTGGTGGTGGTGATGGAGCTAGGGTAGATTCTGGGATCATCTATGGGGATGATGGAGCTGGGGTGGATTCTGAGCTCATCTATGGGGGTGATGGAGCTGGGGTAGATTCTGCGCTCATCAATGGGTGTGATAGAGCTGGGGTAGATTCTGGGCTCATCTATGGGTGTAATGGAGGGTCTCATCAATGGGGATGATGGAGCTGGAGTAGATTCTAGGCTCATCAATGGGGGTAATGGAGCTGGGGTAGATTTTAGGCTCAGCTATGGGGGTGATAGAGCTGGGACAGATTCTGGGCTCATCTATGGGGGTGATGGGGCTGGCCTAGATTCTCAGCTGATCTATGGGGGTGCTGGAGTTGGGGGTAAATTCTGGGCTTATCTATTGGGGTGATGGAGCTAGAGTAGATTCTGGGCTTATCTATGAGGGTGATGGAGCCGAGGTAGATTCTGAGCTCATCTATGGGGGTGATGGAGCTTGGGTATATTCTGGGATCAACTGTTGGGGTGAGGAAGCTGAGGTAGACCCCAGGCTTATCTTTGGGGTGATGGAGCTGGGGTAGATCCTGGGGTTATCTTTGAGCTGGGATGGGTAGATTTTGTGCTAATCTATGGGATGAAGGAGCTGGAGTAGATTCTGGGCTCGTCTATGGAGGTTATGAAGCTGGGGTAGATTCTGGGCTCATCTATGGGGCCGATGTAGCTGGGGTAGATCCTGGGCATATCAATGGGGGGTTTGGAGCTGGGGTAGATTTTGGGCTCAGCTATGGGGGTGATAGAGCTGGTGCAGATTTTGGGCTCATCTATGGGGGTGATGAGGCTGGCGTAGATTTTCGGCTCATCTATAGGGGTGATGGAGTTGGGGTAAATTCCCGGCTCATTTATAGGGGTGATGGAGCTAGAGTAGATTCTGGGATTATCTATGAGGGTTATGGAGCCGGGGTAGATTCTGAGCTCATCTATGGGGGTGATGGAGCTGGGGTAGATTCTGGGATAATCAATGGGGGTGATGGAGCTGGGGCAGATTATGGCCTCATCAATAGGGATGATGGAGCTGGGGTAGATTCTGGGCTCATCTATGGGGGTGATGGGGCTGGCATAGATTCTCAGCTCATCTATGGGGGTGATGGAGCTGGAGTAGATTCTGGGTTCATCAATGGAGATGATGGAGCTGGGGTAAATTCTGGACTCATCTATGGGGGGATGGAGCTGGGGTAGATTCTGGGCTCATCTATGGGGTGATGGAGCTGGGGTAGATTCTAGGCGAATCTATGGAGGTCACAGAGCTGGGGTAGATTCTAGGCGAATCTATGGAGGTCACAGAGCTGGGGTAGATTCTGGGCTCATGTATAGGGGTGATTGGGCTGGCATAGAATCTCTGCTTATCTATGGGGGTGATGGAGCTGGAGTAGATTCTGGGTTCATCAGTGGAGATGATGGAGCTGGGGTAAATTCTGGACTCATCTATGGGGGGATGGAGCTGGGGTAGATTCTGGGCTTATCTATGGGATGATGGATCTGGGGTAGATTCTAGGCTCATCTGTGGTGGTGATGGAGCTAGGTTAGATTCTGGGCTCATCTATGAGGGTGATGGAGCTAGAGTAGATTCTGGTTTCATCAATGGGGATGATGGAGCTGGGGTAAATTCTGGACTCATCTATGGGGGGATGGAGCTGGGGTAGATTCTGGGCTAATCTGTGGTGGTGGTGGTGGTTATGGAGCTAAGGTAGATTCTGGGCTCATCTATGGGGATGATGGA
Organism: Bufo bufo; assembly: GCF_905171765.1. NCBI lineage: Eukaryota > Metazoa > Chordata > Amphibia > Anura > Bufonidae > Bufo > Bufo bufo. Next base: position 5,300,407 of record NC_053397.1, on the reverse strand, counting down.
GCTGGTATAGATTCTGAGCTCATCTTTGGGGGTGATGGAGCTGGGGTAGATTCTGGGATCATCAATGGGGGTGATAGGGCTGGGGTAGATTCTGGGCTCATCTATGGGTGAAATGGAGCTGGGGTAGATTCTGGGCTCATCTATGGGGGTGATGGAGCTGGGGTAGATTCTGGGCTCATCAATGGTGGTAATGGAGCTGGGGTAGATTCTGGGCTCATCTGTGGTGGTGATGGAGCTAGGGTAGATTATGGGCTCATTTATGGGGGTGATGGAGCTGGAGTAGATTCTGGGTTACATCAATAGGGATGATGGAGCTGGGGTAGATTCTGGGCTCAGCTATGGGGGTGATAGAGCTGGGGTAGATTCTGGGCTCATCTATGGGGGTAATGGCGCTGGCATAGATTCTCGGCTCATCTATGGGGGTGATGGAGCTGGAGTATATTCTGGGTTCATCAATGGGGATGATGGAGCTGGGGGTAAATTTTGGACTCATCTATGGGGGGGTGGAGCTGGGGTAGATTCTGGGCTCATCTGTGGTGCTAGTGGTGATGGAGCTAGGGTAGATTCTGGGATCATCTATGGGGATGATGGAGCTGGGGTGGATTCTGAGCTCATCTATGGGGGTGATGGAGCTGGGGTAGATTCTGCGCTCATCAATGGGTGTGATAGAGTTGGGGTAGATTCTGGGCTCATCTATGGGTGTAATGGAGCTGGGGTAGATTCTGGGCTCATCTATGGGGGTGATAAGCTGGGGAAAATTCTGGGCTCATCTATGGGGGGATAGAGCTGGGGTAGATTCTTGGCTCATTTGTGGTGGTGGTGATGATGGAGCTAGGGTAGATTCTGGGCTCATCTATAGGGGTGATGGAGCAGGGTTACATTCTGAGCTCATCTATGGGGGTGCTGGAGCTGGGCTAGATTCTAGGCTCATCAATGTGGTTAATGGAGCTGGGGTAGATTCTGGGCTCATCTATGGGGGTAATGTAGCTGGGGTAGATTCTGGGCTCATCTATGGGGGAGATGGAGCTGGGGTAGATTCTGGGCTCATCTATGGGGATGATAGAGCCGGGGTGGATTCTGGGCTCATCTATGTGGGTGATGGAGCTGGGCCAGATTCTGGGCTCATCTATGGGGTGATGTAGCTAGGGTAGATTCTGGGCTCATCAATGGGGATGATGGAGCTGGAGTAGATTCTAGGCTCATCAATGGGGGTGATGGAGCTGGGGTAGATTTTAGGCTCAGCTATGGGGGTGATAGAGCTGGGACAGATTCTGGGCTCATCTATGGGGGTGATGGGGCTGGCCTAGATTCTCGGCTGATCTATGGGGGTGCTGGAGTTGGGGGTAAATTCTGGGCTTATCTATTGGGGTGATGGAGCTAGAGTAGATTCTGGGCTTATCTATGAGGGTGATGGAGCCGAGGTAGATTCTGAGCTCATCTATGGGGGTGATGGAGCTTGGGTATATTCTGGGATCATCTGTTGGGGTGAGGAAGCTGAGGTAGACCCCAGGCTTATCTTTGGGGTGATGGAGCTGGGGTAGATCCTGGGGTTATCTTTGAGCTGGGATGGGTAGATTTTGTGCTCATCTATGGGATGAAGGAGCTGGAGTAGATTCTGGGCTTGTCTATGGAGGTTATGAAGCTGGGGTAGATTCTGGGCTCATCTATGGGGCCGATGTAGCTGGGGTAGATCCTGGGCATATCAATGGGGGGTTTGGAGCTGGGGTAGATTTTGGGCTCAGCTATGGGGGTGATAGAGCTGGTGCAGATTTTGGGCTCATCTATGGGGGTGATGAGGCTGGCGTAGATTCTCGGCTCATCTATAGGGGTGATGGAGTTGGGGTAAATTCCCGGCTCATTTATAGGGGTGATGGAGCTAGAGTAGATTCTGGGATTATCTATGAGGGTTATGGAGCCGGGGTAGATTCTGAGCTCATCTATGGGGGTGATGGAGCTGGGGTAGATTCTGGGATAATCAATGGGGGTGATGGAGCTGGGGCAGATTATGGCCTCATCAATAGGGCTGATGGAGCTGGGGTAGATTCTGGGATCATCAATGGGGGTGATGGAGCTGGGGTATATCCTGGGCTCATCAATGGGGATGATGGAGCTGGGGTAGATTCTGGGCTCATCTATGGGGGTGATGGGGCTGGCATAGATTCTCAGCTCATCTATGGGGGTGATGGAGCTGGAGTAGATTCTGGGTTCATCAATGCAGATGATGGAGCTGGGGTAAGTTCTGGACTCATCTATGGGGGGATGGAGCTGGGGTAGATTCTGGGCTCATCTATGGGGTGATGGAGCTGGGGTAGATTCTGGACGAATCTATGGAGGTCACAGAGCTGGGGTAGATTCTGGGCTCATGTATAGGGGTGATTGGGCTGGCATAGAATCTCTGCTTATCTATGTGGGTGATGGAGCTGGAGTAGATTCTGGGTTCATCAGTGGAGATGATGGAGCTGGGGTAAATTCTGGACTCATCTATGGGGGGATGGAGCTGGGGTAGATTCTGGGCTTATCTATGGGATGATGGATCTGGGGTAGATTCTAGGCTCATCTGTGGTGGTGATGGAGCTAGGTTAGATTCTGGGCTCATCTATGAGGGTGATGGAGCTAGAGTAGATTCTGGGTTCATCAATGGGGATGATGGAGCTGGGGTAGATTCTGGGCTCATCTATGGGGGTGATGGGGCTGGCATAGATTCTCAGCTCATCTATGGGGGTGATGGAGCTGGAGTAGATTCTGGGTTCATCAATGGAGATGATGGAGCTGGGGTAAATTCTGGACTCATCTATGGGGGGATGGAGCTGGGGTAGATTCTGGGCTAATCTGTGGTGGTGGTGGTGGTGGTGGTTATGGAGCTAAGGTAGATTCTGGGCTCATCTATGGGGATGATGGAGCTGGTATAGATTCTGAGCTCATCTTTGGGGGTGATGGAGCTGGGGTAGATTCTGGGATCATCAATGGGGGTGATAGGGCTGGGGTAGATTCTGGGCTCATCTATGGGTGAAATGGAGCTGGGGTAGATTCTGGGCTCATCTATGGGGGTGATGGAGCTGGGGTAGATTCTGGGCTCATCAATGGGGTGATGGAGCTGGGGTAGATTCTGGGCTCATCAATGGTGGTAATGGAGCTGGGGTAGATTCTGGGCTCATCTGTGGTGGTGATGGAGCTAGGGTAGATTATGGGCTCATCTATGGGGGTGATGGAGCTGGAGTAGATTCTGGGTTACATCAATGGGGATAATGGAGCTGGGGTAGATTCTGGGCTCATATATGGGAGTGATAGAGCTGGGGTAGATTCTGGGCTCATCTATGGGGGTAATGGCGCTGGCATAGATTCTCGGCTCATCTATGGGGGTGATGGAGCTGCAGTATATTCTGGGTTCATCAATGGGGATGATGGAGCTGGGGGTAAATTTTGGACTCATCTATGGGGGGTGGAGCTGGGGTAGATTCTGGGCTCATCTGTGGTGGTGGTGGTGGTGATGGAGCTAGGGTAGATTCTGGGATCATCTATGGGGATGATGGAGCTGGGGTGGATTCTGAGCTCATCTATGGGGGTGATGGAGCTGGGGTAGATTCTGCGCTCATCAATGGGTGTGATAGAGCTGGGGTAGATTCTGGGCTCATCTATGGGTGTAATGGAGCTGGGGTACATTATGGGCTCATCTATGGGGGTGATGAGCTGGGGTAGATTCTGGGCTCATCTATGGGGTGATGGAGCTGGGTAGATTCTGGGCGAATCTATGGAGGTCACAGAGCTGGGGTAGATTCTGGGCTCATGTATGGGGGTGATGGGGCTGGCATAGAATCTCTGCTTATCTATGGGGGTGATGGAGCTGGAGTAGATTCTGGGTTCATCAATGGAGATGATGGAGCTGGGGTAAATTCTGGACTCATCTTTGGGGGGATGGCACTGGGGTAGATTCTGGGCTTATCTATGGGATGATGGATCTGGGGTAGATTCTAGGCTCATCTGTGGTGGTGATGGAGCTAGGTTAGATTCTGGGCTCATCTATGAGGGTGATGGAGCTAGAGTAGATTCTGGGTTCATCAATGGGGATGATGGAGCTGGGGTAGATTTTGGGCTCATCTATGGGGGTGATGGGGCTGGCATAGAATCTCTGCTTATCTATGGGGGTAATGGAGCTAGGGAAAAATTCTGGACTCATCAATGGGGGGAAGGAGCTAGGGAAGATTCTAGGCTCATCTATGGGGGTGATAGAGCAGGGTTAGATTCTGAGCTCATCTATGAGGTGATGGAGCAGGGTTAGATTCTCAGCTCATCTATGGGGTGTTGGAGCTGGGGTAGATTCTGGGCTCATCTATGGGGTAATGGAGCTGGGGTAGATTCTAGGCTCATCTATGGGGTAATGGAGCTGGGGTAGATTCTAGGCTCATCTATGGGGGTGATGGAGATGGGGTAGATTCTGGGCTCATCAATGGGGGTTAGGGAGCTGGGGTACATTCTGGGCTCATTTATGGGGATGATAGAGCTGGGGTAGATTCTGGGCTCATCAATGGGGGTTAGGGAGCTGGGGTACATTCTGGGCTCATTTATGGGGATGATAGAGCTGGGGTAGATTCTGGGCTCATCAATTGGGGTGATGGAGCTGGGGTAGATTCTGGGCTCATCTATGGGGGTGATGGAGCTGGAGTAGATTCTGGGCTCATCAATGGGGGTGATGGAGCTGGGGTAGATTCTGGGTGCATCAATGGTGGTAATGGAGCTGGGGTAGATTCTGGGCTCATCTATGGGGGTGATAGAGCTGGGGTAGATTCTGGGCTCATCTGTGGTGGTGCTGGAGCTAGGGTAGATTCTGGACTCATCTATGGGGGTGATGGAGCTGGAGTAGATTCTGGGTTACATCAATAGGGATGATGGAGCTGGGGTAGATTCTGGGCTCAGCTATGGGGGTGATGGAGCTGGGGTAGATTCTGGGCTCATCTATGGTGGTAATGGGGCTGGCATAGATTCTCGGCTCATCTATGGGAGTGATGGAACTGGAGTAGATTCTGGGTTCATCAATGGGGATGATGGAGCTGGGGGTAAATTTTGGACTCATCTATGGGGGGGGGGGGTGGAGCTGGGGTAGATTCTGGGTTCATCTGTGGTAGATTCTGGGATCATCTATGGGGATGATGGAGCTGGGGTAGATTCTGAGCTCATCTATGGGGATGATGGAGCTGGGGTAGATTCTGAGCTCATCAATGGGTGTGATAGAGCTGGGGTAGATTCTGGGCTCATCTATGGGTGTAATGGAGCTGGGGTAGATTCTGGGCTCATCTATGAGGGTGATGGAGCTGGGGAAAATTCTGGACTCATCTATGGGGGATAGAGCTGGGGTAGATTCTTGGCTCATCTGTGGTGGTGGTGATGATTGAGCTAGGGTAGATTCTGGGCTCATCTATAGGGGTGATGGAGCAGGGTTACATTCTGAAATCATCTATGGGGGTGCTGGAGCTGGGTTAGATTCTAGGCTCATCAATGGGGTTAATGGAGCTGGGGTAGATTCTGGGCTCATCTATGGGGGAGATGGAGCTGGGGTAGATTCTGGGATCATCTATGGGGATGATAGTGCCGGGGTGGATTCTGGGCTCATCTATGTGGGTGATGGAGCTGGGACAGATTCTGGGCTCATCTATGGGGTGATGTAGCTAGGGTAGATTCTGGGCTCATCAATGGTGATGATGGAGCTGGAGTAGATTCTAGGCTCATCAATGGGGGTGATGGAGCTGGGGTAGATTTTAGGCTCAGCTATGGTGGTGATAGAGCTGGGACAGATTCTGGGCTCATCTATGGGGGTGTTGGGGCTGGCCTAGATTCTCGGCTGATCTATGGGGGTGATGGAGTTGGGGGTAAATTCTGGGCTCATCTATTGGGGTGATGGAGCTAGTGTAGATTCTGGGCTTATCTATCAGGGTGATGGAGCCGAGGTAGATTCTGAGCTCATCTATGGGGGTGATGGAGCTTGGGTATATTCTGGGATCATCTGTTGGGGTGAGGAAGGCCCCAGGCTTATCTTTGGGGTGATGGAGCTGGGGTAGATCCTGAAGTTATCTCTGAGCTGGGATGGGTAGATTTTGTGCTCATCTATGGGATAAAGGAGCTGGAGTAGATTCTGGGCTCATCTATGGAGGTGATGGAGCTGGGGTAGATCCTGGGCATATCAATGGGGGGTTTGGAGCTGGGGTAGATTTTGGGCTCAGCTATGGGGGTGATAGAGCTGGTGCAGATTCTGGGCTCATCTATGGGGTGATGAGGCTGGCGTAGATTCTCGGCTCATCTATAGGGGTGATGGAGTTGGGGTAAATTCCCGGATCATCTATAGGGGTGATGGAGCTAGAGTAGATTCTGGGATTATCTATGAGGGTTATGGAGCCGGGGCAGATTCTGAGCTCATCTATGGGGGTGATGGAGCTGGGGTAGATTCTGGGATCATCAATGGGGGTGATGGAGCTGAGGCAGATTATGGGCTCATCAATGGGGGTGATGGAGCTGGGATATATTCTGGGCTCATCAATGGGGGTAATGGAGTTGGGGTAGATTCTGGGCTTACCTATGGGATGATGGATCTGGGGTAGATTCTAGGCTCATCTGTGGTGGTGATGGAGCTAGATTAGATTCTGGGCTCATCTATGAGGGTGATGGAGCTAGAGTAGATCCTGGGTTCATCAATGGGGATGATGGAGCTGGGGTAGATTCTGGGCTCATCTATGGGGGTGATGGGGCTGGCATAGATTCTCAGCTCATGTATGGGGGTGATGGAGCTGGAGTAGATTCTGGGTTCATCAATGGAGATGATGGAGCTGGGGTAAATTCTGGACTCATCTATGGGGTGATGGAGCTGGGGTAGATTCTGTGCTCATCAATGGGGGTTAGGGAGCTGGGGTAGATTCTGGGCTCATCTATTGGGGTGATAGAGCTGGGGTAGATTCTGGGCTAATCTATGGAGGTCACAGAGCTGGGGTAGATTCTGGGCTCATGTATGGGGGAAGGAGCTAGGGTAAATTCTAGGCTCATCTATGGGGGCGATGGAGCAGGGTTAGATTCTGAGTTTATCTATGGGGGTGATGGAGCAGAGTTAGATTCTGATCTCATCTATGGGGTGATGGAGCTGGGGTAAACTCTGGACTCATCTATGGGGTGATGGAGCTGGGGTAGATTCTGGGCTCATCAATGGGGGTTAGGGAGCTGGGGTAGATTCTGGGCTCATCTATTGGGGTGATGGAGCTGGGGTAGATTCTGGACTCATCAATTGGGGTGATGGAGCTGGGGTAGATTCTGGGCTCATCTATGGGGGTGATTGAGCTGGGGTAGATTCTGGGCTCATCAATGGGGATGATGTAGCTGGGGTAGATTCTTGGCTCATCTGCTGACCTATGTGACTCTTCTGCACATAAATCATGGATGCACGCGCTCAGCGCTCCGATCATTGTCATGGGTAGGGGGCTGAAAACACAGAGTAGCCATGGAAACCAGATCCTGGGAGCAGCATGCGGAAGGGGGTCTTCCCTGTAATCGAGGGAGATAGCAGAGTGGGAAAAGATTTCTGCGAATCTAATAGACAGAAAATAAGACACCCGTCTCCTGGAGGAACTACAGATCCAAGCATGCCAGGAGAGACAGTGGTCGCAGTATAGCAGCAGCCTTCATGGTGTAATAGGTAAAGCTGCTGTCTCCATGTCTATAGGGTTTCCGTCCCTCCAGATCATGGTTGAGCAACTCAACCTGCCCCATCCCCGCCATAACGCTGGAGACATGCATCCCATACCTTACACAAACCTTCAAGAAAACTCAAAAAGGTAGAAGGTGCAGTTAGTAATAAACAGATGGAGCAGACACCCCCCCTCCCCCCATACATATTAAACATTATAAAGCAAAAAAAAAAGCGTCTGAAAGCGCAAAGAGCTCAAAACAGAGAGAAACAACTTGTATATGATGAGAAAATAGAGCAACGCAACCAGATGTGCTGTATCCCATAGAGAGCTGGCGTCCTGTGCCCACACTAATGCTCCTCTACGAGACAGATGGCAGCCGGCAGGATATACACTGTGTGCCCAATAGATTGCAGGATATATATACTCTGTGTTCAGCCACTTGTGGGGTGCAGGCATTGTCTGCCCATTAGACTGTGAGGTGCAAGAGTTGTGTGATTAGTAGATTGTGGGGTGCATGCTCTGTGTGGTCAGTAGATTGTGGGGTGCATGCTCTGTGTGATCAGTAGATTGTGGGGTGCATGCTCTGTGTGGTCAGTAGATTGTGGGGTGCATGCTCTGTGTGGTCAGTAGATTGTGGGGTGCATGCTCTGTGTGATTAGTAGATTGTGGGGTGCCTGCTCTGTGTGGTCAGTAGATTGCGGGGTGCATGCTCTGTGTGATCAGTAGACTGCGGGGTGCATGTTCTGTGTGGTCAGTAGATTGTGGGGTGCATGCTCTGTGTGGTCAGTAGATTGTGGGGTGCATGCTCTGTGTGGTCAGTAGATTGTGGGGTGCATGCTCTGTGTGGTCAGTAGACTGCGGGGTGCATGTTCTGTGTGGTCAGTAGATTGTGGGGTGCATGTTCTGTGTGGTCAGTAGATTGTGGGGTGCATGCTCTGTGTGGTCAGTAGATTGTGGGGTGCATGCTCTGTGTGGTCAGTAGACTGCGGGGTGCATGCTCTGTGTGGTCAGTAGATTGTGGGGTGCATGCTCTGTGTGGTCAGTAGATTGTGGGGTGCATGCTCTGTGTGGTCAGTAGATTGTGGGGTGCATGCTCTGTGTGGTCAGTAGACTGCGGGGTGCATGCTCTGTGTGGTCAGTAGATTGTGGGGTGCATGCTCTGTGTGGTGAGTAGATTTCGGGGTGCATGCTCTGTGTGATTAGTAGATTGTGGGGTGCATGCTCTGTGTGATCAGTAGATTGTGGGGTACATGCTCTGTGTGATCAGTAGATTGTGGTGTGCATGCTCTGTGTGATCAGTAGATTGTGGTGTGCATGCTCTGAGTGATCAGAAGATTGTGGGGTGCATGCTCTGTGTGGTCAGTAGATTGTGGGGTACATGCTCTGTGTGATCAGTAGATTGTGGTGTGCATGCTCTGAGTGATCAGAAGATTGTGGGGTGCATGCTCTGTGTGGTCAGTAGATTGTGGGGTGCATGCTCTGTGTGGTCAGTAGATTGTGGGGTGCATGCTCTGTGTGGTCAGTAGATTGTGGGGTGCATGCTCTGTGTGATCAGAAGATTGTGGTGTGCATGCTCTGAGTGATCAGTAGATTGTGGGGTGCATGCTCTGAGTGATCAGAAGATTGTGGGGTGCATGCTCTGTGTGGTCAGTAGATTGTGGGGTGCATGCTCTGTGTGGTCAGTAGATTGTGGGGTGCATGCTCTGTGTGGTCAGTAGATTGTGGGGTGCATGCTCTGTGTGATCAGTAGATTGTGGGGTGCATGCTCTGTGTTATCAGTAGATTGTGGGGTGCATGCTCTGTGTGATCAGTAGATTGTGGGGTGCATGCTCTGTGTGGTCAGTAGATTATGGGGTGCATGCTCTGTGTGGTCAGTAGATTGTGGGGTGCATGCTCTGTGTGATCAGTAGATTGTGGGGTGCATGCTCTGTGTGATCAGTAGATTGTGGGGTGCATGCTCTGTGTGATCAGTAGATTGTGGGGTGCATGCTCTGTGTGGTCAGTAGATTGTGGGGTGCATGCTCTGTGTGATCAGTAGATTGTGGGGTGCATGCTCTGTGTGATCAGTAGATTGTGGGGTGCATGCTCTGTGTGATCAGTAGATTGTGGGGTGCATGCTCTGTGTGATCAGTAGATTGTGGGGTGCATGCTCTGTGTGATCAGTAGATTGTGGGGTGCATGCTCTGTGTGATCAGTAGATTGTGGGGTGCATGCTCTGTGTGGTCAGTAGATTGTGGGGTGCATGCTCTGTGTGGTCAGTAGATTGTGGGGTGCATGCTCTGTGTGATCAGTAGATTGTGGGGTGCATGCTCTGTGTGGTCAGTAGATTGTGGGGTGCATGCTCTGTGTGATCAGTAGATTGTGGGGTGCATGCTCTCAGTGATCAGTAGATTGTGGGGTGCATGCTATGTGTGATCAGTAGATTGTGGGGTGCGTGCTCTGTGTGATCAGTAGATTGTGGGATGTATGCTCTGTGTGATCAGTAGATTGTGGGGTGCATGCTCTGTGTGATCAGTAGATTGTGGGGTGCATGCTCTCAGTAATCAGTAGATTGTGGGGTGCATGCTCTGTGTGGTCAGTAGATTGTGGGGTGCATGCTCTGTGTGATCAGTAGATTGTGGGGTGCATGTTGTGTGGTCAGTAGATTGTGGGGTGCATGTTCTGTGTGGTCAGTAGATTGTGGGGTGCATGCTCTGTGTGATCAGTAGATTGTGGGGTGCATGCTCTGTGTGATCAGTAGATTGTGGGGTGCATGCTCTGTGTGATCAGTAGATTGTGGGGTGCATGCTCAGTGTGGTCAGTAGATTGTGGGGTGCATGTTCTGTGTGATCCGTAGATTGTGGGGTGCATGCTCTGTGTGATCAGTAGATTGTGGGGTGCATGCTCTGTGTGGTCAGTAGATTGTGGGGTGCATGCTCTGTGTGATCAGTAGATTGTGGGGTGCATGTTCTGTGTGATCAGTAGATTGTGGGGTGCATGCTCTGTGTGATCAGTAGATTGTGGGGTGCATGCTCAGTGTGGTCAGTAGATTGTGGGGTGCATGTTCTGTGTGATCCGTAGATTGTGGGGTGCATGCTCTGTGTGATCAGTAGATTGTGGGGTGCATGCTCTGTGTGGTCAGTAGATTGTGGGGTGCATGCTCTGTGTGGTCAGTAGATTGTGGGGTGCATGCTCTGTGTGATCAGTAGATTGTGGGGTACATGCTCTGTGTGATCAGTAGATTGTGGGGTGCATGCTCTGTGTGATCAGTAGATTGTGGGGTGCATGCTCTGTGTGGTCAGTAGATTGTGGGGTGCATGCTCTGTGTGGTCAGTAGACTGCGGGGTGCATGCTCTGTGTGGTCAGTAGATTGTGGGGTGCATGTTCTGTGTGATCCGTAGATTGTGGGGTGCATGCTCTGTGTGATCAGTAGATTGTGGGGTGCATGTTCTGTGTGGTCAGTAGATTGTGGGGTGCATGCTCTGTGTGATCAGTAGATTGTGGGGTGCATGTTGTGTGGTCAGTAGATTGTGGGGTGCATGCTCTGTGTGGTCAGTAGATTGTGGGGTGCATGCTCTGTGTGGTCAGTAGATTGTGGGGTGCATGCTCTGTGTGGTCAGTAGATTGTGGGGTGCATGCTCTGTGTGGTGAGTAGATTTCGGGGTGCATGCTCTGTGTGATCAGTAGATTGTGGGGTGCATGCTCTGTGTGATCAGTAGATTGTGGGGTGCATGCTCTGTGTGGTCAGTAGATTGTGGGGTACATGCTCTGTGTGATCAGTAGATTGTGGGCTGCATGCTCTGAGTGATCAGAAGATTGTGGGGTGCATGCTCTGTGTGGTCAGTAGATTGTGGGGTGCATGCTCTGTGTGGTCAGTAGATTGTGGGGTGCATGCTCTGTGTGGTCAGTAGATTGTGGGGTGCATGCTCTGTGTGGTCAGTAGATTGTGGGGTGCATGCTCTGTGTGGTCAGTAGATTGTGGGGTACATGCTCTGTGTGATCAGTAGATTGTGGGGTGCATGCTCTGTGTGGTCAGTAGATTGTGGGGTGCATGCTCTGTGTGATCAGTAGATTGTGGGGTGCATGCTCTGTGTGGTCAGTAGATTGTGGGGTGCATGCTCTGTGTGATCAGTAGATTGTGGGGTGCATGCTCTGTGTGATCAGTAGATTGTGGGGTACATGCTCTGTGTGATCAGTAGATTGTGGGGTGCATGCTCTGTGTGATCAGAAGATTGTGGTGTGCATGCTCTGAGTGATCAGTAGATTGTGGGGTGCATGCTCTGAGTGATCAGAAGATTGTGGGGTGCATGCTCTGTGTGGTCAGTAGATTGTGGGGTGCATGCTCTGTGTGGTCAGTAGATTGTGGGGTGCATGCTCTGTGTGATCAGAAGATTGTGGGGTGCATGCTCTGTGTGGTCAGTAGATTGTGGGGTGCATGCTCTGAGTGATCAGTAGATTGTGGGGTGCATGCTCTGTGTGGTCAGTAGATTGTGGGGTGCATGCTCTGTGTGATCAGTAGATTGTGGGGTGCATGCTCTGTGTGATCAGTAGATTGTGGGGTGCATGCTCTGTGTGGTCAGTAGATTGTGGGGTGCATGCTCTGAGTGATCAGTAGATTGTGGGGTGCATGCTCTGTGTGGTCAGTAGATTGTGGGGTGCATGCTCTGTGTGGTCAGTAGATTGTGGGGTGCATGCTCTGTGTGATCAGTAGATTGTGGGGTGCATGCTCTGTGTGGTCAGTAGATTGTGGGGTGCATGCTCTGTGTGGTCAGAAGATTGTGGGGTGCATGCTCTGTGTGATCAGTAGATTGTGGGGTGCATGCTCTGTGTGATCCGTAGATTGTCGGGTGCATGCTCTGTGTGATCAGTAGATTGTGGGGTGCATGCTCTGTGTGGTCAGTAGATTGTGGGGTGCATGCTCTGTGTGATCAGTAGATTGTGGGGTGCATGCTCTGTGTGGTCAGTAGATTGTGGGGTGCATGCTCTGTGTGGTCAGTAGACTGCGGGGTGCATGCTCTGTGTGATCAGTAGATTGTGGGGTGCATGCTCTGTGTGATTAGTAGATTGTGGGGTGCATGCTCTGTGTGGTCAGTAGACTGCGGGGTGCATGCTCTGTGTGGTCAGTAGATTGTGGGGTGCATGCTCTGTGTGATCAGAAGATTGTGGGGTGCATGCTCTGAGTGATCAGTAGATTGTGGGGTGCATGCTCTGTGTGGTCAGTAGATTGTGGGGTGCATGCTCTGTGTGGTCAGTAGATTGTGGGGTGCATGCTCTGTGTGATCAGTAGATTGTGGGGTGCATGCTCTGTGTGATCAGTAGATTGTGGGGTGCATGCTCTGTGTGATCAGTAGATTGTGGGGTGCATGCTCTGTGTGATCAGTATATTGTGGGGTGCATGCAGTATATTCTCAGCACCTATACCTCCCCTCACCCCCGGGGACCCCTGTTTGGCCAGTGATCTGTCGTCACCTTACAGGCCCCGTCTATGGCAGAGGAGACATATGGACCCTGTGCCCCATAGTGACCCCATATCCTCCGCCCGAACACCCGCAAATCCCACAGACTTCCCGTCACCTCTTCTCCTTCTTCGCCGCAACTTTTCTCTGAGCATCAAAGATTCCAGCGGATCCAGACCCGACCTACCGCCCCTTCCCCTGGAGACTTACCTGATGCCGCTGTCCTCGGTGCTGATCCCCCGGTCCTTGGTCTTGTGCTCCCGGCTCCTCTGTCCTCGGTGCTGGTCTCCCGATCTCCCGGTCCCAGATTCCGATCTCCTGGTTCTGGTCTCCCGATGTCCGGGTTCTGGTCTCCCGGTTCTGGTCTCCCGATGTCCGGGTTCTGGTCTCCCAAAGTCCCGGTTCTGGTCTCCCGATCTCCCGGTTCTGGTCTCCCGATCTCCCGGTTCTGGTCTCCCGATTCTGGTCTCCCGGTTCTGGTCTCCCGATCTCCCGGTTCTGGTCTCCCGATCTCCCGGTTCTGGTCTCCCGATCTCCCGGTTCTGGTCTCCCGATCTCCCGGTTCTGGTCTCCCGATCTCCCGGTTCTGGTCTCCCGGCTCCTCTCCTCCGGCTTCCAGTTCTGGAGCGGAATGATCCTTCAGAGGGGCTTCAGCCTCATTTAGGAATCCGGTCCCGCGGGAAGAGGGCAGCAGAGAGGAATCCCAGCAAATCATCAAGAAGAGACTGAGAAGGACGGTGTTCACACGGAGGAGGAGGAAACTGCACATAGAGGAAAACCTTCACTGTGTGTATACTGATGGGAGGATAAGACTGTACTGTGTGTATACTGATAGGAGGATAAGACTGTACTGTGTATACTGATAGGAGGATAAGACTGTACTGTGTGTATACTGATAGGAGGATAAGACTGTACTGTGTGTATACTGATGGGAGGATAAGACTGTACTGTGTGTATACTGATAGGAGGATAAGACTGTACTGTGTATACTGATAGGAGGATAAGACTGTACTGTGTGTATACTGATAGGAGGATAAGACTGTACTGTGTGTATACTGATAGGAGGATAAGACTGTACTGTGTGTATACTGATAGAAGGATAAGACTGTACTGTGTGTATACTGATAGGAGGATAAGACTGTACTGTGTGTATACTGATAGGAGGATAAGACTGTACTGTGTGTATACTGATAGAAGGATAAGACTGTACTGTGTGTATACTGATAGGAGGATAAGACTGTACTGTGTGTATACTGATAGGAGGATAAGACTGTACTGTGTGTATACTGATGGGAGGATAAGACTGTACTGTGTGTATACTGATAGGAGGATAAGACTGTACTGTGTGTATACTGATAGGAGGATAAGACTGTATTGTGTGTATACTGATAGAAGGATAAGACTGTACTGTGTGTATACTGATAGGAGGATAAGACTGTACTGTGTGTATACTGATAGAAGGATAAGACTGTACTGTGTGTATACTGATAGGAGGATAAGACTGTACTGTGTGTATACTGATAGAAGGATAAGACTGTACTGTGTGTATACTGATAGAAGGATAAGACTGTACTGTGTGTATACTGATAGGAGGATAAGACTGTACTGTGTGTACTGATAGGAGGATAAGACTGTATTGTGTGTATACTGATAGGAGGATAAGACTGTACTGTGTGTATACTGATAGGAGGATAAGACTGTACTGTGTGTATACTGATAGAAGGATAAGACTGTACTGTGTATACTGATAGAAGGATAAGACTGTACTGTGTGTATACTGATAGGAGGATAAGACTGTACTGTGTGTATACTGATAGGAGGATAAGACTGTACTGTGTGTATACTGATAGGAGGATAAGACTGTACTGTGTGTATACTGATAGGAGGATAAGACTGTACTGTGTGTACTGATAGGAGGATAAGACTGTACTGTGTGTATACTGATAGGAGGATAAGACTGTACTGTGTATACTGATAGGAGGATAAGACTGTACTGTGTATACTGATAGGAGGATAAGACTGTACTGTGTATACTGATAGGAGGATAAGACTGTACTGTGTGTATACTGATAGAAGGATAAGACTGTACTGTGTATACTGATAGGAGGATAAGACTGTACTGTATGTATACTGATAGGAGGATAAGACTGTACTGTGTGTATACTGATAGAAGGATAAGACTGTACTGTGTGTATACTGATAGGAGGATAAGACTGTACTGTGTGTATACTGATAGGAGGATAAGACTGTACTGTGTGTATACTGATAGGAGGATAAGACTGTACTGTGTGTATACTGATAGAAGGATAAGACTGTACTGTGTGTATACTGATAGGAGGATAAGACTGTACTGTGTGTATACTGATAGGAGGATAAGACTGTACTGTGTATACTGATAGGAGGATAAGACTGTACTGTGTGTATACTGATAGGAGGATAAGACTGTACTGTGTGTATACTGATAGGAGGATAAGACTGTACTGTGTGTATACTGATAGGAGGATAAGACTGTACTGTGTGTATACTGATAGAAGGATAAGACTGTACTGTGTGTATACTGATAGGAGGATAAGACTGTACTGTGTGTATACTGATAGGAGGATAAGACTGTACTGTGTGTATACTGATAGGAGGATAAGACTGTACTGTGTGTATACTGATAGGAGGATAAGACTGTACTGTGTGTATACTGATAGGAGGATAAGACTGTACTGTGTGTATACTGATAGGAGGATAAGACTGTACTGTGTGTATACTGATAGAAGGATAAGACTGTACTGTGTGTATACTGATAGGAGGATAAGACTGTACTGTGTGTATACTGATAGAAGGATAAGACTGTACTGTGTGTATACTGATAGAAGGATAAGACTGTACTGTGTGTATACTGATAGGAGGATAAGACTGTACTGTATGTATACTGATAGGAGGATAAGACTGTACTGTGTGTATACTGATAGAAGGATAAGACTGTACTGTGTATACTGATAGAAGGATAAGACTGTACTGTGTGTATACTGATAGGAGGATAAGACTGTACTGTGTGTATACTGATAGAAGGATAAGACTGTACTGTGTATACTGATAGGAGGATAAGACTGTACTGTGTGTATACTGATAGGAGGATAAGACTGTACTGTGTCTATACTGATAGGAGGATAAGACTGTACTGTGTGTATACTGATAGGAGGATAAGACTGTACTGTGTATACTGATAGGAGGATAAGACTGTACTGTATGTATACTGATAGGAGGATAAGACTGTACTGTGTGTATACTGATAGAAGGATAAGACTGTACTGTGTATACTGATAGAAGGATAAGACTGTACTGTGTGTATACTGATAGGAGGATAAGACTGTACTGTGTGTATACTGATAGGAGGATAAGACTGTACTGTGTGTATACTGATAGAAGGATAAGACTGTACTGTGTGTATACTGATAGGAGGATAAGACTGTACTGTGTGTATACTGATAGGAGGATAAGACTGTACTGTGTGTATACTGATAGGAGGATAAGACTGTACTGTGTGTATACTGATAGGAGGATAAGACTGTACTGTGTGTATACTGATAGGAGGATAAGACTGTACTGTGTGTATACTGATAGGAGGATAAGACTGTACTGTGTGTATACTGATAGAAGGATAAGACTGTACTGTGTGTATACTGATAGGAGGATAAGACTGTACTGTGTGTATACTGATAGGAGGATAAGACTGTACTGTGTATACTGATAGGAGGATAAGACTGTACTGTATGTATACTGATAGGAGGATAAGACTGTACTGTGTGTATACTGATAGGAGGATAAGACTGTACTGTGTCTATACTGATAGAAGGATAAGACTGTACTGTGTGTATACTGATAGGAGGATAAGACTGTACTGTGTGTATACTGATAGGAGGATAAGACTGTACTGTGTGTATACTGATAGGAGGATAAGACTGTACTGTGTGTATACTGATAGGAGGATAAGACTGTACTGTGTATACTGATAGAAGGATAAGACTGTACTGTGTGTATACTGATAGGAGGATAAGACTGTACTGTGTATACTGATAGGAGGATAAGACTGTACTGTATGTATACTGATAGGAGGATAAGACTGTACTGTGTGTATACTGATAGAAGGATAAGACTGTACTGTGTATACTGATAGAAGGATAAGACTGTACTGTGTGTATACTGATAGGAGGATAAGACTGTACTGTGTGTATACTGATAGAAGGATAAGACTGTACTGTGTGTATACTGATAGGAGGATAAGACTGTACTGTGTGTATACTGATAGGAGGATAAGATTGTACTGTGTGTATACTGATAGGAGGATAAGACTGTACTGTGTGTATACTGATAGGAGGATAAGACTGTACTGTGTGTATACTGATAGGAGGATAAGACTGTACTGTGTGTATACTGATAGAAGGATAAGACTGTACTGTGTGTATACTGATAGGAGGATAAGACTGTACTGTGTGTATACTGATAGGAGGATAAGACTGTACTGTGTATACTGATAGGAGGATAAGACTGTACTGTATGTATACTGATAGGAGGATAAGACTGTACTGTGTGTATACTGATAGGAGGATAAGACTGTACTGTGTGTGTATACTGATAGAAGGATAAGACTGTACTGTGTGTATACTGATAGGAGGATAAGACTGTACTGTCTGTATACTGATAGAAGGATAAGACTGTACTGTGTGTATACTGATAGAAGGATAAGACTGTACTGTGTGTATACTGATAGAAGGATAAGACTGTACTGTGTATACTGATAGAAGGATAAGACTGTACTGTGTGTATACTGATAGGAGGATAAGACTGTACTGTGTGTATACTGATAGGAGGATAAGACTGTACTGTGTGTATACTGATAGGAGGATAAGACTGTACTGTGTGTATACTGATAGAAGGATAAGACTGTACTGTGTCTATACTGATAGGAGGATAAGACTGTACTGTGTGTATACTGATAGAAGGATAAGACTGTACTGTGTGTATACTGATAGGAGGATAAGACTGTACTGTGTGTATACTGATAGGAGGATAAGACTGTACTGTGTGTATACTGATAGGAGGATAAGACTGTACTGTGTATACTGATAGGAGGATAAGACTGTACTGTGTGTATACTGATAGGAGGATAAGACTGTACTGTGTGTATACTGATAGAAGGATAAGACTGTACTGTGTATACTGATAGAAGGATAAGACTGTACTGTGTGTATACTGATAGAATGATAAGACTGTACTGTGTGTATACTGATAGGAGGATAAGACTGTACTGTGTGTATACTGATAGGAGGATAAGACTGTACTGTGTGTATACTGATAGGAGGATAAGACTGTACTGTGTGTATACTGATAGGAGGATAAGACTGTACTGTGTATACTGATAGGAGGATAAGACTGTACTGTGTGTATACTGATAGGAGGATAAGACTGTACTGTGTGTATACTGATAGGAGGATAAGACTGTACTGTGTGTATACTGATAGGAGGATAAGACTGTACTGTGTGTATACTGATAGGAGGATAAGACTGTACTGTGTGTATACTGATAGGAGGATAAGACTGTACTGTGTGTATACTGATAGGAGCATAAGACTGTACTGTGTGTATACTGATAGGAGGATAAGACTGTACTGTGTGTATACTGATAGAAGGATAAGACTGTACTGTATGTATACTGATAGGAGGATAAGACTGTACTGTGTGTATACTGATAGGAGGATAAGACTGTACTGTGTGTATACTGATAGGAGGATAAGACTGTACTGTGTGTATACTGATAGGAGGATAAGACTGTACTGTGTGTGTACTGATAGGAGGATAAGACTGTACTGTGTGTATACTGATAGGAGGATAAGACTGTACTGTGTGTATACTGATAGAAGGATAAGACTGTACTGTATGTATACTGATAGGAGGATAAGACTGTACTGTGTGTATACTGATAGGAGGATAAGACTGTACTGTGTGTATACTGATAGGAGGATAAGACTGTACTGTGTGTGTATACTGATAGAAGGATAAGACTGTACTGTGTGTATACTGATAGGAGGATAAGACTGTACTGTGTGTATACTGATAGGAGGATAAGACTGTACTGTGTGTATACTGATAGAAGGATAAGACTGTACTGTGTGTATACTGATAGGAGGATAAGAC
This sequence comes from Bufo bufo, assembly GCF_905171765.1. NCBI lineage: Eukaryota > Metazoa > Chordata > Amphibia > Anura > Bufonidae > Bufo > Bufo bufo. The sequence goes on along the minus strand of NC_053397.1, from coordinate 5,281,125 downwards.
TGTACTGTGTGTATACTGATAGGAGGATAAGACTGTACTGTGTGTATACTGATAGAAGGATAAGACTGTACTGTGTGTATACTGATAGGAGGATAAGACTGTACTGTGTGTATACTGATAGGAGGATAAGACTGTACTGTGTGTATACTGATAGGAGGATAAGACTGTACTGTGTGTATACTGATAGGAGGATAAGACTGTACTGTGTGTATACTGATAGGAGGATAAGACTGTACTGTGTGTATACTGATAGAAGGATAAGACTGTACTGTGTGTATACTGATAGGAGGATAAGACTGTACTGTGTGTATACTGATAGAAGGATAAGACTGTACTGTGTGTATACTGATAGGAGGATAAGACTGTACTGTGTGTATACTGATAGGAGGATAAGACTGTACTGTGTGTATACTGATAGAAGGATAAGACTGTACTGTGTGTATACTGATAGGAGGATAAGACTGTACTGTGTGTATACTGATAGGAGGATAAGACTGTACTGTGTGTATACTGATAGAAGGATAAGACTGTACTGTGTGTATACTGATAGGAGGATAAGACTGTAATGTGTGTATACTGATAGGATGATAAGACTGTACTGTGTGTATACTGATAGAAGGATAAGACTGTACTGTGTGTATACTGATAGAAGGATAAGACTGTACTGTGTATACTGATAGGAGGATAAGACTGTACTGTATGTATACTGATAGGAGGATAAGACTGTACTGTGTGTATACTGATAGAAGGATAAGACTGTACTGTGTGTATACTGATAGGAGGATAAGACTGTACTGTGTGTATACTGATAGAAGGATAAGACTGTACTGTGTGTATACTGATAGAAGGATAAGACTGTACTGTGTGTATACTGATAGAAGGATAAGACTGTACTGTGTGTATACTGATAGGAGGATAAGACTGTACTGTGTATACTGATAGAAGGATAAGACTGTACTGTGTGTATACTGATAGGAGGATAAGACTGTACTGTGTGTATACTGATAGGAGGATAAGACTGTACTGTGTGTATACTGATAGAAGGATAAGACTGTACTGTGTGTATACTGATAGAAGGATAAGACTGTACTGTGTGTATACTGATAGAAGGATAAGACTGTACTGTGTGTATACTGATAGAAGGATAAGACTGTACTGTGTGTATACTGATAGGAGGATAAGACTGTACTGTGTGTATACTGATAGGAGGATAAGACTGTACTGTGTGTATACTGATAGAAGGATAAGACTGTACTGTGTGTATACTGATAGAAGGATAAGACTGTACTGTGTGTATACTGATAGGAGGATAAGACTGTACTGTGTGTATACTGATAGAAGGATAAGACTGTACTGTGTGTATACTGATAGGAGGATAAGACTGTACTGTGTGTATACTGATAGAAGGATAAGACTGTACTGTGTGTATACTGATAGAAGGATAAGACTGTACTGTGTGTATACTGATAGAAGGATAAGACTGTACTGTGTGTATACTGATAGAAGGATAAGACTGTACTGTGTGTATACTGATAGAAGGATAAGACTGTACTGTGTGTATACTGATAGAAGGATAAGACTGTACTGTGTGTATACTGATAGGAGGATAAGACTGTACTGTGTGTATACTGATAGAAGGATAAGACTGTACTGTATGTATACTGATAGGAGGATAAGACTGTACTGTGTGTATACTGATAGGAGGATAAGACTGTACTGTGTGTATACTGATAGGAGGATAAGACTGTACTGTGTGTATACTGATAGAAGGATAAGACTGTACTGTGTGTATACTGATAGGAGGATAAGACTGTACTGTGTGTATACTGATAGGAGGATAAGACTGTACTGTGTGTATACTGATAGGAGGATAAGACTGTACTGTGTGTATACTGATAGGAGGATAAGACTGTACTGTGTGTATACTGATAGAAGGATAAGACTGTACTGTGTGTATACTGATAGAAGGATAAGACTGTACTGTGTGTATACTGATAGAAGGATAAGACTGTACTGTGTGTATACTGATAGGAGGATAAGACTGTAATGTGTGTGTATACTGATAGAAGGATAAGACTGTACTGTGTGTATACTGATAGGAGGATAAGACTGTACTGTGTATACTGATAGAAGGATAAGACTGTACTGTGTGTATACTGATAGGAGGATAAGACTGTACTGTGTGTATACTGATAGGAGGATAAGACTGTACTGTGTGTATACTGATAGGAGGATAAGACTGTACTGTGTGTATACTGATAGAAGGATAAGACTGTACTGTGTGTATACTGATAGGAGGATAAGACTGTAATGTGTGTACATTGATAGGAGGATAAGACTGTACTGTGTGTATACTGATAGGAGGATAAGACTGTACTGTGTGTATACTGATAGAAGGATAAGACTGTACTGTGTGAATACTGATAGGAGGATAAGACTGTACTGTGTGTATACTGATAGAAGGATAAGACTGTACTGTGTGTATACTGATAGGAGGATAAGATTGTACTGTGTGTATACTGATAGAAGGATAAGACTGTACTTTGTGTATACTGATAGAAGGATAAGACTGTACTGTGTGTATACTGATAGAAGGATAAGACTGTACTGTGTGTATACTGATAGAAGGATAAGACTGTACTGTGTGTATACTGATAGGAGGATAAGACTGTACTGTGTGTATACTGATAGGAGGATAAGACTGTACTGTGTGTATACTGATAGGAGGATAAGACTGTACTGTGTGTATACTGATAGGAGGATAAGACTGTACTGTGTGTATACTGATAGGAGGATAAGACTGTACTGTGTGTATACTGATAGGAGGATAAGACTGTACTGTGTGTATACTGATAGGAGGATAAGACTGTACTGTGTGTATACTGATAGAAGGATAAGACTGTACTGTGTGTATACTGATAGGAGGATAAGACTGTACTGTGTGTATACTGATAGAAGGATAAGACTGTACTGTGTGTATACTGATAGGAGGATAAGACTGTACTGTGTGTATACTGATAGGAGGATAAGACTGTACTGTGTGTATACTGATAGAAGGATAAGACTGTACTGTGTGTATACTGATAGGAGGATAAGACTGTACTGTGTGTATACTGATAGGAGGATAAGACTGTACTGTGTGTATACTGATAGGAGGATAAGACTGTACTGTGTGTATACTGATAGGAGGATAAGACTGTACTGTCTGTATACTGATAGGAGGATAAGACTGTACTGTGTGTATACTGATAGGAGGATAAGACTGTACTGTGTGTATACTGATAGGAGGATAAGACTGTACTGTGTGTATACTGATAGGAGGATAAGACTGTAGTGTGTATAATGATGAGTGGCTATGACTGGACTGCGTATATTGATGTGTATATATATATGACTGTAGTGTGGATACTGATGGGTGGATGTCACTGTAGTTTATATACTACTGAGAGGAGATGACTAAATCAAAATATCAAATCCCCACAAAAAATTGTAAACAGATATTTGGTAACAATATCTTTATTAATTTAACATCACAGTATAAAACATCTAAAATCAGCCACAACAACGGCAGCAGATAAGAAAGGAAGCGACACTGGTCTTGTAGTAATAAATGCAATATATCAGGAGAAGCTGAAACCCTAACCCCTGAGGAAGCTGAAAAGGGAAGCGTACGTCGGGCGGAGGCACACTGCTCATGTAGGGCTATGTTTGGTCTATTTTATATGTGTTATTACTTTTGATTTTTTATACATTGCTGTTTTCATTGTCCACTATTTTGGGATTTGCATATTTGAAGGTTGTAAGCACTAAGCACTAGACAAGACTTAGCAAGCCCAAGCCCTCCTGATACATTGCATTTATTACTACAAGACCACTGTTGCTTCCTTTTGACATGTGCTGCCGTTGTTGTGACTGATACTTTAATGTTAAATTAATAAAGATATTGTTACCAAATATGTGTTTACGATTTTTTGGGGGTTTGATATTTTGTTTTGGTGGATTTAATTGTGCTCGGCCCCACCCCACCCACAGTTATTGGTTGGTGGTTTGTATATTTTTGAGTGGATATGACTGCAGTGTGTATTCTAATTATTATATATGATAGTAGTGTGTATACTGGTGAGTGGATTTGTTTGTATTCTGTACTTTGACTGGTGCAAGGATTTTTGCCACCCTAGGCGAAAGCTCATTTTGCCGCCCCTTGACTCCGCCCATTGATCACGCCCTTTGACCCACCCTTTTTATTGTCGGCCACCTATTTAATGATTGTTGCTTGCAACATTTTACTTGACCATCTAATTTTATATTAATTTTATATATATTATATTCTTGCTGGTCATCTGTACCATTTTGGCCTCAAAACATTACATGACCCCCTACACTACATTACATTATTGACAACTGTAGGTTTTTACCTTGACTTGTGGTGACCTAGGTGTGTTTATCAGCAGGTCTGCTCCAGTCACTGTTATGGGGGATCTGTGGATGACACATAACATATATATCGCATCTTATGCTATATATGTCATCCACAGATCCCCCATAACAGTGTCATCCACAGATCCCCCTATAATAGTGTCATCCACAGATCCCCCTATAATAGTGTCATCCACAGATCCCCCTATAATAGTGTCATCCACAGTTCCCCCATAACAGTGTCATCCACAGATCCCCCCCATAAGTGTCATCCACAGATCCCCCACGACAGTGCCATCCACAGATCCCCCTATAATAGTGCCATCCACAGATCCCCCTATAATAGTGTCATCCACAGATCCCCCATAACAGTGTCATCCACAGATCCCCCATAACAGTGTCATCCACAGATCCCCCGCATAAGTGTCATCCACAGATCCCCCATAACAGTGCCATCCACAGATCCCCCATAACAGTGCCATCCACAGATCCCCCTATAATAGTGTCATCCACAGATCCCCCACGACAGTGCCATCCACAGATCCCCCTATAATAGTGCCATCCACAGATCCCCCTATAATAGTGTCATCCACAGATCCCCCATAACAGTGTCATCCACAGATCCCCCATAACAGTGTCATCCACAGATCCCCCGCATAAGTGTCATCCACAGATCCCCCATAACAGTGCCATCCACAGATCCCCCATAACAGTGCCATCCACAGATCCCCCTATAATAGTGTCATCCACAGATCCCCCACGACAGTGCCATCCACAGATCCCCCTATAATAGTGCCATCCACAGATCCCCCTATAATAGTGCCATCCACAGATCCCCCTATAATAGTGTCATCCACAGATCCCCCATAACAGTGTCATCCACAGATCCCCCATAACAGTGTCATCCACAGATCCCCCATAACAGTGTCATCCACAGATCCCCCATAACAGTGTCATCCACAGATCCCCCATAACAGTGCCATCCACAGATCCCCCATAACAGTGTCATCCACAGATCCCCCTATAATAGTGCCATCCACAGATACCCCTCCCTATAATTGTGTCATCCCCCTCCCCGCCGCTCACAGGAGTATACATTTATAAACTGTAATCCGTATCCTGCAGTAACTTTAAATCAGCGCTCATCTCTTTACTACCTTACACTCAGCTCCAGTAACAGGCAGTGCGGGCGGCAGCGCTCACTCACTGACGTCACGCGCCCGCACTGCCTGTTACCGGAGCTGAGTGTAAGGTAGTAAAGAGATGAGCGCTGATTTAAAGTTACTGCAGGATACGGATTACAGTTTATAAATGTATACTCCTGTGAGCGGCGGGGCCGGTGTAGAGCAGCGCAGGAGAGTCAGAGCGGAGAGCGCTGTGACTTGTATTGTAGCCAGAGCGGCGCCCCCAGCAAGAGTGCACTGTACACGGTGGCCTACCTTGCTTATGGGTGTCGCCGGCCCTGTACTTAGTGGATATGACTATACTTTGTACACTACGTGCAGAATTATTAGGCAAATGAGTATTTTGCCCACATCATCCTCTTTATGCATGTTGTCTTACTCCAAGCTGTATAGGCTCGAAAGCCTACTACCAATTAAGCATATTAGGTGATGTGCATCTCTGTAATGAGAAGGGGTGTGGTCTAATGACATCAACACCCTATATTAGGTGTGCATAATTATTAGGCAACTTCCTTTCCTTTGGCAAAATGGGTCAAAAGAAGGACTTGACAGGCTCAGAAAAGTCAAAAATAGTGAGATATCTTGCAGAGGGATGCAGCGCTCTTAAAATTGCAAAGCTTCTGAAGCGTGATCATCGAACAATCAAGCGTTTCATTCAAAATAGTCAACAGGGTCGCAAGAAGCGTGTGGAAAAACCAAGGCGCAAAATAACTGCCCATGAACTGAGAAAAGTCAAGCGTGCAGCTGCCAAGATGCCACCAGTTTGGCCATATTTCAGAGCTGCAACATCACTGGAGTGCCCAAAAGCACAAGGTGTGCAATACTCAGAGACATGGCCAAGGTAAGAAAGGCTGAAAGACGACCACCACTGAACAAGACACACAAGCTGAAACGTCAAGACTGGGCCAAGAAATATCTCAAGACTGATTTTTCTAAGGTTTTATGGACTGATGAAATGAGAGTGAGTCTTGATGGGCCAGATGGATGGGCCCGTGGCTGGATTGGTAAAGGGCAGAGAGCTCCAGTCCGACTCAGACGCCAGCAAGGTGGAGGTGGAGTACTGGTTTGGGCTGGTATCATCAAAGATGAGCTTGTGGGGCCTTTTCGGGTTGAGGATGGAGTCAAGCTCAACTCCCAGTCCTACTGCCAGTTTCTGGAAGACACCTTCTTCAAGCAGTGGTACAGGAAGAAGTCTGCATCCTTCAAGAAAAACATGATTTTCATGCAGGACAATGCTCCATCACACGCGTCCAAGTACTCCACAGCGTGGCTGGCAAGAAAGGGTATAAAAGAAGAAAATCTAATGACATGGCCTCCTTGTTCACCTGATCTGAACCCCATTGAGAACCTGTGGTCCATCATCAAATGTGAGATTTACAAGGAGGGAAAACAGTACACCTCTCTGAACAGTGTCTGGGAGGCTGTGGTTGCTGCTGCACGCAATGTTGATGGTGAACAGATCAAAACACTGACAGAATCCATGGATGGCAGGCTTTTGAGTGTCCTTGCAAAGAAAGGTGGCTATATTGGTCACTGATTTGTTTTTGTTTTGTTTTTGAATGTCAGAAATGTATATTTGTGAATGTTGAGATGTTATATTGGTTTCACTGGTAAAAATAAATAATTGAAATGGGTATATATTTGTTTTTTGTTAAGTTGCCTAATAATTATGCACAGTAATAGTCACCTGCACACACAGATATCCCCCTAAAATAGCTAAAACTAAAAACAAACTAAAAACTACTTCCAAAAATATTCAGCTTTGATATTTATGAGTTTTTTGGGTTCATTGAGAACATGGTTGTTGTTCAATAATAAAATGAATCCTCAAAAATACAACTTGCCTAATAATTCTGCACTCCCTGTATAATGTGAGGGTATGACTGTAGTGTGTACACTGATGAGTGGATATGACTGTAGTGTGTATACTGATGAGTGGATGTGACTGTAGTGTGTATACTGATGAGTGGATATGACTGTAGTGTGTATACTGATGAGTGGATATGACTGTAGTGTGTATACTGATGAGTGGATGTGACTGTAGTGTGTATACTGATCAGTGGATATGACTGTAGTGTGTATACTGATGAGTGGATATGACTGTAGTGTGTATACTGATGAGTGGATGTGACTGTAGTGTGTATACTGATGAGTGGATATGACTGTAGTGTGTATACTGATGAGTGGATATGACTGTAGTGTGTATACTGATGAGTGGATGTGACTGTAGTGTGTATACTGATCAGTGGATATGACTGTAGTGTGTATACTGATGAGTGGATATGACTGTAGTGTGTATACTGATGAGTGGATATGACTGTAGTGTGTATACTGATGAGTGGATGCGACTGTAGTGTGTATACTGATGAGTGGATACGACTGTAGTGTGTATACTGATGAGTGGATATGACTGTAGTGTGTATACTGATGAGTGGATATGACTGTAGTGTGTATACTGATGAGTGGATATGACTGTAGTGTGTATACTGATCAGTGGATATGACTGTAGTGTGTATACTGATCAGTGGATATGACTGTAGTGTGTACACTGATGAGTGGATGTGACTGTAGTGTGTATACTGATGAGTGGATGTGACTGTAGTGTGTATACTGATGAGTGGATATGACTGTAGTGTGTATACTGATGAGTGGATATGACTGTAGTGTGTATACTGATGAGTGGATGCGACTGTAGTGTGTATACTGATGAGTGGATATGACTGTAGTGTGTATACTGATGAGTGGATGCGACTGTAGTGTGTATACTGATGAGTGGATATGACGGTAGTGTGTATACTGATGAGTGGATATGACTGTAGTGTGTATACTGATGAGTGGATATGACTGTAGTGTGTATACTGATGAGTGGATATGACTGTAGTGTGTATACTGATCAGTGGATATGACTGTAGTGGGTATACTGATCAGTGGATATGACTGTAGTGTGTACACTGATGAGTGGATGTGACTGTAGTGTGTATACTGATGAGTGGATGTGACTGTAGTGTGTATACTGATGAGTGGATATGACTGTAGTGTGTATACTGATGAGTGGATATGACTGTAGTGTGTATACTGATGAGTGGATATGACTGTAGTGTGTATACTGATCAGTGGATATGACTGTAGTGTGTATACTGATGAGTGGATATGACTGTAGTGTGTATACTGATGAGTGGATATGACTGTAGTGTGTATACTGATCAGTGGATATGACTGTAGTGTGTATACTGATGAGTGGATATGACTGTAGTGTGTATACTGATGAGTGGATATGACTGTATTGTGTATACTGATCAGTGGATATGACTGTAGTGTGTATACTGATCAGTGGATATGACTGTAGTGTGTATACTGATGAGTGGATGCGACTGTAGTGTGTATACTGATGAGTGGATATGACTGTAGTGTGTATACTGATCAGTGGATATGACTGTAGTGGGTATACTGATCAGTGGATATGACTGTAGTGTGTACACTGATGAGTGGATGTGACTGTAGTGTGTATACTGATGAGTGGATATGACTGTAGTGTGTATACTGATGAGTGGATATGACTGTAGTGTGTATACTGATGAGTGGATGCGACTGTAGTGTGTATACTGATGAGTGGATATGACTGTAGTGTGTATACTGATGAGTGGATATGACTATAGTTTGTATACTGATGAGTGGATATGACTGTAGTGTGTATACTGATCAGTAGATATGACTGTAGTGTGTATACTGATGAGTGGATATGACTGTAGTGTGTATAGTGATCAGTGGATGTGACTGTAGTGTGTATACTGATGAGTGGATATGACTGTAGTGTGTATACTGATCAGTGGATATGACTGTAGTGTGTATACTGATCAGTGGATGTGACTGTAGTGTGTATACTGATGAGTGGATATGACTGTAGTGTGTATACTGATGAGTGGATATGACTGTAGTGTGTATACTGATCAGTGGATATGACTGTAGTGTGTATACTGATCAGTGGATATGACTGTATTGTGTATATTGATCAGTGGATATGACTGTAGTGTGTATACTGATGAGTGGATATGACTGTAGTGTGTATACTAATGAGTGGATATGACTGTAGTGTGTATACTGATGAGTGGATATGACTGTAGTGTGTATACTGATGAGTGGATATGACTGTAGTGTGTATACTGATCAGTGGATATGACTGTAGTGTGTATACTGATGAGTGGATGCGACTGTAGTGTGTATACTGATGAGTGGATATTACTGTAGTGTGTATACTGATGAGTGGATGTGACTGTAGTGTGTATACTAATGAGTGGATGTGACTGTATTGTGTATACTGATGAGTGGATGCGACTGTAGTGTGTATACTGATGAGTGGATATGACGGTAGTGTGTATACCGATGAGTGGATATGACTGTAGTGTGTATACTGATGAGTGGATATGACTGTAGTGTGTATACTGATGAGTGGATATGACTGTAGTGTGTATACTGATCAGTGGATATGACTGTAGTGGGTATACTGATCAGTGGATATGACTGTAGTGTGTACACTGATGAGTGGATGTGACTGTAGTGTGTATACTGATGAGTGGATATGACTGTAGTGTGTATACTGATGAGTGGATATGACTGTAGTGTGTATACTGATGAGTGGATGCGACTGTAGTGTGTATACTGATGAGTGGATATGACTGTAGTGTGTATACTGATGAGTGGATGTGACTGTAGTGTGTATACTGATGAGTGGATATGACTGTAGTGTGTATACTGATGAGTGGATATGACTGTAGTGTGTATACTGATGAGTGGATATGACTGTAGTGTGTATACTGATCAGTGGATATGACTGTAGTGTGTATACTGATGAGTGGATATGACTGTAGTGTGTATACTGATGAGTGGATATGACTGTAGTGTGTATACTGATCAGTGGATATGACTGTAGTGTGTATACTGATGAGTGGATATGACTGTAGTGTGTATACTGATGAGTGGATATGACTGTATTGTGTATACTGATCAGTGGATATGACTGTAGTGTGTATACTGATGAGTGGATATGACTGTAGTGTGTATACTGATGAGTGGATATGACTGTAGTGTGTATACTGATGAGTGGATGCGACTGTAGTGTGTATACTGATGAGTGGATACGACTGTAGTGTGTATACTGATGAGTGGATATGACTGTAGTGTGTATACTGATGAGTGGATGTGACTGTAGTGTGTATACTAATGAGTGGATGTGACTGTATTGTGTATACTGATGAGTGGATGCGACTGTAGTGTGTATACTGATGAGTGGATATGACGGTAGTGTGTATACTGATGAGTGGATATGACTGTAGTGTGTATACTGATGAGTGGATATGACTGTAGTGTGTATACTGATGAGTGGATATGACTGTAGTGTGTATACTGATCAGTGGATATGACTGTAGTGGGTATACTGATCAGTGGATATGACTGTAGTGTGTACACTGATGAGTGGATGTGACTGTAGTGTGTATACTGATGAGTGGATGTGACTGTAGTGTGTATACTGATGAGTGGATATGACTGTAGTGTGTATACTGATGAGTGGATATGACTGTAGTGTGTATACTGATGAGTGGATATGACTGTAGTGTGTATACTGATCAGTGGATATGACTGTAGTGTGTATACTGATGAGTGGATATGACTGTAGTGTGTATACTGATGAGTGGATATGACTGTAGTGTGTATACTGATCAGTGGATATGACTGTAGTGTGTATACTGATGAGTGGATATGACTGTAGTGTGTATACTGATGAGTGGATATGACTGTATTGTGTATACTGATCAGTGGATATGACTGTAGTGTGTATACTGATGAGTGGATATGACTGTAGTGTGTATACTGATGAGTGGATATGACTGTAGTGTGTATACTGATGAGTGGATGCGACTGTAGTGTGTATACTGATGAGTGGATACGACTGTAGTGTGTATACTGATGAGTGGATATGACTGTAGTGTGTATACTGATGAGTGGATGTGACTGTAGTGTGTATACTGATGAGTGGATGTGACTGTAGTGTGTATGCTGATGAGTGGATATGACTGTAGTGTGTATACTGATGAGTGGATATGACTATAGTTTGTATACTGATGAGTGGATATGACTGTAGTGTGTATACTGATCAGTAGATATGACTGTAGTGTGTATACTGATGAGTGGATATGACTGTAGTGTGTATAGTGATCAGTGGATGTGACTGTAGTGTGTATACTGATGAGTGGATATGACTGTAGTGTGTATACTGATCAGTGGATATGACTGTAGTGTGTATACTGATCAGTGGATGTGACTGTAGTGTGTATACTGATGAGTGGATATGACTGTAGTGTGTATACTGATGAGTGGATATGACTGTAGTGTGTATACTGATCAGTGGATATGACTGTAGTGTGTATACTGATCAGTGGATATGACTGTATTGTGTATATTGATCAGTGGATATGACTGTAGTGTGTATACTGATGAGTGGATATGACTGTAGTGTGTATACTAATGAGTGGATATGACTGTAGTGTGTATACTGATGAGTGGATGTGACTGTAGTGTGTATACTAATGAGTGGATGTGACTGTATTGTGTATACTGATGAGTGGATATGACTGTAGTGTGTATACTGATGAGTGGATATGACTGTAGTGTGTATACTGATCAGTGGATATGACTGTAGTGTGTATACTGATGAGTGGATGCGACTGTAGTGTGTATACTGATGAGTGGATATTACTGTAGTGTGTATACTGATGAGTGGATATGACTGTAGTGTGTATACTGATCAGTGGATGTGACTGTAGTGTGTATACTGATGAGTGGATATGACTGTAGTGTGTATACTGATCAGTGGATATGACTGTTTTGTGTGTATACTGATGAATGGTTATGACTGTATTGTGTATACTGATGAGTGGATATGACTGTATTGTGTATACTGATGAGTGGATATGACTGTATTGTGTATACTGATGAGTGGATATGACTGTAGTGTGTATACTGATGAGTGGATGTGACTGTAGTGTGTATACTGATGAGTGGATGTGACTGTAGTGTGTATACTGATTAGTGGATATGACTGTAGTGTGTATACTGATGAGTGGATATGACTGTAGTGTGTATACTGATGAGTGGATATGACTGTAGTGTGTATACTGATCAGTAGTTATGACTGTATTGTGTGTATACTGATGAGTGGATATGACTGTATTGTGTATACTGATCAGTGGATATGACTGTATTGTGTATACTGATCAGTGGATATGACTGTAGTGTGTATACTGATGAGTGGATATGACTGTAGTGTGTATACTGATGAGTGGATATGACTGTAGTGTGTATACTGATGAGTGGATGTGACTGTAGTGTGTATACTGATGAGTGGATATGACTGTAGTGTGTGTACTGATGAGTGGATATGACTGTAGTGTGTATACTGTTGAGTGGATATGACTGTAGTGTGTATACTGATCAGTGGATATGACTGTAGTGTGTATACTGATGAGTGGATATGACTGTAGTGTGTATACTGATGAGTGGATGTGACTGTATTGTGTGTACTGATGAGTGGATATGACTGTAGTGTGTATACTGATGAGTGGATATGACTGTAGTGTGTATACTGATGAGTGGATATGACTGTAGTGTGTATACTGATGAGTGGATATGACTGTAGTGTGTATACTGATCAGTGGATATGACTGTAGTGTGTATACTGATGAGTGGATATGACTGTAGTGTGTATACTGATGAGTGGATATGACTGTAGTGTGTATACTGATGAGTGGATATGACTGTAGTGTGTATACTGATGAGTGGATATGACTGTAGTGTGTATACTGATCAGTGGATATGACTGTAGTGTGTATACTGATGAGTGGATATGACTGTAGTGTGTATACTGATGAGTGGATATGACTGTAGTGTGTATACTGATGAGTGGATATGACTGTAGTGTGTATACTGATGAGTGGATGTGACTGTAGTGTTTATAGTGATCAGTGGATGTGACTGTAGTGTGTATACTGATGAGTGGATGTGACTGTAGTGTGTATACTGATGAGTGGATGTGACTGTAGTGTGTATACTGATGAGTGGATGTGACTGTAGTGTGTATACTGATGAGTGGATGTGACTGTAGTGTGTGTACTGATGAGTGGATATGACTGTATTGTGTATACTGATGAGTGGATGTGACTGTAGTTTGTATACTGATCAGTGGATATGACTGTATTGTGTATACTGTTGAGTGGATATGACTGTAGTGTGTATACTGATCTGTAGATATGACTGTAGTGTGTATACTGATCTGTAGATATGACTGTATTGTGTGTATACTGATGAGTGGATATGACTGTAGTGTGTATACTGATGAGTGGATATGACTGTAGTGTGTATACTGATGAGTAGATATGACTGTAGTGTGTGTATACTGATGAGTGGATATGACTGTAGTGTGTATACTGATGAGTGGATATGACTGTAGTGTGTATACTGATCAGTGGATATTACTGTAGTGTGTATACTGATCAGTGGATGTGACTGTAGTGTGTATACTGATGAGTGGATATGACTGTAGTGTGTATACTGATGAGTGGATATGACTGTATTGTGTATACTGATGAGTGGATATTACTGTAGTGTGTATACTGATCAGTGGATATTACTGTAGTGTGTATACTAATGAGTGGATATGACTGTAGTGTGTATACTGATGAGTGGATATGACTGTAGTGTGTATACTGATGAATGGATGTGACTGTAGTGTGTATACTGATGAGTGGATATGACTGTATTGTGTATACTGATGAGTGGATATGACTGTAGTGTGTATACTGATGAGTGGATATGACTGTATTATGTACACTGATGAGTGGGTATACACAATACAGTCATATCCACTCATCAGTATACACACTACTTTCATATAATCTCATCCGTATACACACTGCAATAATATCCCATCATCTGCATACAGAATTCAGTCATATTTACTCATCAGTATACACACTATAGTCTTAGGCTACTTTCACACTAGCGGCAAGGAACTCCGGCGGGTGAACAGCATGTTGGATCCGTGCTGCCGCTAGTGCACGTGTGCCCCCAGACTGCCACTCCGTCCCCATTGACTATAATAAGGGCATGCTGAGAGGTGGCCGGAATAAAACTACGACATGTCCCCCACCGGAACAGCCTGCCAGAGTTCCTTGCCGCTAGTGTGAAAGTAGCCTTATCCACTCGTCAGTATACACACTATAGTCGCCTCCACTCGTCAGTATACACACTATAGTCGCCTCCACTCGTCAGTATACACACTATAGTCGCCTCCACTCGTCAGTATACACACTATAGTCGCCTCCACTCATCAGTATACACACTATCGTCGCCTCCACTGGTCAGTATACACACTATCGTCGCCTCCACTCGTCAGTATACACACTATAGTCGCCTCCACTCGTCAGTATACACACTATAGTCGCCTCCACTCGTCAGTATACACACTATAGTCGCCTCCACTGGTCAGTATACACACTATAGTCGCCTCCACTCGTCAGTATACACACTATAGTCGCCTCCACTCGTCAGTATACACACTATAGTCGCCTCCACTCATCAGTATACACACTATAGTCGCCTCCACTCGTCAGTATACACACTAAAGTCGCCTCCACTCGTCAGTATACACACTATAGTCGCCTCCACTCATCAGTATACACACTATAGTCGCCTCCACTCGTCAGTATACACACTATAGTCGCCTCCACTCGTCAGTATACACACTATAGTCGCCTCCACTCGTCAGTATACACACTATTGTCGCCTCCACTCGTCAGTATACACACTATAGTCGCCTCCACTCATCAGTATACACACTATCGTCGCCTCCACTCGTCAGTATACACACTATAGTCGCCTCCACTCGTCAGTATACACACTATAGTCGCCTCCACTCGTCAGTATACACACTAAAGTCGCCTCCACTCGTCAGTATACACACTATAGTCGCCTCCACTCATCAGTATACACACTATAGTCGCCTCCACTCGTCAGTATACACACTATAGTCGCCTCCACTCGTCAGTATACACACTATAGTCGCCTCCACTCATCAGTATACACACTATCGTCGCCTCCACTGGTCAGTATACACACTATCGTCGCCTCCACTCGTCAGTATACACACTATAGTCGCCTCCACTCGTCAGTATACACACTATAGTCGCCTCCACTCGTCAGTATACACACTATAGTCGCCTCCACTCGTCAGTATACACACTATAGTCGCCTCCACTCGTCAGTATACACACTATAGTCGCCTCCACTCGTCAGTATACACACTATTGTCGCCTCCACTCGTCAGTATACACACTATAGTCGCCTCCACTCATCAGTATACACACTATAGTCACCTCCACTGGTCAGTATACACACTATCGTCGCCTCCACTGGTCAGTATACACACTATCGTAGCCTCCACTCGTCAGTATACACACTATAGTCGCCTCCACTCGTCAGTATACACACTATAGTCGCCTCCACTCGTCAGTATACACACTATTGTCGCCTCCACTCGTCAGTATACACACTATAGTCGCCTCCACTCATCAGTATACACACTATAGTCGCCTCCACTCGTCAGTATACACACTATAGTCGCCTCCACTCGTCAGTATACACACTATAGTCGCCTCCACTCGTCAGTATACACACTATAGTCGCCTCCACTCGTCAGTATACACACTATAGTCGCCTCCACTCGTCAGTATACACACTATAGTCGCCTCCACTCGTCAGTATACACACTATCGTCGCCTCCACTGGTCAGTATACACACTATCGTCGCCTCCACTCGTCAGTATACACACTATAGTCGCCTCCACTCGTCAGTATACACACTATAGTCGCCTCCACTCGTCAGTATACACACTATTGTCGCCTCCACTCGTCAGTATACACACTATAGTCGCCTCCACTGATCAGTATACACATTATAGTCGCCTCCACTCGTCAGTATACACACTATAGTCGCCTCCACTCGTCAGTATACACACTATAGTCGCCTCCACTCGTCAGTATACACACTATAGTCGCCTCCACTCATCAGTATACACAATATTGTCGCCTCCACTCGTCAGTATACACACTATAGTCGCCTCAACTCGTCAGTATACACACTATAGTCGCCTCCACTCATCAGTATACACAATATTGTCGCCTCCACTCGTCAGTATACACACTATAGTCGCCTCCACTCGTCAGTATACACACTATAGTCGCCTCCACTCATCAGTATACACACTATAGTCGCCTCCACTCATCAGTATACACACTATAGTCGCCTCCACTCGTCAGTATAGACACTATAGTCGCCTCCACTCGTCAGTATAGACACTATAGTCGCCTCCACTCGTCAGTATAGACACTATAGTCGCCTCCACTCGTCAGTATACACACTATAGTCGCCTCCACTCGTCAGTATACACACTATAGTCGCCTCCACTCATCAGTATACACACTATAGTCGCCTCCACTCGTCAGTATACACACTATCGTCGCCTCCACTCGTCAGTATACACACTATAGTCGCCTCCACTCGTCAGTATACACACTATAGTCGCCTCCACTCGTCAGTATAGACACTATAGTCGCCTCCACTCATCAGTATACACACTATAGTCGCCTCCACTCGTCAGTATACACACTATAGTCGCCTCCACTCGTCAGTATAGACACTATAGTCGCCTCCACTCGTCAGTATAGACACTTTAGTCGCCTCCACTCGTCAGTATACACACTATAGTCGCCTCCACTCGTCAGTATAGACACTATAGTCGCCTCCACTCGTCAGTATAGACACTATAGTCGCCTCCACTCGTCAGTATACACACTATAGTCGCCTCCACTCGTCAGTATACACACTATAGTCGCCTCCACTCGTCAGTATACACACTATCGTCGCCTCCACTCGTCAGTATAGACACTATAGTCGCCTCCACTCGTCAGTATAGACACTATAGTCGCCTCCACTCGTCAGTATACACACTATCGTCGCCTCCACTCGTCAGTATACACACTATAGTCGCCTCCACTCGTCAGTATACACACTATAGTCGCCTCCACTCGTCAGTATACACACTATAGTCGCCTCCACTCGTCAGTATACACACTATTGTCGCCTCCACTCGTCAGTATACACACTATAGTCGCCTCCACTCATCAGTATACACACTATAGTCACCTCCACTGGTCAGTATACACACTATCGTCGCCTCCACTGGTCAGTATACACACTATCGTAGCCTCCACTCGTCAGTATACACACTATAGTCGCCTCCACTCGTCAGTATACACACTATAGTCGCCTCCACTCGTCAGTATACACACTATTGTCGCCTCCACTCGTCAGTATACACACTATAGTCGCCTCCACTCATCAGTATACACACTATAGTCGCCTCCACTCGTCAGTATACACACTATAGTCGCCTCCACTCGTCAGTATACACACTATAGTCGCCTCCACTCGTCAGTATACACACTATAGTCGCCTCCACTCGTCAGTATACACACTATAGTCGCCTCCACTCGTCAGTATACACACTATAGTCGCCTCCACTCGTCAGTATACACACTATCGTCGCCTCCACTGGTCAGTATACACACTATAGTCGCCTCCACTCGTCAGTATACACACTATAGTCGCCTCCACTCGTCAGTATACACACTATTGTCGCCTCCACTCGTCAGTATACACACTATAGTCGCCTCCACTGATCAGTATACACATTATAGTCGCCTCCACTCGTCAGTATACACACTATAGTCGCCTCCACTCGTCAGTATACACACTATCGTCGCCTCCACTCGTCAGTATACACACTATAGTCGCCTCCACTCGTCAGTATACACACTATAGTCGCCTCAACTCGTCAGTATACACACTATAGTCGCCTCCACTCATCAGTATACACAATATTGTCGCCTCCACTCGTCAGTATACACACTATAGTCGCCTCCACTCGTCAGTATACACACTATAGTCGCCTCCACTCATCAGTATACACACTATAGTCGCCTCCACTCATCAGTATACACACTATAGTCGCCTCCACTCGTCAGTATAGACACTATAGTCGCCTCCACTCGTCAGTATAGACACTATAGTCGCCTCCACTCGTCAGTATAGACACTATAGTCGCCTCCACTCGTCAGTATACACACTATAGTCGCCTCCACTCGTCAGTATACACACTATAGTCGCCTCCACTCATCAGTATACACACTATAGTCGCCTCCACTCGTCAGTATACACACTATCGTCGCCTCCACTCGTCAGTATACACACTATAGTCGCCTCCACTCGTCAGTATACACACTATAGTCGCCTCCACTCGTCAGTATAGACACTATAGTCGCCTCCACTCATCAGTATACACACTATAGTCGCCTCCACTCGTCAGTATACACACTATAGTCGCCTCCACTCGTCAGTATAGACACTATAGTCGCCTCCACTCGTCAGTATAGACACTTTAGTCGCCTCCACTCGTCAGTATACACACTATAGTCGCCTCCACTCGTCAGTATAGACACTATAGTCGCCTCCACTCGTCAGTATAGACACTATAGTCGCCTCCACTCGTCAGTATACACACTATAGTCGCCTCCACTCGTCAGTATACACACTATAGTCGCCTCCACTCGTCAGTATACACACTATCGTCGCCTCCACTCGTCAGTATAGACACTATAGTCGCCTCCACTCGTCAGTATAGACACTATAGTCGCCTCCACTCGTCAGTATACACACTATCGTCGCCTCCACTCGTCAGTATAGACACTATAGTCGCCTCCACTCGTCAGTATACACACTATAGTCACTATTTTTTTTTTTAATGTGGTTCGTTTGCGGGACCAATTTACGGACATAGCTATTATACACGTTTTGGTGTTTTATTCTACTTTATTCTTCTCCATTTTTTCACGCAGCACCTTGCTCTGTATTTGGCTTTTGGCATTGGCCATATTTATATACACTTGTTCTCTCATGTTGACACATAATTCGAGTCTCCTATGTTGTTATTACTGGTGTTTTTACACCAGTACGTCACCATATATGCTCTTTATAGGGCCCTACTCCTGTCCAACACCTTTTCCTTCTTCCCTGGCTCTATGTATTTATTTCTCAGCCAGGTATATTTATATACATCTTATGAATTTCTTTTTTCATAATTAATTTATTCATCCCTCTTCACCATTCACACTCTATTATTATTCTTTACACTGTTTTTATTATTATTTTTATTTTCATTCCCTTCACTTTATTCCCACGCACATCATGCTTTTCCCCCATTTCTCGTTATGTATTATTACTTATCATTATATATGATGCACTTTCCCTATTCACTTTTCATGAACTTTACTAGCTCCCTTTCCATGAACTTTATTAGTTCCCTATTCGCACTATTATTTTCACATATTTATTTCACATGTATAATCTTCCCCCTTTCACTTTTTTAGCATGTCCTTTTTCATTAATTATTTATTCATTTATTCATTGATCTAGATCATGACCTCTATTCTCTGCTTTTTAACCACACTCTATTATAATCATGTTTGTTATCCTTAATTATGTTGCCGTATGCATATACATTTTACTTTTTATTATTTTTCTGCCAACATTATTCTTTCTTTATGTACAATATGTATACAATTTTATGAATGCATTCTATTGTATCCGCATATTATTCTTTGAATTGTTCACCTATATATATATATATTGTTATAGAGCTACACATGCCGCATCGATGTCTTGATGCGGCATGGTTATATTATCATTATGCATTAATATGGCCTGGTTACTGTTTCCAAAATTGAGAGGCAGCATTTCGGACTATTTTTCTGGTCTCCTGATTCTCCTCCCCCTCTGTCATGTGTGCGCGCGTCATCCTGGGTACCGCCTCCGGCGCCTCACGCCCGTGCGTCCTTACGCCAGAGCCGCCCGATCATGTGATCTTTATCACATGGTGTGGGCGTGTCGGCGGGACGCCGGCCGTGGGGCGGCTGGATGCGGATTACCAGGATTCCTGCGCGCCTTTCTAACATGTACACCTGGGGACGAGTAAGTACTCACTTTCATTGGCTAAGAGAGTCTATTTAAACCTGGTTCACAGTGATGGCGCTACCCCCTGACGAAGGCACGCCGAAACGCGCGTTGGGGTAGCGCCACCCTGGGTCTCGTTGCACACGGTCTTTCCAGGTAAGCTTTGGTCCTCTATTGCCCCCCGCTGGCTGTGTGGTCATTTTTTGTCCACTTGCACTTTGCTTTCTATGCAACATACTTTCACCTTTATGCGTTTGCATCTGTTGCCAGTGGGGGTGCATGAGTTGACCTTGCTTTACCTGATATCATATGGTTTTATCATCTATTTACCCATTTCATGGGTTGGGCACTGTACCCAATATTCTCCATTCCCATGTCATATATCACTATATACTACATTTTTCCATCTCTATATCCGTGTGTTTTTCTTCCCAGGGTGGCGCTCTTTCTGTTCTCCGCTCTCATCACCTTGCCTCACGGCATCTTATGTACCTACCTTATTCCTTTTTTTGGTATTTTTAACATGCTTTAATAAAATTTATATACTTTTGGTATTATGAGCTCCCTCTTCATTTGTTTCTACACACTATAGTCGCCTCCACTCGTCAGTATAGACACTATAGTCGCCTCCACTCGTCAGTATACACACTATAGTCGCCTCCACTCATCAGTATACACACTATAGTCGCCTCCACTCGTCAGTATAGACACTATAGTCGCCTCCACTCGTCAGTATACACACTATAGTCGCCTCCACTCATCAGTATACACACTATAGTCGCCTCCACTCGTCAGTATAGACACTATAGTCGCCTCCACTCGTCAGTATACACACTATAGTCGCCTCCACTCGTCAGTATACACACTATAGTCGCATCCACTCGTCAGTATACACACTATAGTCGCCTCCACTCGTCAGTATACACACTATAGTCGCCTCCACTCATCAGTATACACACTATAGTCGCCTCCACTCGTCAGTATACACACTATAGTCGCCTCCAGTCGTCAGTATACACACTATAGTCGCCTCCACTCGTCAGTATAGACACTATAGTCGCCTCCACTCGTCAGTATACACACTATAGTCGCCTCCACTCGTCAGTATAGACACTATAGTCGCCTCCACTCATCAGTATACACACTATAGTCGCCTCCACTCATCAGTATACACACTATAGTCGCCTCCACTCGTCAGTATACACACTATAGTCGCATCCACTCGTCAGTATACACACTATAGTCGCATCCACTCGTCAGTATAGACACTACAGTCGCCTCCACTCGTCAGTATAGACACTATAGTCGCCTCCACTCGTCAGTATACACACTATAGTCGCCTCCACTCGTCAGTATACACACTATCGTCGCCTCCACTCGTCAGTATAGACACTATAGTCGCCTCCACTCATCAGTATACACACTATAGTCGCCTCCACTCGTCAGTATACACACTATAGTCGCATCCACTCGTCAGTATAGACACTACAGTCGCCTCCACTCGTCAGTATAGACACTATAGTCGCCTCCACTCGTCAGTATACACACTATAGTCGCCTCCACACGTCAGTATACACACTATAGTCGCCTCCACTCGTCAGTATACACACTATAGTCGCCTCCACTCGTCAGTATACACACTATAGTCGCCTCCAGTCGTCAGTATACACACTATAGTCGCCTCCACTCGTCAGTATAGACACTATAGTCGCCTCCACTCGTCAGTATACACACTATAGTCGCCTCCACTCGTCAGTATAGACACTATAGTCGCCTCCACTCGTCAGTATACACACTATAGTCGCCTCCACTCGTCAGTATAGACACTATAGTCGCCTCCACTCGTCAGTATACACACTATAGTCGCCTCCACTCGTCAGTATACACACTATAGTCGCCTCAACTCGTCAGTATAGACACTATAGTCGCCTCCACTCGTCAGTATACACACTATAGTCGCCTCCACTCGTCAGTATACACACTATAGTCGCCTCCACTCGTCAGTATACACACTATAGTCGCCTCCACTCATCAGTATACACACTATAGTCGCCTCCAGTCGTCAGTATACACACTATAGTCGCCTCCACTCGTCAGTATAGACACTATAGTCGCCTCCACTCGTCAGTATACACACTATAGTCGCCTCCACTCGTCAGTATACACACTATAGTCGCCTCCACTCGTCAGTATACACACTATAGTCGCCTCCAGTCGTCAGTATACACACTATAGTCGCCTCCACTCATCAGTATAGACACTATAGTCGCCTCCACTCGTCAGTATAGACACTATAGTCGCCTCCACTCGTCAGTATACACACTATAGTCGCCTCCACTCGTCAGTATACACACTATAGTCGCCTCAACTCGTCAGTATAGACACTATAGTCGCCTCCACTCGTCAGTATACACACTATAGTCGCCTCCACTCGTCAGTATACACACTATAGTCGCCTCCACTCGTCAGTATACACACTATAGTCGCCTCCACTCATCAGTATACACACTATAGTCGCCTCCACTCGTCAGTATACACACTATAGTCGCCTCCACTCGTCAGTATACACACTATAGTCGCCTCCACTCGTCAGTATACACACTATAGTCGCCTCCACTCGTCAGTATACACACTATAGTCGCCTCCACTCATCAGTATACACACTATAGTCGCCTCCACTCGTCAGTATACACACTATAGTCGCCTCCACTCGTCAGTATACACACTATAGTCGCCTCCACTCGTCAGTATACACACTATAGTCGCCTCCACTCGTCAGTATAGACACTATAGTCGCCTCCACTCGTCAGTATACACACTATAGTCGCCTCCACTCGTCAGTATACACACTATAGTCGCCTCCACTCGTCAGTATACACACTATAGTCGCCTCCACTCATCAGTATACACACTATAGTCGCCTCCACTCGTCAGTATACACACTATAGTCGCCTCCACTCGTCAGTATACACACTATAGTCGCCTCCACTCGTCAGTATACACACTATAGTCGCCTCCACTCATCAGTATACACACTATAGTCGCCTCCACTCGTCAGTATACACACTATAGTCGCCTCCACTCGTCAGTATACACACTATAGTCGCCTCCACTCATCAGTATACACACTATAGTCGCCTCCACTCGTCAGTATAGACACTATAGTCGCCTCCACTCGTCAGTATACACACTATAGTCGCCTCCACTCATCAGTATACACACTATAGTCGCCTCCACTCGTCAGTATAGACACTATAGTCGCCTCCACTCGTCAGTATACACACTATAGTCGCCTCCACTCATCAGTATACACACTATAGTCGCCTCCACTCGTCAGTATACACACTATAGTCGCATGCACTTATCTTGGTGCAATCTGCATTCATATCCTCACATCAGTATAAAGAGCTTCTTCACTTCCACATAGTAGTATACAGACTGCCGTCATATCCAATCATCTGTAAATAGACTTTGGCGATATTCAGTCTTCAGTATAGAGAATAAAGTCATATCCATTCATAATATAGGAGTGCAGTGCATATACAGATGTGTAGAGATGACGGTGCTGTGTGCACTGATCGGCGGCGGATTTCACTTCTGCATACTTATCCCTGTATTGTGTCTAATAATAATTACATATAAAGGTCGTGCGGATACTGATGGGGGATATGATATCTATCTATCTATCTATCTATCTATCTATCTATTATCTATCTATTATCTATCTATTATCTATCTATTATCTATCTATTTATCTTCTGCCTATCTATCTATCTATCTATTATCTATCTATCTATCTATCTATCTCTTATCTATCTATCTATCTATCTATCTATCTATCTATCTATCTCTCTCTCTTTCTCCCAACCCTTTCTTTCTGCCTTTACTTTTATCCCTCTGTTGTTTTCCCTCTGTTAAGACTGGATTACTGTTTGGGTGCTGGTTGTCAGGCTGGTTGTCAGACCCTCCTGCATGCAGCTGTTGCCCTGTTTCTCTCTCTGTTGTCAGCCCCGTGCTACCTTCCTGTCCACCAGTCACGGGTGGTCCTGGGGTCTCCTGCTGTCCCCGACTGTCAGAGCTCTTGTTCTAGCTGCTCCTTATGAAAAGTGCTAATGAATCTGGGAATTGCTGCGCCCGGCGCTGGTGCAGGCTGCGGCGTGTCTGTGTCGTACAGGGAATGGAAGCGACTCTAAGTGGTGGGATGTGAGCTGTCATGTGGAAGACCCCGCAGTGGCATCAAATCCACATCAGCTCTGCTCATGACAGGGAGAATATGCCTTCACTGCTGGCCAGCGACTGTGCAGCCGCAGCTGCTGCGTCTCCTCTTCTGCAGACTGTGAGCAGAGGAGATGATTGTTAGAATGTCACAGCCATAGACAGGAGCAGAGACTCCTGCATGTGAACCGTCCCCCACCCCAGACACTGAGCCCCCGGGGCAGATCTGCTCCACAACGGAGCTCACAGCGACCCTGACAAGTCTTTTCTGGTAAATAATACTGAACACGTGTTCAGAGGACTTTGCATTGTGCTGTTCCTCAATTACTCTACCTGGAAGCATATGGAGAAACAGGGTGCTAGTATTCCTCTTGTCGAAGAACTGTGTAACTGCATGGTCTGAATAGACATGAACTCAATGCAGAAGGCAAATTGCAGCACTGTATATACAGGGAGTGCAGAATTATTAGGCAAATGAGTATTTTGACCACATCATCCTCTTTATGCATGTTGTCTTACTCCAAGCTGTATAGGCTCGAAAGCCTACTACCAATTAAGCATATTAGGTGATGTGCATCTCTGTAATGAGAAGGGGTGTGGTCTAATGACAT
The DNA here is from genome assembly GCF_905171765.1 of Bufo bufo. Lineage (NCBI taxonomy): Eukaryota > Metazoa > Chordata > Amphibia > Anura > Bufonidae > Bufo > Bufo bufo. The sequence goes on along the minus strand of NC_053397.1, from coordinate 5,255,581 downwards.
CAACACCCTATATTAGGTGTGCATAATTATTAGGCAACTTCCTTTCCTTTGGCAAAATGGGTCAAAAGAAGGACTTGACAGGCTCAGAAAAGTCAAAAATAGTGAGATATCTTGCAGAGGGATGCAGCGCTCTTAAAATTGCAAAGTTTCTGAAGCGTGATCATCGAACAATCAAGCGTTTCATTCAAAATAGTCAACAGGGTCGCAAGAAGAATGTGGAAAAACCAAGGCGCAAAATAACTGCCCATGAAGTGAGAAAAGTCAAGCGTGCAGCTGCCAAGATGCCACTTGCCACCAGTTTGGCCATATTTCAGAGCTGCAACATCACTGGAGTGCCCAAAAGCACAAGGTGTGCAATACTCAGAGACATGGCCAAGGTAAGAAAGGCTGAAAGACGACCACCACTGAACAAGACACACAAGCTGAAATGTCAAGACTGGGCCAAGAAATATCTCAAGACTGATTTTTCTAAGGTTTTATGGACTGATGAAATGAGAGTGAGTCTTGATGGGCCAGATGGATGGGCCCGTGGCTGGATTGGTAAAGGGCAGAGAGCTCCAGTCCGACTCAGACGCCAGCAAGGTGGAGGTGGAGTACTGGTTTGGGCTGGTATCATCAAAGACGAGCTTGTGGGGCCTTTTCAGGTTGAGGATGGAGTCAAGCTCAACTCCCAGTTTCTGGAAGACACCTTCTTCAAGCAGTGGTACAGAAAGAAGTCTGCATCCTTCAAGAAAAACATGATTTTCATTCAGGACAATGCTCCATCACACGCGTCCAAGTACTCCACAGCGTGGCTGGCAAGAAAGGGTATAAAAGAAGAAAATCTAATGACATGGCCTCCTTGTTCACCTGATCTGAACCCCATTGAGAACCTGTGGTCCATCATCAAATGTGAGATTTACAAGGAGGGAAAACAGTACACCTCTCTGAACAGTGTCTGGGAGGCTGTGGTTGCTGCTGCACGCAATGTTGATGGTCAACAGATCAAAACACTGACAGAATCCATGGATGGCAGGCTTTTGATTGTCCTTGCAACGAAAGGAGGCTATATTAGTCACTGATTTGTTTTTGTTTTGTTTTTGAATGTCAGAAATGTATATTTGTGAATGTTGAGATGTTATATTGGTTTCACTGGTAAAAATAAATAATTGAAATGGGTATATATTTGTTTTTTGTTAAGTTGCCTAATAATTATGCACAGTAATAGTCACCTGCACACACAGATATCCCCCTAAAATAGCTAAAACTAAAAACAAACTAAAAACTACTTCCAAAAATATTCAGCTTTGATATTAATGAGTTGTTTGGGTTCATTGAGAACATGGTTGTTGTTCAATAATAAAATTAATCCTCAAAAATACAACTTGCCTAATAATTCTGCACTCCCTGTACTTCCAGGAAGAGTAATGGAGGAATATAATAATTCAGAGTTCTAAGAAAAGATCTGCCATAAGTGTCATTTTATGGGGAAAAACTGTTTCCGATAGCAAAAAAACATCCAGAATAGTGAGTGCAGCTCTGGAGTATAATACAGGATGTAACTCAGGATCAGTACAGGATAAGTAATGTATGTACACAGTGACTGCACCAGCAGAATAGTGAGTGCAGCTCTGGAGTATAATACAGGATGTAACTCAGGATCAGTACAGGATAAGTAATGTATGTACACAGTGACTGCACCAGCAGAATAGTGAGTGCAGCTCTGGAGTATAATACAGGATGTAACTCAGGATCAGTACAGGATAAGTAATGTATGTACACAGTGACTGCACCAGCAGAATAGTGAGTGCAGCTCTGGAGTATAATACAGGATGTAACTCAGGATCAGTACAGGATAAGTAATGTATGTACACAGTGACTACACCAGCAGAATAGTGAGTGCAGCTCTGGAGTATAATACAGGATGTAACTCAGGATCAGTACAGGATAAGTAATGTATGTACACAGTGACTGCACCAGCAGAATAGTGAGTGCAGCTCTGGAGTGTAATACAGGATGTAACTCAGGATCAGTACAGGATAAGTAATGTATGTACACAGTGACTGCACCAGCAGAATAGTGAGTGCAGCTCTGGAGTATAATACAGGATGTAACTCAGGATCAGTACAGGATAAGTAATGTATGTACACAGTGACTACACCAGCAGAATAGTGAGTGCAGCTCTGGAGCATAATACAGGATGTAACTCAGGATCAGTGCAGGATAAGTAATGTATGTACACAGTGACTGCACCAGCAGAATAGTGAGTGCAGCTCTGGAGTGTAATACAGGATGTAACTCAGGATCAGTACAGGATAAGTAATGTATGTACACAGTGACTGCACCAGCAGAATAGTGAGTGCAGCTCTGGAGTATAATACAGGATATAACTCAGGATCAGTACAGGATAAGTAATGTAATGTATGTACACAGTGACTGCACCAGCAGAATAGTGAGTGCAGCTCTGGAGCATAATACAGGATGTAACTCAGGATCAGTACAGGATAAGTAATGTATGTACACAGTGACTGCACCAGCAGAATAGTGAGTGCAGCTCTGGAGCATAATACAGGATGTAACTCAGGATCAGTACAGGATAAGTAATGTAATGTATGTACACAGTGACTGCACCAGCAGAATAGTGAGTGCAGCTCTGGAGCATAATACAGGATGTAACTCAGGATCAGTACAGGATAAGTAATGTATGTACACAGTGACTGCACCAGCAGAATAGTGAGTGCAGCTCTGGAATATAATACAGGATGTAACTCAGGATCAGTACAGGATAAGTAATGTATGTACACAGTGACTGCACCAGCAGAATAGTGAGTGCAGCTCTGGAGTATAATACAGGATGTAACTCAGGATCAGTACAGGATAAGTAATGTATGTACACAGTGACTGCACCAGCAGAATAGTGAGTGCAGCTCTGGAGTATAATACAGGATAAGTAATGTATGTACACAGTTACAGCACCAGCAGAATAGTGAGTGCAGCTCTGCAGTATAATACAGGATGTAACTCAGGATCAGTACAGGATAAATAATGTATGTACACAGTGACTGCACCAGCAGAATAGTGAGTGCAGCTCTTGAGTATAATACAGGATGTAACTCAGGATCAGTACAGGATAAGTAATGTATGTGCACAGTGACTGCACCAGCAGAATAGTGAGTGCAGCTCTGGAGTATAATACAGGATGTAACTCAGGATCAGTACAGGATAAGTAATGTATGTACACAGTGACTGGACCAGCAGAATAGTGAGTGCAGCTCTGGAGTATAATACAGGCTGTAACTCAGGATCAGTACAGGATAAGTAATGTATGTACACAGTGACTGCACCAGCAGAATAGTGAGTGCAGCTCTGGAGTATAATACAGGATGTAACTTAATGATTTTCCTATTTCATGACGTAAAGTCATAGTTTTATTAAAGACACGGAGGCTTCGTATTGCTTTCTCCTTCTTTACTTCCACCAATAGCAGCAAAGGAGAAATTAACATAAACATAACAATAAAGGCCCCTAACAGATCCTATAATAAGCAGTGTCCTCTTCATATCTCCCTCTTTCTTTGAATCCACGACACCAAACCATAACCGAAACCGGAACTGGATCCGCCACCGGCCCTTCTGGACCGTCCAACTGAAGAACTCGAGCCAACATGGCTAACATCTCAGGAAAACTTGGAACAACACGGAATTCCATATGCCGAGGGGTTTTCAACCTGAAACAGAATTAATAATATAGCCAGTGTAAAAATTGGGTAAAACTGAGCAATCTCGACCCTATAACGGTCGTACATCAACAAGGTCGCTGAAAAACAGAACCATGAATAAACCTTAACGGTAATAAATCTCATAATTAACAATAAAAGACAATGTAACAGTCAATAATGCCAAAATAACGTCATATAAACAGGGCGGGCAGGAGAAACCTAGGGCGGGCAATACTCGCCTCCGTGTCTTTAATAAAACTATGACTTTACGTCATGAAATAGGAAAATCATTTAGTTTTACAGCAAGACACGGAGGCTTCGTATTGCAAGTTCAAAGCTGCTCAATAATAGATGAAAACACATGAGGGGTCGGACGGAAATAAAATTCTGTGAACGTCGTGGCCCTAGACCAGTCAGCCAGACGCAGAATGTCCTCCAAACGAGCCCCCGAAACCGCCAGGGCAGTGGCAGCCGCGCCCCTGGCCGAGTGAGCGGTAAAGACCGTCGTATCAATCCCAGAAAGGGACATGACCCACTTCATCCAACGCGCCAAAGTGGGACTGGTCACCGAGCCAAAGGGATGGCGAATAGAGAGGAAAAGTTGCGGGTTGTCCGCAGAACGGTGAGTCCGAGTGCGCAACTCATATTCCCGTAGACAAGCTACAGGACAGAGCGCCGGAGAAGACGGAAAACCGGGATAGGACACAGACCGAATATTGGTCTTGGTGCGCCGCTTGATGTTAAAAGTAACACCCTCGGGAGTAAAGGATCTCGCATCATGATCCAGAGCCCTGACATCAGAGACCCTCTTACAGGAAATGAGGCAAAAGAGGGTCAGCAATTTGGCCGACAGTTGACGGAGGGAAAGAGCCGCGTTGTCAGGCCAAGCAGAGAGGAAAGAAAGGACCAGGGAAACATCCCACGTAGTGGTGAAGCGTGGCCGAGGAGGACGAGCCAAGCGTGAGCCACGTAAAAGTCGTGACACCGAAGGGTGTTGACCGGCAGGAACACCATCAAAGCCCTGATGAGTCGAAGAAATCGCTGAACAGAACAAATTGATGGTCCGATAAGCTTTTCCTGCTTCAAAAAGAGATGTCAGGAATTGCAACAAATGGGTTACAGATGCCGAAATGGGATCCAGGTCCCGTTCCATGCACCAGCTAACCCAAGATCCCCAAGCTGCCCGGTAAGATTTTCGGGTGCCGGGAGCCCAAGTGTTGTCCAGGAGGCGTCTAGTTGCCTCCGAAATTACCTCGACCTCTCCTGGAGTCCTGAGATTCGGCACGCTAGAAGTTGAAGGGAGCCTTCGACCAGCAGGGGATGTGGGGCACCTAGAGGGTCCTGGAGGAGATCCGTCCGCGTCGGAAGTAGGAGAGGTACATCCACTAGGAGTTCTAGGAGGATCGGGTACCAGGCTTGAGATCCCCAGAAGGGAATCACCACCACCAATTCCGCCACCTGACGCCAAGTCTGTAGCAACATCCTCGGAATTATGGCAAACGGTGGAAACGCGTAATGTAGGGCTGCAGACCAGTCCTGTAGAAACGCATCCACCGCTTCTGCTTCCGGGTCCGGCCGCCAGCTGAAGAACCTGGGCAGGTGAGTATTGAGCCGGGAGACAAAAAGGTCTATGGAGCAAGGGCCCCAGATGTCCGAGATTGTGGAGAACATCTCCGGATTCAGCCTCCAGTCGCTGCCGTCCGTGAAGCATCGGGAACTCCGATCCGCTCTGAAGTTGTGAAGACCCGGCAGGTACTCCGCTTGAATCATGATGTCCCTGGACAGACAGTAGGACCAGAACTCCTTCGCCAGTCGGGCTAAGGTGGCCGATTGAGTGCCGCCTAGGTGATTGACATATCGGACCGCCGACACATTGTCCATGCGTAGACGGATGCATGCATGAGCTATGCCCTTGGTGAAACTCCTGATGGCAAACGAACCCGCTAGAAGTTCCAGAGCGTTGATGTGAAGATGGGTCTCAGTCTCCGACCATCGACCCCCAGTGGAGATACCCTCGCAGTGGGCACCCCAGCCTTGGAGACTCGCGTCCGACTCCACCGTGAATTCTGGTTGGAATCCGAAGATTGCTCTGCCGTTCCAGGCTTCCAAGTTGCTTAACCACCAACGAAGTTCCTCCCGAGTTTCCAGATCCAGAATCACCGCGTCTGCAAACGAGGCCCCGGCACGGAGGTGAGCGATCCTGTAAAGCCCGATAATGGAGTGGAGCGGGGAAGACTGCCTGGATAGAGGAGGCTAGTTCCTTGTCTGGTAGTGCCAGGGGTGGGGGAGAAAGGACGAGATCTGGCGAACCCGTAAGTTCTATGTGGAACCCCTGTACCATGCTCAGCACCCATGGGTCTGATGTAATGCTGGACCAAATGTGGGAACATAGACGGAGTCTGCCCCCGACACAAGGAGCCAAAGAAGTCCCCACTGGGGAAAGACTTACCGAAAGATTTTCTGAAGTTCGGATTCCCTCTAACGGACCTGGAACGCCATTGGCCGCCTCTGGCCGGGAAGAACGAAGGAGGATTCCTTTGGTCCTGGAAGGGAGGTCTTTGGCTGAAGGAGCCTCTGCCCGAGCTGCGGGCTTGATAACTGGAGCGGCCGGACAGACGGCCCCTACTACTGCCGGGCCCTAGTGGAGACCCGTCCCTGAAAGACCCTTTTCATGGAGGACTGGGCCTTGTCCAAAGCAGTAAAAGCTCCTACATACCTGCTGAGGTCCTTGATGAAGGAATCCCCGAACAGTTGACCCTGAGCATCCTTCCCTGTCTCAGTGAGTGCCAGGTTGGCCAATTTCGGGTCAATTTTAAACAGAATGGCTTTACGCCTTTCAATGGCCAGGGAGGAGTTGGTGCTGCCCGCAATGCAAATGGCTCTCTGTATCCAGCCAGTAAGCTCCTCCGGATCTATCGGAGAGCCGTCCACTCTGGCCGATTCGGCCATCTCAAAGATTTTGGCGAGGGGGCCAAAAATGTCGAGGAGCTTGCCCTGACAACTCTTTATTGCGGAATCTAGCCCTTTACGGGGATTCCAGCCGGTTTTAGCCAAAAACTGTGTCATTTTTTGATCCACAGATGGCGTTTCACAGACCTTGTTGGGGATCAATGGTCTGGGGCATTCCGCATGGAGCTTGCTGCGCGCCTCTTTGCTGAGAGGACGACGCACCCAATGCTCAAGGTAGTCGCTCACATGAGCTACCGGCAGCCACTCCGCCGACCTAGGGTGGTGGAGGGCATCAGGGTCAAATAATGGGTTGCCTGAGGGATCCACCAGGGTAGAAGCCGTGTTAGGGGCAGTGGCGAATGCGCCCACGGACCCAGATGTGGAAGGCCTAGGGCCTGAGGTGCCTGGAAACTCAGGTTCCATCTCCAACTCCCCATCAGAGTGGTCACTTGCCTCCGCATAAGCCTCCATGTCAGATTCATTATCAGAATCTATGTCAGTAGTTTGTGCTCTAGCACATTTCCACGTTCGCGCCCTTTCTGCCTGGCGTGGTAAGGCTCTTTTGCGCGATCTAAGCGCGCTATCATGGGTGGCTTGGATCACACCAGTCAAAGTGTCCTGGGCAGGAGGTTCAATGGTAGGCTGCGGGCTGGTAAGTACAGGCAACTGAGTAGAGGGGCCAGGAGTATGGGTAGATAAGGCCTGGGAGATGGTCTGTGAGATCATGGAGGACATGGATCCCATTGCCTCAATAATAGCACTAGACACTGAGCGTTGTAGCTCCAGGGCCTGTGCACTCATGGCTGGTAAGCTGGGGTCCCCAGTGGATGGGGGGGGATTAGGCCCAGAGGGAGAGCGGTCAGATGACATGATTCTGAATATTATAATATATATCTCCTAAAGGCAGAGGACCTAATGGGGATGCCTAGAATAAGGGTCGCTAATGAGGGGTAGAAAGTAAACCTAAGAAGGGGTTAATCACCCCAAGCGCCGCACTGCAGGAGCCGATCCGGAGCCGAACGAACTGACATACACGGTAGTATGCTCCGAAATCCCGCGAGAGGACGGGCAGGAGCTCCCCAAGATGGCCGCCGAGATCTCGCGAGATCTCGGAGCCGCGGGAAGCAACTGCAATATGCCGCCGACACCTCTACCGCCGGGAACCAGCGGGAGGGAATCGGAGTGGCGACGAGGTAGGGAGGAAGGAGGGGAGACGCAGAGCGCCCCCAAAGCCAGAAGGGAGCAAACAATGAGATAAAATCTCAGGGTAAAGCGAGGTTAAGGGGAAAGAGGGGGGGGGGGGACCCCCTGATGAAAGCCGCGATAGGAGTAGGGGAAATACAGTTGTTCAGTAATCAAATGCCCACAAATGAGGGGAAAAGGGGACCCTGTCAAAGGGCAGGACGCTATATATACTAGACAAGTATTAATACACATGGTAAAGACATAATGACTTCATAATATGTAAAATCACTTCATCAAATACAGAAATCACTTAGCTTTTGGTGGAGCAGCAAAGAAAGAGGAAGATATGAAGAGGACACTGCTTATTATAGGATCTGTCAGGGGGAGGGGCCTTTATTGTTATGTTTATGTTAATTTCTCCTTTGCTGCTATTGGTGGAAGTAAAGAAGGAGAAAGCAATAGGAGCCTCCGTGTCTTGATGTAAAACTCAGGATCAGTACAGAATAAGTAATGTATGTACACAGTGACTGCACCAGCAGAATAGTGAGTGCAGCTCTGGAGTATAATACAGGATGTAACTACATGATTTTCCTAGGCAATGAGATGAGCATTCATTTTGATTATAATGTCATTAGATAATATTGTATACGCATGAAAATGCACAACAACACGGAGGCGAGTATTGCTATCCCATTCTTGACTGTCCACCAATAGCAGCAAAGAATACATAATACAAAATTAAGAAAGATATGCAACCATGGTAACAAAGGTCCCTGCCCTGACAGCCCCATATATTAGGCAGCTCCTCCTCTGGACCTTCCTCTTTCTTTGTGACCCTGACACCAAGTCCGGAAACACGAACTGGAACCACGAACCAAAACCGTGTAACTGGAGGAATCATCTTAGAACCAACAGGAGTCCACAACGAAGCCAACGTGGCCGAACTGTGCGAAGAAGAACAAATGATGCGGTATTTCGTGACTGGTATTAACTTCAACCTGAAAAGAGAAAAACAGACAATATAAGGGGAATTAAATAGTGCGTAGACACCAAACGTGTTGGCCAGTGAAAATCATCTAAATGCAGGCATAATAAATAAGACAAATATAAATGTCCATTAGCATCAATAAGGAAGGGGCAAACCAGGGCGTGCAATACTCGCCTCCGTGTCTTTAATAAAAACATGACTTTACGTCATAGACTAGGAAAATCATGTAGTTTTACATCAAGACACGGAGGCTCCTATTGCAAGTTCAAAGCTGGTCAATTATGGATGAAAACACATGAGGATGAGAACGAAAATAAAATTCCCTGAACGTCGTGACCCTAGACCAGTCAGCTAGACGTAAAATGTCCTCCAAACGCGCCCCCGAAATCGCCAAAGAGGTGGCAGCCGCACCTCTCGCCGAATGTGCGGTGAAAATGGAAGTATCCACTCCAGCCGGGAACATAACCCACTTCATCCAGCGCGCTAAAGTAGGGCTGGAGACTGGGCCGAAAGGGTGGCGAATAGAAAGGAAAAGCTGAGGAACCGTAGGAGACCAATGAGCCCTCGTCCGAGATTCATACTCCCGCAAGCAGGCAACCGTACAGAGAGCGGGCGAAGTCGGGAAACTGGGATACGATACCGATCTGATGTTGGTCTTAGTGCGTCGGGAAATGTTGAAGGTGACGCCTTCAGGAGTAAAGGATCTGGCGTCATGATCGAGACCCCGAACGTCTGAGACTCTTTTGCAAGAAATAAGGCAAAAGAGAACCAATAACTTGGCCGATAACTGCCGCAAAGAGAGATCTGGATTACTGGACCATGAAGAAAAGAAGGACAAGACGGAAGAAACATCCCAAGTCGTAGAAAAACTAGGCCGGGGAGGGCGAGCCAGGCGAGAGCCGCGCAATAAGAGACAAACTGAAGGGTGTTGTCCCGCAGGGGTGCCCTCAAAACCCTGATGTGCAGAGGAAATGGCAGACCTAAAGAGGTTAATAGTTCGATAAGCCTTTCCTGCCTCAAATAAGGAGGTAAGGAACTGCAACAGGTGAGTCACAGGTGCTGAAACGGGATCCAGGTCCCGCTCCAAGCACCAGCTAGCCCAAGATCGCAACGCTGCCCCCTTAAGATTTTCTGGTGCCGGGAGCCCATGTGCCGAAATGCCCTCGACCTCTCCGGGTGTCCTGAGATCTGGCATGCTAGCAACTGAAGGGATCCGTCCAATAGGAGCGGGTGGTGTAGCCCCTGAGGGTCCCAGAGAAGATCCATGTGACTCGGAAGAAAAAGAGGCACATCTATGATGAGTTCCAGAAGAGCCGGGAACCAAGCCTGAGTCTCCCAAAATGGGATCACCACGACCAGATCGGCCAACTGGCGACGTGTCTGCAGCAGCATCCTTGGGATCATCGCAAAAGGTGGAAAAGCATAAAGAAGAGAATCGGACCAGTCCTGTAGGAAGGCGTCCACCGCCGCCGCCTCCGGGCGCCAGCCGAAGAAGCGAGGGAGTTGAGTGTTGAGTCGTGAGGCGAAAAGGTCTATGGCAAAAGGACCCCAAACAACTGATATTGCGGAGAACACCTCCGGAGCCAGTCTCCAATTGCTGCCTTCCGTGAAGCAGCGAGAACTTCAATCCACTTGACTGTTGTGTAGTCCTGGAAAGTACTCTGTCTGAACCATGATATCCTTGGAGAGGCAATAAGACCACAATTCCTTCACCAGACGCGCTAGTGTTGCCGAGTGTGTTCCGCCCAAACGGTTGACGTAACGCACAGCCGAGACATTGTCAATGCGTAACCTGATGCACACGTGGGCAATCCCATTGGTGAAGCTCCGAATGGCAAAGGAGCCGGCCAGAAGTTCCAAGGCATTGATGTGGAGAAGTGTACTTGTCTTCAGACCATCGTCCGCCTGTGGAGATCCTGTTGCAGTGAGCCCCCCAGCCTTGGAGGCTCGCATCCGACTCCACGGTGAATTCGGGCTGGAAACCGAAAATCACCCTGCCATTCCACGCCTCCAGGTTGTCGATCCACCAGGTGAGTTCCTCTCGAGACTCCGAATCCAGGACAAGTGTATCCGCAAATGCAGCACCGGAACGAAGGTGTGCGATCTTCAGTCGCTGAAGGGCACGGTAATGCAACGGAGCTGGGAACATGGCTTGAATCGAAGAGGCCAGCAGGCCGATAATTCTGGCCAGATGACGCAGAGACAACTGGGGAGCGGACAGAGCGTGCCTGAGTTCCTTGCGTATGGAGTGTAACTTTGTCGCAGGGAGATAGAGGGACTCCGCAATCGAGTCCACGGTGAAGCCTAAGAACTCCATCCTTTGTGACGGGCTAAGGCAAGATTTCTCCAGATTGAGGAGGAAACCGAGGCGTGAGAGGAGATCTGATGTCCAACGAAGGTGTTCTAGCAGGGTCGCACGGGATTGGTGCATGAGGAGGATGTCGTCCAGATATATTATTAGCCGTATGCCCCGACTGCGTAGCCAGGACATGGCCGGACACATCAACTTGGTGAAGCACCAGGGTGACGACGACAGGCCGAATGGGAGACAGGTGAAACGCCAGATCTCCTCTCTCCATCGGAAACGGAGTAAGTCCCTGGATGGTGCGGAAATTGGAACCGTCAAGTAAGCGTCCTTGAGGTCCAATTTCACCATCCAGTCTCCTAGCAGGAGTAAATCCTGGAGCAGGTAAATCCCCTCCATCTTGAAGTGGCGATAGCGAACCACTGCATTCAGAGCCCGGAGATTTATGACAGGGCGCAATTGGCCACCTTTCTTCTGCACTAGGAAGATATTGCTGAGGACTCCCCTGGGAACCGGGAGAGGCTTCTCTATCGCCCGTTTGCGGAAGAGGGACATAAGTTCTAGGTCTACGAGCGCACAAATGGGGCGCGACAGAACAAGAGGAGGGGGAGGAGGGACAAGGTTCGGGGAATCTACGAACTCGATGTGGAACCCCTTGACCGTGGTCAAGACCCAGGGGTCTGACGTGATGGCTAACCAGGCATGGAAAAAATGACGGAGTCTGCCCCCGATGTAAGGATCCGAAAAAAAACCCACTGGGGGAGGACTTACTGTAAGGTCTTCTGGAGTTAGGAGTTCCCCTGAAGGATCTGGAGCGCCACTGGCTACCTCTGGCTGGGAAGAAGGGCGATGGGTACTTCTGCTCCTGGAAGGGAGGTCTCTGACTGTAGGAGCCTCGGCCCGCGCTACGGGCGTGAAAACTGGATCGGCTGGACAGGCGGCCCCTGCTACTGCCCGCCCTGGTGGAGACCCATCCCTGAAAGACTTTCCTCATAGGGGACTGGGCCTTATCTAGAGCCGTAAATGTCCCCACGAAGCGACTCAGGTCTTTAATAAATGAGTCCCCAAATAAGAGGCCCTGGGCATCTTTGCCTTCCTCGGTAAGGGCCAGGTTGGCCAGTTTAGGGTCTATTTTGAACAGGATGGCTTTGCGCCGTTCAATAGCTAGGGAGGAATTGGCATTTCCTGTGATGCAAATCGCTCTTTGGACCCAGCCCCTTAATTCTTCCGGATTTAGGAGAGTCACCTGCTCTGGCAACCTCAGCCAGCTCAAACAATTTGGCCAAGGGGCCGAAGATATCAAGGAGTTTGTCCTGGCAACTTCGTAATGCGGAATCTAACCCTTTACGGGGGTTCCAGCCAGACTTAGAGAGAAATTGTGTCACTTTGGGGTCTACGACGGGCGTGTCACACACTTTATTGGGGACCAAAGGCCTGGGGCACTCAGCTCTGAGTTTACTGCATGCCTCCTTACTAAGGGGGCGACGAACCGAGTGTTCCAGATACTTGCCCACGTGATCAGCCGGAAGCCACTCCGCCGATCTCGAATGATGGAGGGCATCCAGATCAAACATGGGTTCACCCGAAGGGTCTACCAGGGAAGTAGATAAATTATAGGCGGAGGAGGAAGATAAATCCTTGACCAGGGAAGTCAAAAGAGTGGGGCAAATTGGGGCCATATTCTGATCAGGGGTCTCCTCCGCCGAGTTGTGACTAGCGTCCGCAAAAGCCTCATCATCTGAGCCCCTTTCGGAGTCAGACTCACTAGTATGTTGTGCTCTAGCGCACTTCCATAACTGTGCCCGTTCTGCCTGGCGCGGTAAGTCTCTTTTACGTGATCTCAGCACGTTCTCATGGGTGGCGAATGCGCACCAATCATAATCTCCTGTGATACAGGAGGGTTCAAATTGGTAGGCTGAGGAGCATTAGAGGGGGCGGACTGTAAGGTGCCTCCAGGAGGGTGAGCAGACAAAGCCTGGGAAATGCTTTGTGACAGAATGGAGGACATGGAGTCCATGGCCGCTATGATGGCACTAGATACAGAGCGCTGCAGCGCCAGCGTCTGGGCATCCTCCCCAGCATGCAGTGTTTCCTCAGGGGATGAGGGTGGACTATTTGTGGTGGGTGGCGGGTCAGAGTGGGGCATGATTGCAGGATGACCAGGCCACCAAGGCTTATGGGTGCCTAGGAAACAATGGGTAGCCCTGGGGTAGTAGGGAGAGAGAACAGGCCGCTAATGGGGGATCCTACTGTAAGGGTTAATCACCCTGAGAGCGACGTAGCAGGAGCGGGAGACCGGACCTGAAGAGCCGCAATGCAGAAGGGAAGATGGCCGCCGAAATCGCGCAAGAAAAAGGCGAGAAGATGGCCGCAGAGATCTCGCGAGATCTCGTGCCCGCCGGAGAAGGAGCGCGGGACTGGCAGAGCTAGAGCGAGAAGGGAAACAAGGACTGAAGAGAGATAAGGGGGGAAGGGGGGGGGGGAGAAGGGAGAAGGGTAAAATGGGAAAGAGACTAAAAAAAACCCAAAGACTGAGGAAATATATTCTGAGAGGTGGAACTACAACTACCCTCCTAGGACATACTGAGCGGTAGAGACACAGGGACGTAACTACTACTCACAGAGATAAAGTAAGAATAATTAAAGATAATAAAAATAATAATAGACACCTCAAGAGGTACCATATAGAGGTGCACTTATCTGGTGGCAGCAGCAAAGAAAGAGGAAGGTCCAGAGGAGGAGCTGCCTATTATATGGGCTGTCAGGGGAGGGACCTTTGTTACCATGGTTGCATATCTTTCTTAATTTTGTATTATGTATTCTTTGCTGCTATTGGTGGACAGTAAAGAAAGGGATAGCAATAGGAGCCTCCGTGTCTTGCTGTAAAACTCAGGATCAGTACAGGATAAGTAATGTATGTACCAGTGACTGCACCAACCAGCAGAATAGTGAGTGCAGCTCTGGAGTATAATACAGGATGTAACTCAGGATCAGTACACGATGAGTAATGTATGTACACAGTGACTGCACCAGCAGAATAGTGAGTGCAGCTCTGGAGTATAATACAGGATGTAACTGAGGATCATTACAGGATAAGCATTGTATGTACACAGTGACTCCTCCAGCAGAATAGTGAGTGCAGCTCTGGAGTATAATACAGGATGTAACTCAGGATCAGTACACGATGAGTAATGTATGTACACAGTGACTGCACCAGCAGAATAGTGAGTGCAGCTCTGGAGTATAATACAGGATGTAACTCAGGATCAGTACACGATAAGTAATGTATGTACACAGTGACTCCTCCAGCAGAATAGTGAGTGCAGCTCTGGAGTATAATACAGGATGTAACTCAGGATCAGTACAGGATAAGTAATGTATGTACACAGTGACTGTACCAGCAGAATAGTGAGTGCAGCTCTGGGGTATAATACAGGATGTAACTCAGGATCAGTGCAGGATAAGTAATGTATGTACACAGTGACTGCACCAGCAGAATAGTGAGTGCAGCTCTGGGGTATAATACAGGATGTAACTCACGATCAGTACAGGATAAGTAATGTAATGTATGTACACAGTGACTGCACCAGCAGAATAGTGAGTGCAGCTCTGGAGTATAATACAGGATGTAACTCAGGATCAGTACAGGATAAGTAATGTATGTACACAGTGACTCCACCAGCAGAATAGTGAGTGCAGCTCTGGAGTATAATACAGGATGTAACTCAGGATCAGTACAGGATAAGTAATGTATATACACAGTGACTGCACCAGCAGAATAGTGAGTGCAGCTCTGGAGTATAATACAGGATGTAACTCAGGATCAGTACAGGATAAGTAATGTATGTACACAGTGACTGCACCAGCAGAATAGTGAGTGCAGCTCTGGAGTATAATACAGGATGTGACTCAGGATCAGTACAGGATAAGTAATGTATGTACACTGTGACTCCACCAGCCGAATAGTGAGTACAGCTCTGGAGTATAATACAGGATGTAACTAGGTGATTTTCCTAGTCTATGACGGAAAGTCATGGTTTTATTAAAGACACGGAGGCGAGTATTGCTATCTCCTTCTTTACTGTCCACCAATAGCAGCAAAGAAAAATTTACATAACATGACGTAACCATAGTAACATCACCCTCCCCTCATAGTCCATATAACAGACGGCTCCTCCTATAGATCCTCCTCTTTCTTTACGAGCCTGACACCATGACCGGAACCACCGAACACGAAACCGGAACCTTGAATCGGGAAAACGACCAGCATGGAACCACCGGAACATCCGAACGAACATCATCAGCTGAGATCACTGGAACCTTTCTTCCTTGAAAGCCAACATGGCTATAACTGGAACAGAGCAATTGAAGCCCGTAGCGAATCAACTTCCTCCTGAAAGTAATAAACAAATTAAGCAATGGGCAGAAGAATACATCGCCAGTCATACGTGATCCTGCCATCATAAACATCTTAAGCCGACTATGCAGACAAAGCATGCAAATCAAGAGTGAAAACCACAGAAAATACATTGTAAGGGAGGGAATCCCAGGGTGGGCAATACTCGCCTCCGTGTCTTTAATAAAACCATGACTTTCCGTCATAGACTAGGAAAATCACCTAGTTTTACAGCAAGACACGGAGGCTCCTATTGCTAAGTTTAAAGTTGAGCAATAACAGCAGAAAACAAATGTGGAGGCGGTCTAAAATAATACTCCCTGAATGTCGATGCCGAAGACCAGTCCGCAAGACGTAGAATATCCTCCAATCGTGCCCCTGAAACAGCCAAGGCGGTAGCTGATGCGCCTCTAGCGGAATGAGCTGTAAATATGGAAGTATCAATACCTGCTAACGACATAATCCACTTCATCCAGCGCGCCAAAGTAGGGCTGGACACAGGACCAAACGGATGTCGAATGGACAAGAAAAGCTGAGGAACCGAAGACGACCGGTAAGTACGCGTCCGGGACTCATACTCCTTCAAACAAGCCACCGGGCAAAGAACCGGCGAAGCTGGAAACGATGGGTAAGAGACCGACCTAATGTTGGTCTTAGTACGTCTGGATATATTGAAGGTGACCCCTTCCGGAGTAAATGATCTGGCGTCGTGATCAAGCGCCCGAACATCTGAGACCCGCTTACAGGATATCAGGCAAAAAAGAACCACTAATTTGGCCGACAACTGCCGTAACGTGAGATCCGGGTTACCTGGCCAGTTGGATAAAAAGGACAAAACCAAAGACACGTCCCAAGTCGTGGTAAAGCGAGGACGGGGAGGACGAGACATGCGGGAACCGCGAAGCAAACGCGATACGGAAGGGTGCTGTCCCGCAGGGACACCATCAAAACCCTGATGCGTAGACGAAATAGCGGATCTGAACAAATTAATTGTCCGATAAGCCTTACCCGCTACGAAAAGGGAGGTAAGAAAGTCTAAAAGATGGGTCACAGGGGCCGAAACGGGATCCAAGTCCCGTTCCATGCACCAACCAGACCAAGATCGCCAGGCTGCCCGATAAGATTTTCTGGTGCCGGGAGCCCATGCGTTGTCCAAAAGGCGTCTAGTTGCCTCTGAAATATCACTGATTTCTCCAGGCGTCCTGAGATCCGGCAGGCTATCAGACGTAGGGATCCGTCCGACAGGAGCGGGTGGTGTAATCCTCGAGGGTCCTGGAGGAGATCCATCCGAGTCGGGAGAAGAAACGGCACATCTATCAGGAGACCCAGTAGCGACGGAAACCAAGCCTGAGTCCCCCAGAAGGGGACCACCACTACCAATTCGGCCAGATGACGACGAACATGCAACATCATCCTCGGGATCATAGCAAATGGCGGGAATGCATACATCAGCGGACCGGACCAGGGTTGAAGAAACGCGTCCACTGCCTCTGCCGCCGGATCCGGGCGCCAGCTGAAAAACCGTGGAAGCTGGGTGTTCAGACGTGAGGCAAATAGGTCTATAGCAAAAGGACCCCAATTCCTGGATAACTCGGAAAAGGTCTCTGGCGCTAGCATCCAATCGCCGCTGTCCGTAAGGTAGCGAGAGCCCCAATCCGCCCGACTGTTGTGGAGTCCCGGGAGGTATTCCGCTTGAACCATGACCTCCCTGGAGAGACAAAAGGACCAGAAATCTTTCGCTAACCGAGCCAAGGTAGCCGAGCGCGTACCTCCCAACCGGTTGATGTATCGCACTGCAGACACATTGTCCATCTTCAAACGAATGCACGCCCGAGCCATCCCGTTGGTGAAACTCCGAATGGCAAAGGAACCGGCAAGAAGTTCCAACGCGTTGATATGAAGTCGTGCCTCTTCTGTGGACCACCGGCCACCCGTGGAGATCCCGTTGCAGTGGGCACCCCAACCGTGAAGACTGGCGTCCGACTCGACAGTGAAATCGGGTTGTAAACCGAATATCGCTTTGCCGTTCCACGCTTCCAGGTTGTCGATCCACCAAGCGATCTCTTCCCGAGATTCCGGGTCCAGGGTCAGAGTGTCTGCGAACGTAGCGCCAGAGCGGAGATGTGCTATCTTCAAGCGTTGAAGGGCCCTGTAGTGCAATGGGGCAGGAAACACTGCTTGGATCGACGAGGCGAGAAGACCGATGATCCTGGCCAAATGGCGTAGGGACAGCAGAGGCATAGACAGGGCATGTCTGAGTTCCTTGCGTATGGAACGCAGCTTCGTTGCGGGTAGAGAGAGGGATTCGGACACCGAATCCACGGTAAAACCCAAAAACTCCATCCTCTGCGATGGTTCTAAGCACGACTTCTCGTGGTTGACGAGAAAACCTAGACGGGATAGAAGGTCCGTCGTCCAGCGGAGATGTATCAACAGAGTCGAGGCTGACTGGTGCATGACAAGAATGTCGTCCAGGTATATTATGAGGAGGACCCCACGACTGCGGAGCCAGGCCACCACTGGTCGCATAAGTTTCGTGAAGCACCACGGTGCTGAGGAAAGGCCGAAAGGGAGGCAAGAGAACCTCCAGATTTCTCCCCTCCACAGGAAACGAAGTAAGTCCCTGGATGGGGCGGACACAGGTACTGTTAAGTAAGCGTCCTTGAGGTCTAGTTTTACAAACCAATCGCCCGGCATAAGGAGATCTCGGAGTAGATGGATGCCCTCCATCTTGAAGTGGCGATAGCGGACAATCGCATTCAGAGCCCGTAAATTGATAACAGGGCGCATCTGACCCCCTTTCTTCTGGACCAGAAAGATAGAGCTGATGACACCCGTCATGCCTGGTGGTGCCCTCTCGATCGCCCACTTGTGGTAGAGGGAAGTGAGTTCTAGGTCTACCAGCGCGGCGTCGGGGCGAGACAGCAGGGAGGTTGGGGGGGTGGGGTGGAATCTGGTCTGGCGAACCCACGAGTTCCACGTGGAAGCCTTCTACAGTGGATAAAATCCAAGGGTCGGATGTTATTTCCGCCCAAGCAGGGAAAAAATGCTGGAGTCTGCCCCCTATGCAATGCTCCAAAGAAGCCCCCATTGGGGGAGGACTTACCGAAATGTCGTCGTGAGGACTGATTTCCTCTGTAGGGTCTGGCACGCCATTGTCCACCTCTGGCAGGGAAGAACGGTGATGGAAACCTCTGTTCCTGGAAGGCGGGGTGTTGATGAAAGGAGCCTCTGCCCGCGTTGCGGGCTTGAAAATTGGAACGGCCGGACAGACGGCCCCTAATACTGCCGGCCCTGGTGGAGACCCGTCCCTGGAATACTCTCCTAATTGAAGATTGGGCCTTATCTAGGGCAGTGAAAGCTCCCACGAACCGGCTCAAATCCTTAATAAAGGAATTGCCAAAGAGATGACCCTGAGCATCTGCGCCTGATTCAGTAAGGGCCAGGTTGGCCAGTTTCGGGTCTATTTTAAATAGAATTGCCTTCCTTCTCTCAATTGCTAGAGAGGAATTGGCGTTGCCAGCGATGCAGATTGCACGCTGGATCCAGCCTCTCATTTCCTCAGGGTCAATAGGGGACCCATCCGATCTGGCATTCTCAGCCATATCAAACAATTTGGCCAGAGGACCAAAGACATCTAGGAGCTTGTCCTGACAGCTACGCAGAGCTGAGTCTAACCCCTTACGGGGATTCCAGCCGGACTTGGCGAGGAATTGTGTGACCTTGGGATCTACCACAGGGGTCTCACATACCTTATTAGGCACAATGGGCCTAGGGCATTCAGCCTTCATCTTATTTCTCGCCTCCTTGCTAAGGGGGCGGCGGACCCAATGTTCCAAGTATTTGCCAACATGGTCCGTCGGCAGCCACTCCGCCGATCTGGGATGGTGGAGGGCGTTAGGGTCAAACATGGGCTCTCCCAAATGGTCGACAAGGGAGGAAGCCGGAGTGGCCCTAGTAGAGGAATCCTTCACCTGAGAAGTGGAAGGAGTGGGGCAGTGGGGGGAACTGGGCCCCGCATGCGTTTCTTCCTCAGAATCAGCATTAGCTCCAGCAAAAGCCTCCTCATCTGACCCAATCTCGGCGTCAGAATCACTCAATTGTTGCGCTCTAGCGCATTTCCAAGGCCGCGCCCGTTCTGCCTGGCGCGGAAAGGCTCTCTTACGCGATCTATGCGCGTGTTCAAGGGTGGCCGGAGGCGCACCAGTCAATTGTACCTGTGACACAGGACTATTCATAGGAGGTTGCTGAGCTGTGGGGGCCGCAGGTTGCACAGACCCTGAAACAGGGCGACCAGCCAGTGCCTGTGCAATAAATAGTCTGCGACAGCACAGAGGACATGGAGTCCATAGCAGCAGTAATTGCGGCCGAGACAGAGCGCTGCAGCGCTACTGCCTGAGTGTCACTACCCATATATGAATCCCTCACAGGGGATGAAGGTGCTGAGGCCTCAGGGGTTGGGTCTGATAGAGGCATGGCAAAGGTGAGTATACTATCTATCTAATACAGGGGAAATCTGATTGATCCTAATATACTGAGGGATCGGAGGGAGCTCAATAGATGGGCCACTGGGAGAAAGTAGCTAAAACTGGGTTATTCACCCGCTTTGTGAGGAGCGCCGGAGACAGGCGACTGGAACACAGGACGATGCGGCGAAAATACAAGAGCCGCCGAAGTCTCGCGAGGCCCGACGATAATACCAGATGAAAAAACAAAATGGGCGCCGCAATCTCACGATATCGAGCGGGAGGCGGCAAAGAGGTGTACCAAAATGGCCGCCGAGATCTCGCGAGATCACGCGGCCATAGGAGAAGACCGGGCAAAGCGCGGGAAGCGATGCGCCGATGGCGGTAAGACGCAGCAATAAATAGAAAACTATATGGGCGCACAGAGTAAACCGCAAGAAGCGGAGGCTATGGGGGGAAAAACAGAACGATCCCCATAAAACAAAATACCAGTAGTGGCGATGGCCGCAGGGGGCTAGCCCCAAGCAATGACCAGCACCATAAACCTTAAGAGAAGCGTGCAGCTAAAGCAAAATCATAAATTACAGCATATAAAATAAATACACAATCAGAATATATAAGGAGCTGCCAAAATGAGTACTTATCTTGGTGGCAGCAGCAAAGAAAGAGGAGGATCTATAGGAGGAGCCGTCTGTTATATGGACTATGAGGGGAGGGTGATGTTACTATGGTTACGTCATGTTATGTAAATTTTTCTTTGCTGCTATTGGTGGACAGTAAAGAAGGAGATAGCAATAGGAGCCTCCGTGTCTTGCTGTAAAACTCAGGATCAGCACAGGATAAGTAATGTATATACACAGTGACTGCACCAGCAGAATAGTGAGTGCAGCTCTGGAGTATAATACAGGATGTAACTCGGGATCAGTACACGATAAGTAATATTTTTATCTATGCAGTGACCAGTTTTGGGATGGGCACAATGCTATGCTTGTTCCCCCGGACACCGTTGAGGTGTCACTACGTGTGGCTGCTCTCAGGAAGGGATAGTGCTGCACCCCAATGGGAAATAAGTCCATAAAGTCAGGGTCTGCAGTAGACCAGGGGGCTTCTATATGGGAGCGATTCTGGTGCAAAACAATACAGGCAGTGCACTGAGCTGGCTTCTCCAGTCTCCTCCCTGGCAGAAGAAGGGCTTGATGCTGAGAAAAGGCCTGAGCTAGCTGTCGCTCTCTCTTACGGTACTTTCACACTAGCGTTAGAAGAATCTAGCAGGCAGTTCCGTTGCCGGAACTGCCTGCCGGATCAGGAAATCCGTGTGCAAACGGATATCATTTGTTTCCACCCCTGTCTGACAAATGCAATTAAATACTGGATTTGTCTCTCCGGTGTCATCTGGAAAAACGGATCCGGTATTTTTTTTCTTCACATTTTTAAAGGTCTGCGCATGCACAGTCCGGAAAGCCTGTCAATGTACCAATTTCCTGAACACTTGGTACCAGATCCAGCATTAATACATTTCAATGGAAATGAATGCTGGATCCGGTAATCCGGCAAGTGTTCCGGAATTTTGGCCGGAGAAAATAAAAGGGAGGGAACGGAAGACATCCTGATGCATACTGAACGGATTGCTTTCCATTCAGAATGCATTAGGACAAAACTGATGCTTTTGTTACGGTATTGAGCCCCTAGGACGGAACTCAATACCGGAAAACTGTAACTCTAGTGTGAAAGTACCCTTAGAAGGCTGGAAGCCCATGGTCTGTAGCTCAGTAGGCTGGGTGGCTCCCAGGTGGCTCCCAGGTGGCTCCGACAAAAACAATTTTCCAGACATAACAACATAACTAAAACCAGACATTTAAAAGGTCAGACTGTTTGGGTTTGGTGGTAAACAACGTCTGGCTTTTTCCCTCCAAAATGTTGTCTTCTCTAAACCCTATGGCAGCTGTGGAAAAATACCAGTTTCTCATTCAAAGTCCCAAAAGTCTCTCAGTATACTTAACCCTTTCCACAAAGCCTTGCAAATACAGTGCAAATGAACAGAATATACTGTATATTGCCACATACATATAAAATGCAGTTAAACAGTATTAAACAGTGGAAGTTAACCATTTCAACAAATAAAGTAAGAAGTGTATAACTTTGCATAGGGGAAACAGTGGCAAATGTCCACACATTTCCAGACTTCAGAGTACCCCTTCTCCAGGGCACTACACTCTCTACTACTTTAACTGTGGCGTCTCCGACACAGTCAGGACTACATGACAAAAGAAGATTCGTACAACAGGCACCAACTATGTACATAGGGTTTGAGATAGTCCAGCTCTAGGACCCTTCAATCTTCCTCTAGGGTGCAGGGTCTTAAATGTTACAAACTGGAATAAGCATGCTCAGCAGTCAACAACAAGGCTTGTTTTGTTCCACTTCGGATTGTTAGGCTGTCAATGCTGTAATCCACTGGCAACTGATGATGCATCCTAGTAGCTGGTTATATGGAACATGTGGGATGCCTGTGGACAGTATACAACTGGCTAATCAAGGCTGTAGACGTCAAGCTGGTTCAGTATGGTCATCGAAATGTTCATCACTGGTCACGACCAGGGCAGAACAGGATAGCGGGTATTGTGGTCAGGTAGCAGATCTAGGACATGTAGGGCTGGGCACTTCCCTACTTTTTGATTGTCTCTCTGGCCGGCATCTGCACCTGCAGCAAAAAGACTCAAAAGGACATTGTTAACTGGGCCAAACCAATTAATTGCCTGGCAAACAGTACCACCAACATAGTCATCACGTACAATATACACAGTATACATGAGCAAGCCCCTTCTAAAACATGGTCATCAATTCAAGCATCATTTTGCCCCTTTTTCACTTAACCTTCTATAGGGCTTACCAAACCACATTTGCCTTTTATTACAGCTGGTGAGATAAGACTTCCTCACTGAATTTGACCAGTACATAGCCTTTTACACAGCTCACAGCAAGACAATGTTTTTTTCAAAGGATACAAAGATCATCAGCATCACCAGCCAAA
The DNA here is from genome assembly GCF_905171765.1 of Bufo bufo. NCBI lineage: Eukaryota > Metazoa > Chordata > Amphibia > Anura > Bufonidae > Bufo > Bufo bufo. The sequence goes on along the minus strand of NC_053397.1, from coordinate 5,232,564 downwards.
ACGGGCATCATCCTAGAAGAACCTTCTACATTTTCCTAAGAAGACTTTTCTTTATAACAGCCATTCTTCACTAGCAATTCTCTAGCTAATAATGCAGGATACAGTAGTAATGCAGGATACAGTCTTATTAGCACAGTCACTTGTTTGTGGCAGATCCCACACTGGGAACACAGTCACAGAAGCTTTCATGGGGCTGGTTAACTTCAGATACAGGCTGGGTTGTTACTGTAGATGCCACTGGCTGGTTTGATCCACTGGGGCTGGTTTTACGATGACTTGCTCTGGTGGAGCTGGACCATATCCTGTTTGTGACGCCAAATTCAAGTGGCACTGGACCATACCCTGTTCGTGATGCCAAATTGCAATGGATGCGTTTGGGGTTGCCCCAGTGCTATGCTGGGTCCCCCGGACACTGTTGAGGTGTCACCACATGTTGATGCTCTCAAGAAGGGATGGTAAGGCGTGGTGCACCCCAATGGGAAATAAGTCCAGAGAGTCAGGGTCTGCAGTAACCAGTGTGCTTCTTTACTGGAGGAGGAGTTCAGGTACAAAACAATACAGACGAGGCATAGGGCTGGCTTCTCCAGTCTCCTGCCAGGCAAAAGAAGGGTTTGATGCTGAGGAAAGTCCTGAGATAGCTGTCCCTCTCTCTCAGAAGGCTGATACCCTGGTCATGGCTGGAGGCCGAGGGTCTGTGGCAGAGTATCCCTGTCTTCTTCTGGTCACTCATGCAGACTGGCAGAGTCTCTTCTTTCAAGCACTGGAACCTAACTGCAACATACTAGGGGCTCTGACTGCTCTCCTTATATACCATTTCTAGCTAGACTGGAACCTTCTAGTGCGAGGGGTGGAGTGGAGAAGCTCAGCACAAACAGATACAAAGTTACCACTCCCGTCTGTAATAGACTTACATTACAGCTTCAATTATACTCAATGGCAATGACACAGCAGTTTTCCAGGCAAATACAAGTTTCCAGACATAACAACAGAGCTAAACCAGACATTCACAAGGTCAGACTGCCTGGTTTTGGTGGTAAACAAGTCTGGCTTTTTCCCACACAAACACGGTCTTCTTTAAACCTTATGGCAGCTGTCGGAAATTACCAATTCCTCATTCAAAGTCCCAATAGTTTCTCAGTATTCATTAACGCTTTCCACAGTACTGTGCAAATACAGTGCAAAGGAACAGGATATATATCAGAACATACACATAAAATTCAGTTACACAATATTAATCAGTGCAAGTTAACCCTTTGAAGTGAAATAAAGTAAGAAGTTTATAACATAGCATAGAGGAAACAGGGGCAAATGTCCACAAATGTATAGTCTTCACAATACCTTTGCTCCCGGGCACTACATGTACAAAGTGACTGCAACAGCAGAATAGTGAGTGCAGCTCTGGAGTATAATACAGGATGTAACTCAGGATCAGTACAGGATAAGTAATGTAATGTACACAGTGACTGCACCAGCAGAATAGTGAGTGCAGCTCTGGAGTATAATACAGGATGTAACTCAGCATCACTACAGTATAAGTAATGTATGTACACAGTGACTGCACTAGCAGAATAGAGAGTGCAGCTCTGGAGTATAATACAGGATGTAACTCAGGATCAGTACAGGATAAGTAATGTATGTACACAGTGACTCCACCATCAGAATAGTGAGTGCAGCTCTGGAGTATAATACAGGATGTAACTCAGGGTCAGTATAAAATGCTCCAGCCCTAAATATGTCCATCATACATTGGTGTGGACCCGGCCTTGAATGATCCTGTTGGCACAGGTTAAGCTGCTCGTGGCTACTGTTGATTGTTAATGTCGCTCGTATGTCATTGGGATAATTCTCCGACGAACATAAACAAGAAGTAAATTATAGAGGAGACAATTATATAATTTAATAAAAAAATTGCTGAAATTCATCCAAATGTATGAATGTAGTAATGTGCTGTGCCCTCTCTGGCTGTTGTTCGGCATTTCTCGCCCTCTTATTACATTGTAAACTAATTGCATGTTGTCTGCCAGTCACAGCTTATAATCAGGAGGAGGAGCGCAGATGACTATTACCAGGAGGGAGGACTGAGGGGCGCATTGTCCACTGCCGAATGAAGACGGATGCAGAGAGTGGAGGGATCAGTGTCACATACAGAGACAGCTGACAATAGGAGCGTCTGAGGGTCAAACACACAGAGAGTACTGTCCTCCACAGTGTGAGCGCTCTTACAGTACAGACCTCCGCAGTGTGACCGCTCTTACAGTACAGACCTCCGCAGTGTGGGCGCTCTTACAGTACAGACCTCCACAGTGTGAGCGCTCTTACAGTACAGACCTCCGCAGTGTGACCGCTCTTACAGTACAGACCTCCGCAGTGTGACCGCTCTTACAGTACAGACCTCCGCAGTGTGACCGCTCTTACAGTAGAGACCTCCGCAGTGTGACCGCTCTTACAGTACAGTCCTCCGCAGTGTAAGCGCTCTTACAGTACAGCCCTCCGCAGTGTGACCGCTCTTACAGTACAGACCTCCGCAGTGTGACCGCTCTTACAGTAGAAACCTCCGCAGTGTGACCGCTCTTACAGTAGAAACCTCCGCAGTGTGAGCGCTCTTACAGTAGAAACCTCCGCAGTGTGACCGCTCTTACAGTAGAGACCTCCGCAGTGTGACCGCTCTTACAGTACAGTCCTCCGCAGTGTAAGCGCTCTTACAGTACAGCCCTCCGCAGTGTGACCGCTCTTACAGTACAGACCTCCGCAGTGTGACCGCTCTTACAGTAGAAACCTCCGCAGTGTGACCGCTCTTACAGTAGAAACCTCCGCAGTGTGAGCGCTCTTACAGTAGAAACCTCCGCAGTGTGAGCGTTCTTACAGTACAGACCTCCGCAGTGTGACCGCTCTTACAGTACAGACCTCCGCAGTGTGACCGCTCTTACAGTACAGACCTCCGCAGTGTGAGCGCTCTTACAGTAGAGACCTCCGCAGTGTGACCGCTCTTACAGTAGAAACCTCCGCAGTGTGAGCGCTCTTACAGTACAGACCTCCACAATGTGACCGCTCTTACAGTACAGACCTCCACAATGTGACCGCTCTTACAGTACAGACCTCCGCAGTGTGAGCGCTCTTACAGTACAGACCTCCACAATGTGACCGCTCTTACAGTACACACCTCCGCAGTGTGACCGCTCTTACAGTACAGACCTCCGCAGTGTGACCGCTCTTACAGTAGAGACCTCCACAATGTGACCGCTCTTACAGTAGAAACCTCCGCAGTGTGAGCGCTCTTACAGCAGAGACCTCCGCAGTGTGACCGCTCTTACAGTACAGACCTCCACAATGTGACCGCTCTTACAGTACAGACCTCCACAATGTGACCGCTCTTACAGTACAGACCTCCGCAGTGTGAGCGCTCTTACAGTACAGACCTCCGCAGTGTGACCGCTCTTACAGTAGAGACCTCCGCAGTGTGACCGCTCTTACAGTACAGACCTCCGCAGTGTGAGCGCTCTTACAGTACAGACCTCCGCAGTGTGAGCGCTCTTACAGTACAGACCTCCGCAGTGTGACCGCTCTTACAGTACAGACCTCCGCAGTGTGACCGCTCTTACATTACAGACCTCCGCAGTGTGACCGCTCTTACATTACAGACCTCCGCAGTGTGACCGCTCTTACAGTACAGACCTCCGCAGTGTGACCGCTCTTACAGTACAGACCTCCGCAGTGTGACCGCTCTTACAGTACAGACCTCCGCAGTGTGACCGCTCTTACAGTACAGACCTCCGCAGTGTGAGCGCTCTTACAGTACAGTCCTCCGCAGTGTGACCGCTCTTACAGTACAGTCCTCCGCAGTGTGAGCGCTCTTACAGTACAGACCTCCGCAGTGTGACCGCTCTTACAGAACAGACCTCCGCAATGTGAGCGTTCTTACAGTACAGACCTCCGCAGTGTGAGCGCTCTTACAGTACAGACCTCCAGTGTGAGCGCTCTTACAGCACAGACCTCCGCAGTGTGACCGCTCTTACAGTACAGACCTCCGCAGTGTGACCGCTCTTACAGTACAGACCTCCGCAGTGTGACCGCTCTTACAGTACAGACCTCCGCAGTGTGACCGCTCTTACAGTAGAGACCTCCGCAGTGTGACCGCTCTTACAGTACAGACCTCCGCAGTGTGAGCGCTCTTACAGTACAGACCTCCACAATGTGACCGCTCTTACAGTACAGACCTCCGCAGTGTGACCGCTCTTACAGTACAGACCTCCGCAGTGTGAGCGCTCTTACAGTACAGACCTCCGCAGTGTGACCGCTCTTACAGTACAGACCTCCGCAGTGTGACCGCTCTTACAGTACAGACCTCCGCAGTGTGAGCGCTCTAACAGTACAGACCTCCGCAGTGTGACCGCTCTTACAGTACAGACCTCCGCAGTGTGAGCGCTCTTACAGTACAGACCTCCGCAGTGTGACCGCTCTTACAGTACAGACCTCCACAATGTGACCGCTCTTACAGTACAGACCTCCGCAGTGTGACCGCTCTTACAGTACAGACCTCCGCAGTGTGACCGCTCTTACAGTACAGACCTCCACAATGTGACCGCTCTTACAGTACAGACCTCCGCAGTGTGACCGCTCTTACAGTACAGACCTCCGCAGTGTGAGCGCTCTTACAGTACAGACCTCCGCGGTGTGACCGCTCTTACAGTACAGACCTCCGCAGTGTGACCGCTCTTACAGTACAGACCTCCGCAGTGTGAGCGCTCTTACAGAACAGACCTCCGCAGTGTGAGCGCTCTTACAGTACAGACCTCCGCAGTGTGACCGCTCTTACAGAACAGACCTCCGCAGTGTGAGCGCTCTTACAGTACAGACCTCCGCAGTGTGACCGCTCTTACAGTACAGACCTCCGCAGTGTGACCGCTCTTACAGTACAGACCTCCGCAGTGTGACCGCTCTTACAGTACAGACCTCCGCAGTGTGAGCGCTCTTACAGTACAGACCTCCGCAGTGTGAGCGCTCTTACAGTACAGACCTCCACAATGTGACCGCTCTTACAGTACAGACCTCCGCAGTGTGACCGCTCTTACAGTACAGACCTCCGCAGTGTGAGCGCTCTTACAGTGCAGACCTCCGCAGTGTGACCGCTCTTACAGTACAGACCTCCGCAGTGTGAGCGCTCTTACAGTACAGACCTCCGCAGTGTGACCGCTCTTACATTACAGACCTCCGCAGTGTGACCGCTCTTACAGTACAGACCTCCGCAGTGTGACCGCTCTTACAGTACAGACCTCCACAATGTGACCGCTCTTACAGTACAGACCTCCGCAGTGTGACCGCTCTTACAGTACAGACCTCCGCAGTGTGACCGCTCTTACAGTACAGACCTCCGCAGTGTGACCGCTCTTACAGTACAGACCTCCGCAGTGTGAGCGTTCTTACAGTACAGACCTCCGCAGTGTGACAGCTCTTACAGTACAGACCTCCGTAGTGTGACCGCTCTTACAGTACAGACCTCCGCAGTGTGACCGCTCTTACAGTAGAAACCTCCGCAGTGTGAGCGCTCTTACAGTACAGACCTCCGCAGTGTGACTGCTCTTACAGTACAGACCTCCGCAGTGTGAGCGCTCTTACAGTACTGACCTCCGCAGTGTGAGCGCTCTTACAGTACAGACCTCTGCAGTGTGACCGCTCTTACAGTACAGACCTCCACAATGTGACCGCTCTTACAGTACAGACCTCCGCAGTGTGACCGCTCTTACAGTACAGACCTCCACAATGTGACCGCTCTTACAGTATAGACCTCCGCAGTGTGACCGCTCTTACAGTACAGACCTCCGCAGTGTGAGCGCTCTTACAGTACAGACCTCCGCAGTGTGAGCGCTCTTACAGTACAGACCTCCGCAGTGTGACCGCTCTTACAGTACAGACCTCCGCAGTGTGACCGCTCTTACAGTACAGACCTCCGCAGTGTGACCGCTCTTACAGTACAGACCTCCGCAGTGTGACCGCTCTTACAGTACAGACCTCCGCAGTGTGAGCGCTCTTACAGTACAGACCTCCGCAGTGTGACCGCTCTTACAGTACAGACCTCTGCAGTGTGACCGCTCTTACAGTACAGACCTCCGCAGTGTGACCGCTCTTACAGTACAGACCTCCACAATGTGACCGCTCTTACAGTATAGACCTCCGCAGTGTGACCGCTCTTACAGTACAGACCTCCGCAGTGTGAGCGTTCTTACAGTACAGACCTCCGCAGTGTGACCGCTCTTACAGTACAGACCTCCGCAGTGTGACCGCTCTTACAGTACAGACCTCCGTAGTGTGACCGCTCTTACAGTACAGACCTCCGCAGTGTGACCGCTCTTACAGTAGAAACCTCCGCAGTGTGAGCGCTCTTACAGTACAGACCTCCGCAGTGTGACTGCTCTTACAGTACAGACCTCCGCAGTGTGAGCGCTCTTACATTACAGACCTCCGCAGTGTGAGCGCTCTTACAGTACAGACCTCCGCAGTGTGAACGCTCTTACAGTACAGACCTCCGCAGTGTGAGCGCTCTTACAGTACAGACCTCCGCAGTGTGACCGCTCTTACAGTACAGACCTCCGCAGTGTGAGCGCTCTTACAGTACAGACCTCCGCAGTGTGACCGCTCTTACAGTACAGACCTCCGCAGTGTGACCGCTCTTACAGTACAGACCTCCGCAGTGTGACCGCTCTTACAGTACAGACCTCCGCAGTGTGACCGCTCTTACAGTACAGACCTCCGCAGTGTGACCGCTCTTACAGTACAGACCTCCGCAGTGTGAGCGCTCTTACAGTACAGACCTCCGCAGTGTGACCGCTCTTACTGTACAGACCTCCGCAGTGTGACCGCTCTTACAGTACAGACCTCCGCAGTGTGAGCGCTCTTACAGTACAGACCTCCGCAGTGTGACCGCTCTTACAGTACAGACCTCGGCAGTGTGACCGCTCTTACAGTACAGACCTCCGCAGTGTGACCGCTCTTACAGTAGAGACCTCCGCAGTGAGACCGCTCTTACAGTACAGACCTCCGCAGTGTGACCGCTCTTACAGTACAGGCCTCCGCAGTGTGACCGCTCTTACAGTAGAGACCTTTGCAGTGTGACCGCTCTTACAGTACAGACCTCCGCAGTGTGACCGCTCTTACAGTACAGGCCTCCGCAGTGTGACCGCTCTTACAGTAGAGACCTTCGCAGTGTGAGCGCTCTTACAGTACAGGCCTCCGCAGTGTGAGCACTCTTACAGTACAGACCTCCGCAATGTGACCGCTCTTACAGTACAGACCTCCGCAGTGTGACCGCTCTTACAGTACAGACCTCCGCAGTGTGAGCGCTCTTACAGTAGAAACCTCCGCAGTGTGACCGCTCTTACAGTACAGACCTCCGCAGTGTGAGCGCTCTTACAGTACAGACCTCCACAGTGTGACCGCTCTTACAGTAGAGACCTCCGCAGTGTGACCGCTCTTACAGTAGAAACCTCCGCAGTGTGACCGCTCTTACAGTACAGACCTCCGCAGTGTGACCGCTCTTACAGTGGAGACCTCCGCAGTGTGAGCGCTCTTACAGTACAGACCTCCGCAGTGTGACCGCTCTTACAGTACAGACCTCCGCAGTGTGAGCGCTCTTACAGTAGAGACCTCCGCAGTGTGACCGCTCTTACAGTAGAGACCTCCGCAGTGTGACCGCTCTTACAGTACAGACCTCCGCAGTGTGACCGCTCTTACAGTACAGACCTCCGCAGTGTGACCGCTCTTACATTACAGACCTCCGCAGTGTGAGCGCTCTTACAGTACACACCTCCGCAGTGTGACCGCTCTTACAGTATAGACCTCCGCAGTGTGACCGCTCTTACAGTACAGACCTCCGCAGTGTGACCGCTCTTACAGTACAGACCTCCGCAGTGTGACCGCTCTTACAGTACAAACCTCCGCAGTGTGACCGCTCTTACAGTACAGACCTCTGCAGTGTGACCGCTCTTACAGTACAGACCTCCGCAGTGTGACCGCTCCTACAGTACAGACCTCCACAATGTGACCGCTCTTACAGTACAGACCTCCGCAGTGTGACCGCTCTTACAGTACAGACCTCCGCAGTGTGAGCGCTCTTACAGTAGAGACCTCCGCAGTGTGACCGCTCTTACAGTACAGACCTCCGCAGTGTGACCGCTCTTACAGTACAGACCTCCGCAGTGTGACCGCTCTTACAGTACAGACCTCCGCAGTGTGACCGCTCTTACAGTACAGACCTCCGCAGTGTGACCGCTCTTACAGTACAGACCTCCGCAGTGTGACCGCTCTTACAGTAGAGACCTCCGCAGTGTGACCGCTCTTACAGTACAGACCTCCGCAGTGTGACCGCTCTTACAGTACAGACCTCCGCAGTGTGACCGCTCTTACAGTAGAGACCTTTGCAGTGTGACCGCTCTTACAGTAGAGACCTCCGCAGTGTGACCGCTCTTACAGTACAGACCTCTGCAGTGTGACCGCTCTTACAGTACAGACCTCCGCAGTGTGACCGCTCTTACAGTACAGACCTCCGCAGTGTGACCGCTCTTACTGTACAGACCTCTGCAGTGTGACCGCTCTTACAGTAGAGACCTCCGCAGTGTGACCGCTCTTACAGTACAGACCTCCGCAGTGTGACCGCTCTTACAGTACAGACCTCCGCAGTGTGACCGCTCCTACAGTAGAGACCTCCGCAGTGTGACCGCTCTTACAGTACAGACCTCCGCAGTGTGACCGCTCTTACAGTACAGACCTCCGCAGTGTGACCGCTCTTACAGTACAGATCTCCGCAGTGTGACCGCTCTTACAGTAGAGACCTCCGCAGTGTGACCGCTCTTACAGTACAGACCTCCGCAGTGTGAGCGCTCTTACAGTACAGACCTCCGCAGTGTGACCGCTCTTACAGTACAGCCTCCGCAGTGTGACCGCTCTTACAGTACAGACCTCCGCAGTGTGACCGCTCTTACAGTACAGACCTCCGCAGTGTGAGCGCTCTTACAGTAGAGACCTCCGCAGTCTGACCGCTCTTACAGTACAGACCTCCGCAGTGTGACCGCTCTTACAGTACAGACCTCCGCAGTGTGACCGCTCTTACAGCACAGACCTCCACAGTGTGACCGCTCTTACAGTACAGACCTCCGCAGTGTGACCGCTCTTACAGTACAGACCTCCGCAGTGTGAGCGCTCTTACAGTAGAGACCTCTGCAGTGTGACCGCTCTTACAGTACAGACCTCCGCAGTGTGACCGCTCTTACAGTACAGACCTCCGCAGTGTGAGCGCTCTTACAGTATAGACCTCCGCAGTGTGACCGCTCTTACAGTACAGACCTCCGCAGTGTGACCGCTCTTACAGTACAGACCTCCGCAGTGTGACCGCTCTTACAGTACAGACCTCCGCAGTGTGACCGCTCTTACAGTAGAGACCTCCGCAGTGTGAGCGCTCTTACAGTACAGACCTCCGCAGTGTGAGCGCTCTTACAGTACAGACCTCCACAGTGTGAGCGCTCTTACAGTACAGACCTCCGCAGTGTGACCGCTCTTACAGTACAGACCTCCGCAGTGTGACCGCTCTTACAGTACAAACCTCCGCAGTGTGACCGCTCTTACAGTAGAGACCTCCGCAGTGTGAGCGCTCTTACAGTACAGACCTCCGCAGTGTGACCGCTCTTACAGTACAGACCTCCACAGTGTGACCGCTCTTACAGTACAGACCTCCGCAGTGTGACCGCTCTTACAGTACAGACCTCCGCAGTGTGAGCGCTCTTACGGTACAGACCTCCGCAGTGTGACCGCTCTTACGGTACAGACCTCCGCAGTGTGACCGCTCTTACGGTACAGACCTCCGCAGTGTGACCGCTCTTACAGTACAGGCCTCCGCAGTGTGACTGCTCTTACAGTACAGACCTCCGCAGTGTGACCGCTCTTACAGTACAAACCTCCGCAGTGTGACCGCTCTTACAGTACAGACCTCTGCAGTGTGACCGCTCTTACAGTACAGACCTCCGCAGTGTGACCGCTCTTACAGTACAGACCTCCGCAGTGTGACCGCTCTTACAGTACAGACCTCTGCAGTGTGACCGCTCTTACAGTACAGACCTCCGCAGTGTGACCGCTCTTACAGTACAGACCTCCGCAGTGTGACCGCTCTTACAGTACAGACCTCCGCAGTGTGACCGCTCTTACAGTACAGACCTCCGCAGTGTGACCGCTCTTACAGTAGAGACCTCCGCAGTGTGACCGCTCTTACGGTACAGACCTCCGCAGTGTGACCGCTCTTACGGTACAGACCTCCGCAGTGTGAGCGCTCTTACAGTACACACCTCCGCAGTGTGACCGCTCTTACAGTACAGACCTCCGCAGTGTGACCGCTCTTACAGTACAGACCTCCTCAGTGTGACCGCTCTTACAGTAGAGACCTCCGCAGTGTGACCGCTCTTACAGTAGAGACCTCCGCAGTGTGAGCGCTCTTACAGTACAGACCTCCGCAGTGTGACCGCTCTTACTGTACAGACCTCTGCAGTGTGACCGCTCTTACAGTACAGACCTCCGCAGTGTGACCGCTCTTACAGTACAGACCTCCGCAGTGTGAGCGCTCTTACAGTACAGACCTCTGCAGTGTGACCGCTCTTACAGTAGAGACCTCCGCAGTGTGACCGCTCTTACAGTACAGACCTCCGCAGTGTGACCGCTCTTACTGTACAGACCTCTGCAGTGTGACCGCTCTTACAGTAGAGACCTCCGCAGTGTGAGCGCTCTTACAGTACAGACCTCGGCGGTGTGACCGCTCTTACAGTACAGACCTCCGCAGTGTGACCGCTCTTACAGTACAGACCTCCGCAGTGTGACCGCTCTTACAGTACAGACCTCCGCAGTGTGACCGCTCTTACAGTACAGACCTCCGCAGTGTGACCGCTCTTACAGCACAGACCTCCGCAGTGTGACCGCTCCTACAGTACAGACCTCCGCAGTGTGACCGCTCTTACAGTACAGACCTCCACAATGTGACCGCTCTTATAGTACAGACCTCCGCAGTGTGAGCGCTCTTACAGTACAGACCTCCGCAGTGTGACCGCTCTTACAGTACAGACCTCCGCAGTGTGACCGCTCTTACAGTACAGTCCTCCGCAGTGTGACCGCTCTTACAGTACAGACCTCCGCAGTGTGAGCGCTCTTACAGTACAGACCTCCGCAGTGTGACCGCTCTTACAGTACAGACCTCCGCAGTGTGACCGCTCTTACAGTACAGACCTCCGCAGTGTGACCGCTCTTACAGTACAGACCTCCGCAGTGTGAGCGCTCTTACAGTACAGACCTCGGCGGTGTGACCGCTCTTACAGTACAGACCTCCGCAGTGTGACCGCTCTTACAGTACAGACCTCCGCAGTGTGACCGCTCTTACAGTACAGACCTCCGCAGTGTGAGCGCTCTTACAGTACAGACCTCCGCAGTGTGACCGCTCTTACAGTACAGACCTCCGCAGTGTGACCGCTCTTACAGTACAGACCTCCGCAGTGTGACCGCTCTTACAGTACAGACCTCCACAGTGTGACCGCTCTTACAGTACAGACCTCTGCAGTGTGACCGCTCTTACAGTACAGACCTCCGCAGTGTGAGCGCTCTTACAGTACAGACCTCCGCAGTGTGACCGCTCTTACAGCACAGACCTCCGCAGTGTGACCGCTCCTACAGTACAGACCTCCGCAGTGTGACCGCTCTTACAGTACAGACCTCCACAATGTGACCGCTCTTATAGTACAGACCTCCGCAGTGTGAGCGCTCTTACAGTACAGAGCTCCGCAGTGTGACCGCTCTTACAGTACAGACCTCCGCAGTGTGACCGCTCTTACAGTACAGTCCTCCGCAGTGTGACCGCTCTTACAGTACAGACCTCCGCAGTGTGAGCGCTCTTACAGTACAGACCTCCGCAGTGTGACCGCTCTTACAGTACAGACCTCCGCAGTGTGACCGCTCTTACAGTACAGACCTCCGCAGTGTGACCGCTCTTACAGTACAGACCTCCGCAGTGTGAGCGCTCTTACAGTACAGACCTCCGCAGTGTGACCGCTCTTACAGTACAGACCTCCGCAGTGTGAGCGCTCTTACAGTACAGACCTCCGCAGTGTGAGCGCTCTTACAGTACAGACCTCCGCAGTGTGACCGCTCTTACAGTACAGACTTCCGCAGTGTGAGCGCTCTTACATTACAGACCTCCGCAGTGTGAGCGCTCTTACAGTACAGACCTCCGCAGTGTGACCGCTCTTACAGTACAGACCTCCGCAGTGTGAGCGCTCTTACAGTAGAGACCTCCGCAGTGTGACCGCTCTTACAGTAGAGAGCTCCGCAGTGTGACCGCTCTTACAGTAGAGACCTCCGCAGTGTGACCGCTCTTACAGTACAGACCTCCGCAGTGTGACCGCTCTTACAGCACAGACCTCCGCAGTGTGACCGCTCTTACAGTACAGACCTCCGCAGTGTGAGCGCTCTTACAGTACAGTCCTCCGCAGTGTGACCGCTCTTACAGTACAGACCTCCGCAGTGTGACCGCTCTTACAGTACAGACCTCCGCAGTGTGAGCGTTCTTACAGTACAGACCTCCGCAGTGTGACCGCTCTTACAGTACAGACCTCCGCAGTGTGAGCGCTCTTACAGTACAGACCTCCGCAGTGTGACCGTTCTTACAGTACAGACCTCCGCAGTGTGACCGCTCTTACAGTACAGACCTCCGCAGTGTGACCGCTCTTACAGTACAGACCTCCGCAGTGTGACCGCTCTTACAGTACAGACCTCCGCAGTGTGACCGCTCTTACAGCACAGACCTCCGCAGTGTGAGCGCTCTTACAGTACAGACCTCCGCAGTGTGAGCGCTTTTACAATACAGACCTCCGCAGTGTGACCGCTCTTACAGTACAGACCTCCGCAGTGTGACCGCTCTTACAGTACAGACCTCCGCAGTGTGACCGCTCTTACAGTACAGACCTCCGCAGTGTGAGCGCTCTTACAGTACAGACCTCCGCAGTGTGACCGCTCTTACAGTAGAGACCTCCGCAGTGTGACCGCTCTTACAGTACAGACCTCCGCAGTGTGACCGCTCTTACAGTACAGACCTCTGCAGTGTGACCGCTCTTACAGTACAGACCTCCGCAGTGTGACCGCTCTTACAGTAGAGACCTCCGCAGTGTGACCGCTCTTACAGTACAGACCTCCGCAGTGTGACCGCTCTTACAGTACAGACCTCCGCAGTGTGAGCGCTCTTACAGTACAGACCTCCGCAGTGTGAGCGCTCTTACAGTACAGACCTCCGCAGTGTGACCGCTCTTACAGTAGAGACCTCCGCAGTGTGACCGCTCTTACAGCACAGACCTCCGCAGTGTGACCGCTCTTACAGCACAGACCTCCGCAGTGTGACCGCTCTTACAGTAGAGACCTCCGCAGTGTGACCGCTCTTACAGTACAGACCTCCGCAGTGTGAGCGCTCTTACAGTACAGACCTCCGCAGTGTGACCGCTCTTACAGCACAGACCTCCACAGTGTGATCGCTCTTACGGTACAGACCTCCGCAGTGTGAGCGCTCTTACAGTACAGACCTCCGCAGTGTGACCGCTCTTACAGTAGAGACCTCCGCAGTGTGACCGCTCTTACAGTACAGACCTCCAGTGTGACCGCTCTTACAGTACAGACCTCCACAGTGTGACCGCTCTTACAGTACAGACCTCCGCAGTGTGACCGCTCTTACAGTACAGACCTCCGCAGTGTGAGCGTTCTTACAGTACAGACCTCCGCAGTGTGACCGCTCTTACAGTACAGACCTCCGCAGTGTGAGCGTTCTTACAGTACAGACCTCCGCAGTGTGACCGCTCTTACAGTACAGACCTCCGCAGTGTGACCGCTCTTACAGTACAGACCTCCGCAGTGTGACCGCTCTTACAGTACAGACCTCCGCAGTGTGACCGCTCTTACAGTACAGACCTCCGCAGTGTGACCGCTCTTACAGTACAGACCTCCGCAGTGTGACCGCTCTTACAGTACAGACCTCCGCAGTGTGACCGCTCTTACAGTACAGACCTCCGCAGTGTGACCGCTCTTACAGTACAGACCTCCGCAGTGTGACCGCTCTTACAGTAGAGACCTCCGCAGTGTGACCGCTCTTACAGTACAGACCTCCGCAGTGTGAGCGCTCTTACAGTACAGACCTCCGCAGTGTGAGCGCGCTTACAGTACAGACCTCCGCAGTGTGAGCGCTCTTACAGTACAGACCTCCGCAGTGTGACCGCTCTTACAGTACAGACCTCCGCAGTGTGAGCGCTCTTACAGTACAGACCTCCGCAGTGTGACCGCTCTTACAGTACAGACCTCCGCAGTGTGAGCGCTCTTACAGTACAGACCTCCGCAGTGTGACCGCTCTTACAGTACAGATCTCCGCAGTGTGACCGCTCTTACAGTACAGACCTCCGCAGTGTGACCGCTCTTACAGTACAGACCTCCGCAGTGTGACCGCTCTTACAGTACAGACCTCCGCAGTGTGACCGCTCTTACAGTACAGACCTCCGCAGTGTGACCGCTCTTACAGTACAGACCTCCGCAGTATGACCGCTCTTACAGTACAGACCTCCGCAGTGTGACCGCTCTTACATCGCAGACCTCCGCAGTGTGACCGCTCTTACAGTACAGACCTCCGCAGTGTGAGCGCTCTTACAGTACAGACCTCCGCAGTGTGACCGCTCTTACTGTACAGACCTCCGCAGTGTGACCGCTCTTACAGTACAGACCTCCGCAGTGTGACCGCTCTTACAGTACAGACCTCCGCAGTGTGAGCGCTCTTACAGTACAGACCTCCGCAGTGTGACCGCTCTTACAGTACAGACCTCCGCAGTGTGAGCGCTCTTACTGTACAGACCTCCGCAGTGTGACCGCTCTTACAGTACAGACCTCCGCAGTGTGACCGCTCTTACAGTACAGACCTCCGCAGTGTGACCGCTCTTACAGTACAGACCTCCGCAGTGTGAGCGCTCATACAGTACAGACCTCCGCAGTGTGACCGCTCTTACAGTACAGACCTCCGCAGTGTGACCGTTCTTACAGTACAGACCTCCGCAGTGTGACCGCTCTTACAGTACAGACCTCCACAATGTGACCGCTCTTACAGTAGAGACCTCCGCAGTGTGAGCGCTCTTACAGTACAGACCTCCACAATGTGACCGCTCTTACAGTAGAGACCTCCGCAGTGTGAGCGCTCTTACAGTACAGACCTCCGCAGTGTGAGCGCTCTTACAGTACAGACCTCCGCAGTGTGAGCGCTCTTACAGTACAGACCTCCGCAGTGTGACCGCTCTTACAGTACAGACCTCCACAATGTGACCGCTCTTACAGTAGAGACCTCCGCAGTGTGAGCGCTCTTACAGTACAGACCTCCGCAGTGTGAACGCTCTTACAGTACAGACCTCCGCAGTGTGACCGCTCTTACAGTACAGACCTCCGCAGTGTGACCGCTCTTACAGTAGAGAGCTCCGCAGTGTGAGCGCTCTTACAGTACAGACCTCCTCAGTGTGACCGCTCTTACAGTACAGACCTCCGCAGTGTGAGCGCTCTTACAGTACAGACCTCCGCAGTGTGACCGCTCTTACAGTACAGACCTCCGCAGTGTGAGCGCTCTTACAGTACAGACCTCCGCAGTGTGAGCATTCTTACAGTACAGACCTCCGCAGTGTGACCGCTCTTACAGTACAGACCTCCGCAGTGTGAGCATTCTTACAGTACAGACCTCCGCAGTGTGACCGCTCTTACAGTACAGACCTCCGCAGTGTGAGCGCTCTTACAGTACAGACCTCCGCAGTGTGAGCGCTCTTACAGTACAGACCTCCGCAGTGTGAGCGCTCTTACAGTACAGACCTCCGCAGTGTGAGCGCTCTTACAGTACAGACCTCCGCAGTGTGAGCGCTCTTACAGTACAGACCTCCGCAGTGTGAACGCTCTTACAGTACAGACCTCCGCAGTGTGACCGCTCTTACAGTAGAGAGCTCCGCAGTGTGACCGCTCTTACAGTAGAAACCTCCGCAGTGTGAGCGCTCTTACAGTACAGACCTCCGCAGTGTGACCGCTCTTACAGTACAGACCTCCGCAGTGTGAGCGCTCTTACAGTACAGACCTCCGCAGTGTGAGCGCTCTTACAGTACAGACCTCCACAATGTGACCGCTCTTACAGTACAGACCTCCGCAGTGTGACCGCTCTTACAGTACAGACCTCCGCAGTGTGAGCGCTCTTACAGTGCAGACCTCCGCAGTGTGACCGCTCTTACAGTACAGACCTCCGCAGTGTGAGCGCTCTTACAGTACAGACCTCCGCAGTGTGACCGCTCTTACATTACAGACCTCCGCAGTGTGAGCGCTCTTACAGTACAGACCTCCGCAGTGTGACCGCTCTTACGGTACAGACCTCCGCAGTGTGACCGCTCTTACAGTACAGACCTCCGCAGTGTGAGCGCTCTTACAGTACAGACCTCCGCAGTGTGACCGCTCTTACAGTACAGACCTCCGCAGTGTGAGCGCTCTTACAGTACAGACCTCCGCAGTGTGACCGCTCTTACAGTACAGACCTCCGCAGTGTGACCGCTCTTACAGTACAGACCTCCGCAGTGTGACCGCTCTTACTGTACAGACCTCCGCAGTGTGACCGCTCTTACAGTACAGACCTCCGCAGTGTGACCGCTCTTACAGTACAGACCTCCGCAGTGTGACCGCTCTTACAGTACAGACCTCCGCAGTGTGACCGCTCTTACAGCACAGACCTCCGCAGTGTGACCGCTCTTACAGTACAGACCTCCGCAGTGTGACCGCTCTTACAGTAGAGACCTCCGCAGTGTGACCGCTCTTACAGCACAGACCTCCGCAGTGTGACCGCTCTTACAGTACAGCCTCCGCAGTGTGACCGCTCTTACAGTACAGACCTCCGCAGTGTGACCGCTCTTACAGTACAGACCTCCGCAGTGTGACCGCTCTTACAGTACAGACCTCCGCAGTGTGACCGCTCTTACAGTACAGATCTCCGCAGTGTGACCGCTCTTACAGTACAGACCTCCGCAGTGTGACCGCTCTTACAGTACAGACCTCCGCAGTGTGACCGCTCTTACAGTACAGACCTCCGCAGTGTGAGCGCTCTTACAGTACAGACCTCCGCAGTGTGACCGCTCTTACAGTACAGACCTCCGCAGTGTGACCGCTCTTACAGTACAGACCTCCGCAGTGTGACCGCTCTTACAGTAGAGACCTCCGCAGTGTGACCGCTCTTACAGTAGAGACCTCCGCAGTGTGAGCGCTCTTACAGTAGAAACCTCCGCAGTGTGACCGCTCTTACAGTACAGACCTCCGCAGTGTGAGCGCTCTTACAGTACAGACCTCCGCAGTGTGAGCGCTCTTACAGTACAGACCTCCGCAGTGTGAGCGCTCTTACAGTACAGACCTCCACAATGTGACCGCTCTTACAGTACAGACCTCCGCAGTGTGACCGCTCTTACAGTACAGACCTCCGCAGTGTGACCGCTCTTACAGTACAGACTCCGCAGTGTGACCGCCCTTACAGTACAGACCTCCGCAGTGTGACCGCTCTTACAGTACAGACCTCCGCAGTGTGACCGCTCTTACAGTACAGACCTCCGCAGTGTGACCGCTCTTACAGTACAGACCTCCGCAGTGTGAGCGCTCTTACAGTACAGACCTCCGCAGTGTGAGCGTTCTTACAGTACAGACCTCCGCAGTGTGACCGCTCTTACAGTACAGACCTCCGCAGTGTGAGCGTTCTTACAGTACAGACCTCCGCAGTGTGACCGCTCTTACAGTACAGACCTCCACAATGTGACCGCTCTTACAGTACAGACCTCCGCAGTGTGACCGCTCTTACAGTACAGACCTCCACAATGTGACCGCTCTTACAGTACAGACCTCCGCAGTGTGACCGCTCTTACAGTACAGACCTCCACAATGTGACCGCTCTTACAGTATAGACCTCCGCAGTGTGACCGCTCTTACAGTACAGACCTCCGCAGTGTGAGCGTTCTTACAGTACAGACCTCCGCAGTGTGACAGCTCTTACAGTACAGACCTCCGTAGTGTGACCGCTCTTACAGTACAGACCTCCGCAGTGTGACCGCTCTTACAGTAGAAACCTCCGCAGTGTGAGCGCTCTTACAGTACAGACCTCCGCAGTGTGACCGCTCTTACAGTACAGACCTCCGCAGTGTGAGCGCTCTTACAGTACTGACCTCCGCAGTGTGAGCGCTCTTACAGTACAGACCTCTGCAGTGTGACCGCTCTTACAGTACAGACCTCCACAATGTGACCGCTCTTACAGTACAGACCTCCGCAGTGTGACCGCTCTTACAGTACAGACCTCCACAATGTGACCGCTCTTACAGTATAGACCTCCGCAGTGTGACCGCTCTTACAGTACAGACCTCCGCAGTGTGAGCGCTCTTACAGTACAGACCTCCGCAGTGTGAGCGCTCTTACAGTACAGACCTCCGCAGTGTGACCGCTCTTACAGTACAGACCTCCGCAGTGTGACCGCTCTTACAGTACAGACCTCCGCAGTGTGACCGCTCTTACAGTACAGACCTCCGCAGTGTGACCGCTCTTACAGTACAGACCTCCGCAGTGTGAGCGCTCTTACAGTACAGACCTCCGCAGTGTGACCGCTCTTACAGTACAGACCTTTGCAGTGTGACCGCTCTTACAGTACAGACCTCCGCAGTGTGACCGCTCTTACAGTACAGGCCTCCGCAGTGTGACCGCTCTTACAGTAGAGACCTTCGCAGTGTGAGCGCTCTTACAGTACAGGCCTCCGCAGTGTGAGCACTCTTACAGTACAGACCTCCGCAATGTGACCGCTCTTACAGTACAGACCTCCGCAGTGTGACCGCTCTTACAGTACAGACCTCCGCAGTGTGAGCGCTCTTACAGTAGAAACCTCCGCAGTGTGACCGCTCTTACAGTACAGACCTCCGCAGTGTGAGCGCTCTTACAGTACAGACCTCCACAATGTGACCGCTCTTACAGTAGAGACCTCCGCAGTGTGACCGCTCTTACAGTAGAAACCTCCGCAGTGTGACCGCTCTTACAGTACAGACCTCCGCAGTGTGACCGCTCTTACAGTGGAGACCTCCGCAGTGTGAGCGCTCTTACAGTACAGACCTCCGCAGTGTGACCGCTCTTACAGTACAGACCTCCGCAGTGTGAGCGCTCTTACAGTAGAGACCTCCGCAGTGTGACCGCTCTTACAGTAGAGACCTCCGCATTGTGACCGCTCTTACAGTACAGACCTCCGCAGTGTGACCGCTCTTACAGTACAGACCTCCGCAGTGTGACCGCTCTTACATTACAGACCTCCGCAGTGTGAGCGCTCTTACAGTACAGACCTCCGCAGTGTGACCGCTCTTACAGTATAGACCTCCGCAGTGTGACCGCTCTTACAGTACAGACCTCCGCAGTGTGACCGCTCTTACAGTACAAACCTCCGCAGTGTGACCGCTCTTACAGTACAGACCTCTGCAGTGTGACCGCTCTTACAGTACAGACCTCCGCAGTGTGACCGCTCCTACAGTACAGACCTCCACAATGTGACCGCTCTTACAGTACAGACCTCCGCAGTGTGACCGCTCTTACAGTACAGACCTCCGCAGTGTGAGCGCTCTTACAGTAGAGACCTCCGCAGTGTGACCGCTCTTACAGTACAGACCTCCGCAGTGTGACCGCTCTTACAGTACAGACCTCCGCAGTGTGACCGCTCTTACAGTACAGACCTCCGCAGTGTGACCGCTCTTACAGTACAGACCTCCGCAGTGTGACCGCTCTTACAGTACAGACCTCCGCAGTGTGACCGCTCTTACAGTAGAGACCTCCGCAGTGTGACCGCTCTTACAGTACAGACCTCCGCAGTGTGACCGCTCTTACAGTACAGACCTCCGCAGTGTGACCGCTCTTACTGTACAGACCTCTGCAGTGTGACCGCTCTTACAGTAGAGACCTCCGCAGTGTGACCGCTCTTACAGTACAGACCTCCGCAGTGTGACCGCTCCTACAGTAGAGACCTCCGCAGTGTGACCGCTCTTACAGTACAGACCTCCGCAGTGTGACCGCTCTTACAGTACAGACCTCCGCAGTGTGAGCGTTCTTACAGTACAGACCTCCGCAGTGTGACCGCTCTTACAGTACAGATCTCCGCAGTGTGACCGCTCTTACAGTACAGACCTCCGCAGTGTGACCGCTCTTACAGTACAGACCTCCGCAGTGTGAGCGCTCTTACAGTAGAGACCTCCGCAGTGTGACCGCTCTTACAGTACAGACCTCCGCAGTGTGAGCGCTCTTACAGTACAGACCTCCGCAGTGTGACCGCTCTTACAGTACAGCCTCCGCAGTGTGACCGCTCTTACAGTACAGACCTCCGCAGTGTGACCGCTCTTACAGTACAGACCTCCGCAGTGTGAGCGCTCTTACAGTAGAGACCTCCGCAGTCTGACCGCTCTTACAGTACAGACCTCCGCAGTGTGACCGCTCTTACAGTACAGACCTCCGCAGTGTGACCGCTCTTACAGCACAGACCTCCACAGTGTGACCGCTCTTACAGTACAGACCTCCGCAGTGTGACCGCTCTTACAGTACAGACCTCCGCAGTGTGAGCGCTCTTACAGTAGAGACCTCTGCAGTGTGACCGCTCTTACAGTACAGACCTCCGCAGTGTGACCGCTCTACAGTACAGACCTCCGCAGTGTGAGCGCTCTTACAGTATAGACCTCCGCAGTGTGACCGCTCTTACAGTACAGACCTCCGCAGTGTGACCGCTCTTACAGTACAGACCTCCGCAGTGTGACCGCTCTTACAGTACAGACCTCCGCAGTGTGACCGCTCTTACAGTAGAGACCTCCGCAGTGTGAGCGCTCTTACAGTACAGACCTCCGCAGTGTGAGCGCTCTTACAGTACAGACCTCCACAGTGTGAGCGCTCTTACAGTACAGACCTCCGCAGTGTGACCGCTCTTACAGTACAGACCTCCGCAGTGTGACCGCTCTTACAGTACAAACCTCCGCAGTGTGACCGCTCTTACAGTAGAGACCTCCGCAGTGTGAGCGCTCTTACAGTACAGACCTCCGCAGTGTGACCGCTCTTACAGTACAGACCTCCACAGTGTGACCGCTCTTACAGTACAGACCTCCGCAGTGTGACCGCTCTTACAGTACAGACCTCCGCAGTGTGAGCGCTCTTACGGTACAGACCTCCGCAGTGTGACCGCTCTTACGGTACAGACCTCCGCAGTGTGACCGCTCTTACGGTACAGACCTCCGCAGTGTGACCGCTCTTACAGTACAGGCCTCCGCAGTGTGACCGCTCTTACAGTAGAGACCTCCGCAGTGTGAGCGCTCTTACAGTACAGACCTCTGCAGTGTGACTGCTCTTACAGTACAGACCTCCGCAGTGTGACCGCTCTTACAGTACAAACCTCCGCAGTGTGACCGCTCTTACAGTACAGACCTCTGCAGTGTGACCGCTCTTACAGTACAGACCTCCGCAGTGTGACCGCTCTTACAGTACAGACCTCCGCAGTGTGACCGCTCTTACAGTACAGACCTCTGCAGTGTGACCGCTCTTACAGTACAGACCTCCGCAGTGTGACCGCTCTTACAGTACAGACCTCCGCAGTGTGACCGCTCTTACAGTACAGACCTCCGCAGTGTGACCGCTCTTACAGTACAGACCTCCGCAGTGTGACCGCTCTTACAGTAGAGACCTCCGCAGTGTGACCGCTCTTACAGTACAGACCTCCGCAGTGTGACCGCTCTTACGGTACAGACCTCCGCAGTGTGAGCGCTCTTACAGTACACACCTCCGCAGTGTGACCGCTCTTACAGTACAGACCTCCGCAGTGTGACCGCTCTTACAGTACAGACCTCCTCAGTGTGACCGCTCTTACAGTAGAGACCTCCGCAGTGTGACCGCTCTTACAGTAGAGACCTCCGCAGTGTGAGCGCTCTTACAGTACAGACCTCCGCAGTGTGACCGCTCTTACTGTACAGACCTCTGCAGTGTGACCGCTCTTACAGTACAGACCTCCGCAGTGTGACCGCTCTTACAGTACAGACCTCCGCAGTGTGAGCGCTCTTACAGTACAGACCTCTGCAGTGTGACCGCTCTTACAGTACAGACCTCCGCAGTGTGACCGCTCTTACTGTACAGACCTCTGCAGTGTGACCGCTCTTACAGTAGAGGCCTCCGCAGTGTGACCGCTCTTACAGTACAGACCTCCGCAGTGTGACCGCTCTTACAGTACAGACCTCCGCAGTGTGACCGCTCTTACAGTACAGACCTCCGCAGTGTGACCGCTCTTACAGTACAGACCTCCGCAGTGTGACCGCTCTTACAGCACAGACCTCCGCAGTGTGACCGCTCCTACAGTACAGACCTCCGCAGTGTGACCGCTCTTACAGTACAGACCTCCACAATGTGACCGCTCTTATAGTACAGACCTCCGCAGTGTGAGCGCTCTTACAGTACAGACCTCCGCAGTGTGACCGCTCTTACAGTACAGACCTCCGCAGTGTGACCGCTCTTACAGTACAGTCCTCCGCAGTGTGACCGCTCTTACAGTACAGACCTCCGCAGTGTGAGCGCTCTTACAGTACAGACCTCCGCAGTGTGACCGCTCTTACAGTACAGACCTCCGCAGTGTGACCGCTCTTACAGTACAGACCTCCGCAGTGTGACCGCTCTTACAGTACAGACCTCCGCAGTGTGAGCGCTCTTACAGTACAGACCTCGGCGGTGTGACCGCTCTTACAGTACAGACCTCCGCAGTGTGAGCGCTCTTACAGCACAGACCTCCGCAGTGTGACCGCTCTTACAGTACAGACCTCCGCAGTGTGACCGCTCTTACAGTACAGACCTCCGCAGTGTGACCGCTCTTACAGTACAGACCTCCGCAGTGTGACCGCTCTTACAGTACAGACCTCCGCAGTGTGACCGCTCTTACAGTACAGACCTCTGCAGTGTGACCGCTCTTACAGTACAGACCTCCGCAGTGTGAGCGCTCTTACAGTACAGACCTCCGCAGTGTGACCGCTCTTACAGCACAGACCTCCGCAGTGTGACCGCTCCTACAGTACAGACCTCCGCAGTGTGACCGCTCTTACAGTACAGACCTCCGCAGTGTGACCGCTCTTACGGTACAGACCTCCACAATGTGACCGCTCTTATAGTACAGACCTCCGCAGTGTGAGCGCTCTTACAGTACAGAGCTCCGCAGTGTGACCGCTCTTACAGTACAGACCTCCGCAGTGTGACCGCTCTTACAGTACAGTCCTCCGCAGTGTGACCGCTCTTACAGTACAGACCTCCGCAGTGTGAGCGCTCTTACAGTACAGACCTCCGCAGTGTGACCGCTCTTACAGTACAGACCTCCGCAGTGTGACCGCTCTTACAGTACAGACCTCCGCAGTGTGACCGCTCTTACAGTACAGACCTCCGCAGTGTGAGCGCTCTTACAGTACAGACCTCCGCAGTGTGACCGCTCTTACAGTACAGACCTCCGCAGTGTGAGCGCTCTTACAGTACAGACCTCCGCAGTGTGAGCGCTCTTACAGTACAGACCTCCGCAGTGTGACCGCTCTTACAGTACAGACTTCCGCAGTGTGAGCGCTCTTACATTACAGACCTCCGCAGTGTGAGCGCTCTTACAGTACAGACCTCCGCAGTGTGACCGCTCTTACAGTACAGACCTCCGCAGTGTGAGCGCTCTTACAGTAGAGACCTCCGCAGTGTGACCGCTCTTACAGTAGAGAGCTCCGCAGTGTGACCGCTCTTACAGTAGAGACCTCCGCAGTGTGACCGCTCTTACAGTAGAGACCTCCGCAGTGTGACCGCTCTTACAGTACAGACCTCCGCAGTGTGAGCGCTCTTACAGTACAGTCCTCCGCAGTGTGACCGCTCTTACAGTACAGACCTCCGCAGTGTGACCGCTCTTACAGTACAGACCTCCGCAGTGTGAGCGTTCTTACAGTACAGACCTCCGCAGTGTGACCGCTCTTACAGTACAGACCTCCGCAGTGTGAGCGCTCTTACAGTACAGACCTCCGCAGTGTGACCGTTCTTACAGTACAGACCTCCGCAGTGTGACCGCTCTTACAGTACAGACCTCCGCAGTGTGACCGCTCTTACAGTACAGACCTCCGCAGTGTGACCGCTCTTACAGTACAGACCTCCGCAGTGTGACCGCTCTTACAGCACAGACCTCCGCAGTGTGAGCGCTCTTACAGTACAGACCTCCGCAGTGTGAGCGCTTTTACAGTACAGACCTCCGCAGTGTGACCGCTCTTACAGTACAGACCTCCGCAGTGTGACCGCTCTTACAGTACAGACCTCCGCAGTGTGACCGCTCTTACAGTACAGACCTCCGCAGTGTGAGCGCTCTTACAGTACAGACCTCCGCAGTGTGACCGCTCTTACAGTAGAGACCTCCGCAGTGTGACCGCTCTTACAGTACAGACCTCCGCAGTGTGACCGCTCTTACAGTACAGACCTCTGCAGTGTGACCGCTCTTACAGTACAGACCTCCGCAGTGTGACCGCTCTTACAGTAGAGACCTCCGCAGTGTGACCGCTCTTACAGTACAGACCTCCGCAGTGTGACCGCTCTTACAGTACAGACCTCCGCAGTGTGAGCGCTCTTACAGTACAGACCTCCGCAGTGTGAGCGCTCTTACAGTACAGACCTCCGCAGTGTGACCGCTCTTACAGTAGAGACCTCCGCAGTGTGACCGCTCTTACAGCACAGACCTCCGCAGTGTGACCGCTCTTACAGCACAGACCTCCGCAGTGTGACCGCTCTTACAGTAGAGACCTCCGCAGTGTGACCGCTCTTACAGTACAGACCTCCGCAGTGTGAGCGCTCTTACAGTACAGACCTCCGCAGTGTGACCGCTCTTACAGCACAGACCTCCACAGTGTGATCGCTCTTACGGTACAGACCTCCGCAGTGTGAGCGCTCTTACAGTACAGACCTCCGCAGTGTGACCGCTCTTACAGTACAGACCTCCGCAGTGTGACCGCTCTTACAGTAGAGACCTCCGCAGTGTGACCGCTCTTACAGTACAGACCTCCAGTGTGACCGCTCTTACAGTACAGACCTCCACAGTGTGACCGCTCTTACAGTACAGACCTCCGCAGTGTGACCGCTCTTACAGTACAGACCTCCGCAGTGTGAGCGTTCTTACAGTACAGACCTCCGCAGTGTGACCGCTCTTACAGTACAGACCTCCGCAGTGTGAGCGTTCTTACAGTACAGACCTCCGCAGTGTGACCGCTCTTACAGTACAGACCTCCGCAGTGTGACCGCTCTTACAGTACAGACCTCCGCAGTGTGACCGCTCTTACAGTACAGACCTCCGCAGTGTGACCGCTCTTACAGTACAGACCTCCGCAGTGTGACCGCTCTTACAGTACAGACCTCCGCAGTGTGACCGCTCTTACAGTACAGACCTCCGCAGTGTGACCGCTCTTACAGTACAGACCTCCGCAGTGTGACCGCTCTTACAGTACAGACCTCCGCAGTGTGACCGCTCTTACAGTAGAGACCTCCGCAGTGTGACCGCTCTTACAGTACAGACCTCCGCAGTGTGAGCGCTCTTACAGTACAGACCTCCGCAGTGTGAGCGCTCTTACAGTACAGACCTCCGCAGTGTGAGCGCTCTTACAGTACAGACCTCCGCAGTGTGACCGCTCTTACAGTACAGACCTCCGCAGTGTGAGCGCTCTTACAGTACAGACCTCCGCAGTGTGACCGCTCTTACAGTACAGACCTCCGCAGTGTGAGCGCTCTTACAGTACAGACCTCCGCAGTGTGACCGCTCTTACAGTACAGATCTCCGCAGTGTGACCGCTCTTACAGTACAGACCTCCGCAGTGTGACCGCTCTTACAGTACAGACCTCCGCAGTATGACCGCTCTTACAGTACAGACCTCCGCAGTGTGACCGCTCTTACATCGCAGACCTCCGCAGTGTGACCGCTCTTACAGTACAGACCTCCGCAGTGTGAGCGCTCTTACAGTACAGACCTCCGCAGTGTGAGCGCTCTTACAGTACAGACCTCCGCAGTGTGACCGCTCTTACTGTACAGACCTCCGCAGTGTGACCGCTCTTACAGTACAGACCTCCGCAGTGTGACCGCTCTTACAGTACAGACCTCCGCAGTGTGAGCGCTCTTACAGTACAGACCTCCGCAGTGTGACCGCTCTTACAGTACAGACCTCCGCAGTGTGAGCGCTCTTACTGTACAGACCTCCGCAGTGTGACCGCTCTTACAGTACAGACCTCCGCAGTGTGACCGCTCTTACAGTACAGACCTCCGCAGTGTGACCGCTCTTACAGTACAGACCTCCGCAGTGTGAGCGCTCTTACAGTACAGACCTCCGCAGTGTGACCGCTCTTACAGTACAGACCTCCGCAGTGTGACCGTTCTTACAGTACAGACCTCCGCAGTGTGACCGCTCTTACAGTACAGACCTCCACAATGTGACCGCTCTTACAGTAGAGACCTCCGCAGTGTGAGCGCTCTTACAGTACAGACCTCCACAATGTGACCGCTCTTACAGTAGAGACCTCCGCAGTGTGGCCGCTCTTACAGTACAGACCTCCGCAGTGTGAACGCTCTTACAGTACAGACCTCCGCAGTGTGACCGCTCTTACAGTACAGACCTCCGCAGTGTGACCGCTCTTACAGTAGAGAGCTCCGCAGTGTGAGCGCTCTTACAGTACAGACCTCCTCAGTGTGACCGCTCTTACAGTACAGACCTCCGCAGTGTGAGCGCTCTTACAGTACAGACCTCCGCAGTGTGACCGCTCTTACAGTACAGACCTCCGCAGTGTGAGCGCTCTTACAGTACAGACCTCCGCAGTGTGAGCATTCTTACAGTACAGACCTCCGCAGTGTGACCGCTCTTACAGTACAGACCTCCGCAGTGTGACCGCTCTTACAGTACAGACCTCCGCAGTGTGAGCGCTCTTACAGTACAGACCTCCGCAGTGTGAGCGCTCTTACAGTACAGACCTCCGCAGTGTGAGCGCTCTTACAGTACAGACCTCCGCAGTGTGAGCGCTCTTACAGTACAGACCTCCGCAGTGTGAACGCTCTTACAGTACAGACCTCCGCAGTGTGACCGCTCTTACAGTAGAGAGCTCCGCAGTGTGACCGCTCTTACAGTAGAAACCTCCGCAGTGTGAGCGCTCTTACAGTACAGACCTCCGCAGTGTGACCGCTCTTACAGTAGAGACCTCCGCAGTGTGACCGCTCTTACAGTACAGACCTCCGCAGTGTGAGCACTCTTACAGTACAGACCTCCGCAGTGTGAGCGCTCTTACAGTACAGACCTCCGCAGTGTGAGCGCTCTTACAGTACAGACCTCCGCAGTGTGAGCGCTCTTACAGTACAGTCCTCCACAGTGTGACCGCTCTTACAGTACAGACCTCCACAGTGTGACCGCTCTTACAGTACAGACCTCCGCAGTGTGACCGCTCTTACAGTACAGACCTCCGCAGTGTGACCGCTCTTACAGTAGAAACCTCCGCAGTGTGACCGCTCTTACAGTACAGACCTCCGCAGTGTGACCGCTCTTACAGTAGAGACCTCCGCAGTGTGACCGCTCTTACAGTAGAGAGCTCCGTAGACTCTCTCTCTATGTTGGGTTCAGCGGTGTATGGAGCACCACGCTCTTAGCCTTCTTCTGCAGACGGCATCTGGGGCTCATTATATAAGGATTAAAAAACATAAATCTAAGAACTCTGCTCTCCTTCAATATTCTCCTCCCATACAAGAAGATATTCACCTCAGGCACAATCTTCAGACAGTGCAAAGAACCCCCTAATAAAAGATTATAAGCAATCAATAATAACCCCTACAAGACCGAGAGACCCTCAACTGCTTCCCGCTAGGTCAACAATCATCCTACAAAGGATGGGGGACCCCAACTGTTGTCCACCTAGTCAATAATAACCATAGATGACTGAGGGACCCAACTGTTGTCCACCTGGTCAATAATAACCATAGAGGACTGAGGACCCCAACTGTTGTCCACCTGGTCAATAATAACCATAGAGGACTGAGGGACCCAACTGTTGTCCACCTGGTCAATAATAACCATAGAGGACTGAGGGACCCCAACTGTTGTCCACCTGGTCAATAATAACCATAGAGGACTGAGGGCCCCCAACTGTTGTCCACCTGGTCAATAATAACCATAGAGGACTGAGGGCCCCCGACTGTTGTCCACCTGGTCATTAATAACCATAGAGGACTGAGGGCCCCCAACTGTTGTCCACATGGTCAATAATAACCATAGAGGACTGAGGGCCCCCAACTGTTGTCCACCTGGTCAATAATAACCATAGAGGACTGAGGGCCCCCGACTGTTGTCCACCTGGTCATTAATAACCATAGAGGACTGAGGGCCCCAACTGTTGTCCACCTGGTCAATAATAACCCTATAGAACTGAAGAACCCAACTGCTGCACACCAGGTGCCGTAAAATAGTTTTGTTGGGAATTGCTGCATCTGTCACCAGGGGAAATACAGATTCCAGTCTTTGGCTGGGAGTTGTAGTCCCTTCATATCTGGAGAATCACAGGTTGCAGGCCACAGGGTTAAAGGATAGTTCTCTCTGAAGCGGCTTGAATTTATTTTATTTTTTTACTGTTTGCAGCACAATTTTCAGGACCTTCTTTCCTCCTTTTCCTTCCATCACCTGTTCCTCCTTTAAAAACTTTTTTCCCGAAATGCTGCAGGATTCGGATGTTATCCAGGATTTACCCAGGAGGTCGATGGGAGCCAAAATATTCACTTGAGACGGACAGTGTTGTCCAGGGGAAAGAAAATATACTCAAACATCTGAGCAGAGTCACAGTAAGAAGTAAGGTTTAGTCACCGCCTCCCACCGCTCCTGTGATATCTAAACGTATACATTTTCCCCCAGACACGAGAAGTGAATACCCAGAGAATCCGCAGTCAGCAAGTTTATAAACAGACAGCCCAATAACCAGCAGAATAGTGAGTGCAGCTCTGGAGTATAATACAGGATGTAACTCAGGATCAGTACAGGATAAGTAATGTATGTACACAGTGACTGCACCAGCAGAATAGTGAGTGCAGCTCTGGAGTATAATACAGGATGGAACTCAGGATCAGTACAGGATAAGTAATGTATGTACACAGTGACTGCACCAGCAGAATAGTGAGTGCAGCTCTGGAGTATAATACAGGATGTAACTCAGGATCAGTACAGGATAAGTAATGTATGTACACAGTGACTCCACCAGCAGAATAGTGAGTGCAGCTCTGGAGTATAATACAGGATGTAACTAAATGATTTTCCTATTCCATGACGTAAAGTCATAGTTTTATTAAAGACACGGAGGCTTCGTATTGCTTTCTCCTTTTTTACTGTCCACCAATAGCAGCAAAGAGAAAAAATTTACATACAAGAAACCATAGCAACCAAGGTCCCTCCCCTATGGCCCCTATAATAGGCCGCTCTTCCTCTGGACCTTCCTCTTTCTTTGAGAACCTGGTGCTGACATCACGAACATCCCAACGATAACTCCGAACTGTGATTGGAACGAATAAGTCCAACGCCAACGAAGCGCATCCAACTAGCCAACCTGGCAAAACTGTAAAAGAGACATCAAACAGGAACGCGGCTTCTTAGAATGGAAAGAGCTTCATCCTGAAAAAGAAAACAGACCATAGGCCTAGGTGAAACAAGCATGTCAGGACAGAAACCATCTACACAACTGACTCAATAGGGGTCAAGTGACCGAAGAAAATCTAAATTACAATAAATAACATGAAAGACAATGGCAATTAAATAAATATTAGGACAACAAATACATTAAACAGAAACAACTATAAAAGGTTAATAATACATTGAGGCAATAATAACAACCTCTGTAGCAAAAAACCGAGGAGACTCAAGGGAGTTAACCAGGGCGGGCAATACTCGCCTTCGTGTCTTTAATAAAACTATGACTTTACGTCATGGAATAGGAAAATCATTTAGTTTTACAGCAAGACACGTAGGCTTCATATTGCAAGTTCAAAGCCTGTCTATAATGGAAGCAAACAAATTAGACGGAGGGCGAAAATAAAACTCTCTGAACGTGGTAACATTAGACCAATCAGCCAAACGCATAACATCCTCCAATCCGGCCCCCGAAACCGCCAAGGCAGTGGCAGAGGCACCACGCGCAGAATGGGCCGTGAAGACAGAAGTGTCGATTCCCGCTAGCGACATGACCCATTTAAGCCATCGTGCCAACGTAGGGCTAGAAACTGGACCAAAAGGATGTCGGAACGAAAGGAACAACTGAGAAATGGCGGAAGACCAATATGCCAAAGTCCTGCATTCGTACTCCTTAAGGCAAGCCACAGGACACAAAATAGGAGAGGAAGGAAAACTGGGATAGGAGACAAACCGGATGTTAGTCTTGGTGCGACGCGAAATGTTAAAGGTGACCCCATCCGGGGTAAATGAACGAGCGTCGTAGTCAAGGGCCCTCACATCCGAGACCCTCTTACAGGAAACAAGGCAAATAATGCCAACAATTTTGCGGACAATTGCCTAAGTGTAAGGGTTGAATTCTCGGGCCAAGAGGATAAAAAGGAAAGGACCAGGGAGACGTCCCAAGTAGTGGAAAAACGAGGCCGAGGGGGACGAGCCAACCGCGACCCACGCAAAAGACGAGACACCGAAGGATGTTGACCAGCCGGGACACCCTCGTACCCAGCATGAGAAGAAGAAATAGCGGACCTGAAAAGGTTGATGGTCCGATACGCCTTCCCCGCTTCGAAGAGAGAGGTGAGAAACTCCAGCAGGTGAGCTACAGGTGCCGAAACGGGATCCAAGTCCCGTTCCACGCACCAGTTAGCCCAAGTTCTCCAGGCTGCCCGGTAAGGCTTCCTGGTACCGGGAGCCCATGCGTTGTCCAGTAACTGTCGAGTCGCTGCTGAAATGCCCTCGACAGCTCCAGGTGTCCGGAGATCCGGCACGCCAACAGCCGTAGAGAACCGTCGAGGAGAAGTGGATGGTGTAGACCCTGAGGGTTGCGCAGGAGATCCGGTCGGGTCGGGAGGAGAAGAGGTACCTCCACTAGGATCCTCAGCAACGAAGGGAACCAGACTTGAGACCCCCAGAACCGAATCACCAAAACCAAGTCCGCCAGATGACGTTGAACCTGGAGGAGAGTCCTTGGAATCATCGAGAAAGGAGGAAAGGCGTAAAGGCGGGATACCGACCAATCTTGGAGAAACGCATCCACCGCCACTGCTTCCGGATCTGGACGCCAGCTGAAAAACCGGGCGAGTTGCCTGTTGAGCCGAGAAGCAGAGATCGACAGACATCGGACCCCATATCTCCGAGATCGCTGAGAAAACCTGTGGATCCAACTGCCAATCGCTGCCATCCGATAGGTAGCGTGAGTTCCAGTCCGCACGAACGTTGTTCAGCCCCGGTAAGTATTCCGCCTGTACCATGATGTCCCTGGACAGGCAAAACGACCAAAAATCCTTGGCTAACCGAGCCAAGGTTGCCGAGTGAGTACCTCCCAAACGGTTAACATACCGGACCGCCGATATATTGTCCATCCGTAGCCTGATGCACGCGTTGGCGACCCCGTTGGAGAAGCTCCTCACTGCAAACGAACCGGCTAGTAGTTCCAATTCATTGATGTGGAGGAGGGATTCCTCCGCCGACCAGGCTCCCCCCGTGGAGACCCCATTGCAATGGGCGCCCCAGCCCTGGAGGCACACATCCGATTCGATGGTCAA
Source organism: Bufo bufo (assembly GCF_905171765.1). Classification (NCBI taxonomy): domain Eukaryota; kingdom Metazoa; phylum Chordata; class Amphibia; order Anura; family Bufonidae; genus Bufo; species Bufo bufo. The sequence goes on along the minus strand of NC_053397.1, from coordinate 5,200,712 downwards.
TTCCGGCAGAAATCCGAAGATCGCTCTGCCGTTCCACGCCTCCAGATTGGCGATCCACCAACTCAGCTCCTCTCGGGCCTCCGAGTCTAGAACCACCGCGTCCGCAAAGGAGGCACCGGTCCGAAGATGGGCGATCTTCAGCCGCTGTAGAGCCCGGTAGTGCAACGGGGCCGGAAACACAGCCTGAATCGATGAGGCCAACAAACCGATGATGCGAGCTAGGTGACGTAATGAAAGGTGGGGAATGAGAAGAGCATGTCTCAACTCCTTGCGGATCGCCCGCAACTTCGCCGCCGGCAGACTGAGGGACTCCGAGAGCGAATCCACCATGAAGCCCAGGAACTCGATCCTCTGAGATGGGATGAGGCAAGACTTCTCCTTGTTGAGGAGGAAACCGAGATCCGACAGTAGGTTCGCTGTCCACTGTAGATGTTCCAGTAGTCCCACGCTGGACTCGTGCATCAGCAAGATGTCGTCCAGGTAGATGATGAGGCGTACGCCCCGAGTCCTCAACCATGACACGACCGGACGTAGCAACTTGGTGAAACACCAAGGAGCTGAAGACAGTCCGAATGGTAGACAGGTGAACCTCCAGATCTCTCCACCGGAACCGGAGCAGATCCCTGGAACGAATGGCCACTGGGACCGTCAGGTAAGCATCCTTTAGATCCAGCTTTACCATCCAGTCCCCAGGGACTAACAAGTCCCGAAGGAGGTGGATCCCCTCCATCTTGAAATGCCGGTAGCGTACCACCGAATTCACGGCGCGAAGGTTGATCAACGGTCTCATCTGACCCCCTTTTTTCTGGACGAGGAAAATGTTGCTGACCACCCCCCCCCCCATAAGGGGGCGCTCGCTCTATCGCCTGTTTTTGTCTGAGAGAGTCAAGTTCCGCGTCCACCAGAGCGCAATCTGGGCGCGACAATGGTACGGGTGGAGGGGAGGGGATCAGGAAAGGGGACCCCGTGAGTTCTATGTGAAATCCCCTGACCGTGGTCAGTACCCATGGATCTGAGGTGATGAGACTCCAAGCATGAGAAAAAAGATGGAGTCTGCCCCCTACACAAGGTACCATAGAATCCCCAATCTGGGGAAGACTTACCCAAGGGTCTGCGATAGCTTGGATTGCCTCTGAAGGAGCGGGATCGCCATTGATTTCCTCTGGTAGAGAAGAAAGGTGACGGGTTGTGCTGGTCCTGGAAGGATGGTCGTTGTCCACCGGAACCTCTGTTAGCGCCACGGGCCTGAAAGTTTGCACGGCCGGACAGACGGCCCCTACTACTGCCGGCCCGATGAGAGACCCGTCCCTGGAATACCCTGCGCATAGAGGCCTGTGCTTTGTCAAGCGCGGTAAAGGTACCCACAAATCGGCTCATATCCTTAATGAAGGAATCTCCGAAGAGGAGACCCTGGGCGTCCTTACCCGCCTCTGTGAGAGCCAAATTCACCAACTTAGGGTCTATTTTAAACAAGATGGCTTTGCGCCTCTCAATTGCCAAGAAGGTATTGGCGTTACCGGCAACACAGATTGCCCTCTGGGTCCAACCCCGCAATTCTTCGGGGTCTATTGGGGAGCCCTCATTTCTAGCTGCCTCAGCTAATTCAAAAATCTTAGCCAGCGGGCCAAAGATATCCAAAACCTTATCCTGGCAGCTGCGGAGAGCTGAATCCAGGCCCTTCTTAGGGTTCCAGCCAGTCTTGGCCAAGAATTGTGACATCTTGGGATCTACTACAGGAGTGTCACACACTTTGTTGGGCACCAATGGTCTGGGACACTCGGCCCTAAGTTTGTTCCGTGTCTCACGGCTAAGAAGGTGACGTACCCAATGTTCTAAATAAGACCCCAAATGGTCAGTGGGAAGCCACTCAGCCGAGCGAGGGTGATGCAGAGTCTCAGGGTCGAACATCGGTTCGCCTGATGCATCTAGCAAAGCCTCTGAACAGTTAACGTTGGATGAGGATGCCACATCTTTGGCAGAGGAGGCCGCAGTAGCGGATATAGAGGGACCCTAAACTGGGGGGGCGACATCCTCCTCTGACCCGTAATCAAAGTCCGCAATAGCCTCCTCGTCTGATGCTCTATCTGAGTAAGACAGCTCCGGTGATTGTGCTCTAGCGCACTTCCATGTCCGCGCCCGTTCTGCCTGGCGGGAAGAGGCCCTTTATCGTGAACTATGCACGGTCTCTGGGGTGGCATGATGCGCACCAGTCAAAGTCTCCTGTGGCACAGGAGGGTCATTAAAGGTAGGCTGCGGTGTCACACTAGGGTCTGGCAAGGACCTACTAGCTGGCTGGGCTGACAGAGCATGGGTGATGGTTTGCGACAGAATAGTCGACATGGAACCCATGGCCGCCATGATAGCGTCAGATACAGAGCGCTGCAGGGCCAGCGCCTGTGCGTCCACCTCAGTGGAATTGAGACCCTCAGGTGAGGGGGGGGGGGCATATTAGTAGCAGGAGGTGTAGGGACAGACATGATCCCACAATATGGCCAGAAATATAAGCACCCTGGGGCTAATCCTAAGCACTGGCTAAACCTGGTGGCACCTGAAATACAAAACGGTCGCAGCTAAAGGCAGTGGGAGCAGGAGCCGCTGATCACAGAGCGCAGGAGCCGGAGACACGCAGGGCCGGAAGTGACGGAGGAACCGGAAGCCCGTCTCAAAAGCCCGCGAATCGCGGTAGCATCTAATCCGAGACGGCCGCTGAGATCTCGCGGCCGGCCGGGTACTGAAGGCGTTCCAAATGGCTGCCGAGATCTCGCGGCCGGTCTGACTACTGAAGGCGCTCGAGAAAGGCGCCGCTGATACCGGGGAAAGGAGCCACCGACCCTCAAACGTCAAGGGACGTGAGGAGACTGCTCCGGTAAGTCAGAGGGAGCGCAGCAAAAGCGAGCAGGATCGCCGCAGTGAGCGGCTGCCAAAGATATAAGAGCGCAACAGCAGTGAAGGGGGACGCAGGGAAGCGCAAGTGGGGACAAAATAAGGCACAGGGAATAAGCGCCGAGGCCACAATAAACTCTGCAAAAGGCACAAGCGGGTAGACAAAACACAAGGGAGCGCTGCTAGCAAAAAAAGGGTTAGTCACCCTGGGTTAAAGAGCGCAAAGATACATAAACACAAATCATTGATAAAAGAAAGATTTCACAAGTGTACTTAGCTGGTGGCAGCAGCAAAGAAAGAGGAAGAGCGGCCTATTATAGGGGCCATAGGGGAGGGACCTTGGTTGCTATGGTTTCCTGTATGTAAATTTTTTCTCTTTGCTGCTATTGGTGGACAGTAAATAAGGAGAAAGCAATATGAGCCTCCGTGTCTTGCTGTAAAACTCAGGATCAGTACAGGATAAGTAATGTATGTACACAGTGACTGCACCAGCAGAATAGTGAGTGCAGCTCTGGAGTATAATACAGGATGTAACTCAGGATCAGTACAGAATAAGTAATGTATGTACACAGTGACTGCACCAGCAGAATAGTGAGTGCAGCTCTGGGGTATAATACAGGATGTAACTCAGGATCAGTACAGGATAAGTAATGTATGTACACAGTGACTGCACCAGCAGAATAGTGAGTGCAGCTCTGGAGTATAATACAGGATGTAACTCAGGATCAGTACAGAATAAGTAATGTATGTACACAGTGACTGCACCAGCAGAATAGTGAGTGCAGCTCTGGGGTATAATACAGGATGTAACTCAGGATCAGTACAGGATAAGTAATGTATGTACACAGTGACTGCACCAGCAGAATAGTGAGTGCAGCTCTGGAGTATAATACAGGATGTAACTCAGGATCAGTACAGGATAAGTAATGTATGTACACAGTGACTGCACCAGCAGAATAGTGAGTGCAGCTCTGGAGAATAATACAGGATGTAACTCAGGATCAGTACAGAATAAGTAATGTATGTACACAGTGACTGCACCAGCAGAATAGTGAGTGCAGCTCTGGAGAATAATACAGGATGTAACTCAGGATCAGTACAGGATAAGTAATGTATGTACACAGTGACTGCACCAGCAGAATAGTGAGTGCAGCTCTGGAGTATAATACAGGATGTAACTCAGGATCAGTACAGGATAAGTAATGTATGTGCACAGTGACTGCACCAGCAGAATAGTGAGTGCAGCTCTGGAGTATAATACAGGATGTAACTCAGGATCAGTACAGGATAAGTAATGTATGTACACAGTGACTGCACCAGCAGAATAGTGAGTGCAGCTCTGGAGTATAATACAGGATGTAACTCAGGATCAGTACAGGATAAGTAATGTATGTACACAGTGACTCCACCAGCAGAATAGTGAGTGCAGCTCTGGAGTATAATACAGTATGTAACTCAGGATCAGTACAGGATAAGTAATGTATGTACACAGTGACTGCACCAGCAGAATAGTGAGTGCAGCTCTGGAGTATAATACAGGATGTAACTCAGGATCAGTACAGGATAAGTAATGTATGTACACAGTGACTGCACCAGCAGAATAGTGAGTGCAGCTCTGGAGTATAATACAGGATGTAACTCAGGATCAGTACAGGATAAGTAATGTATGTACACAGTGACTGTACCAGCAGAATAGTGAGTGCAGCTCTGGAGTATAATACAGGATGTAACTCAGGATCAGTACAGGATAAGTAATGTATGTACACAGTGACTGCACCAGCAGAATAGTGAGTGCAGCTCTGGAGTATAATACAGGATGTAACTCAGGATCAGTACAGGATAAGTAATGTATGTACACAGTGACTGCACCAGCAGAATAGTGAGTGTAGCTCTGGAGTATAATACAGGATGTAACTCAGGATCAGTACAGGATAAGTAACGTATGTACACAGTGACTGCACCAGCAGAATAGTGAGTGCAGCTCTGGAGTATAATACAGGATGTAACTCAGGATCAGTATAGGATAAGTAATGTATGTACACAGTGACTGCACCAGCAGAATAGTGAGTGCAGCTCTGGAGTATAATACAGGATGTAACTCAGGATCAGCACAGGATAAGTAATGTATGTATACAGTGACTGCATCAGCAGAATAGCGAGTGCCGCTCTGGAGTATAATACAGGATGTAACTCAGGATCAGTACAGGATAAGTAATGTATGTACACAGTGACTGTACCAGCAGAATAGTGAGTGCAGCTCTGGAGTATAATACAGGATGTAACTCAGGATCAGTACAGGATAAGTAACGTATGTACACAGTGACTGCACCAGCAGAATAGTGAGTGCAGCTCTGGAGTATAATACAGGATGTAACTCAGGATCAGTACAGGACAAGTAATGTATGTACACAGTGACTGCACCAGCAGAATAGGGAGTGCAGCTCTGGAGTATAATACAGGATGTAACTCAGGATCAGCACAGGATAAGTAATGTATGTATACAGTGACTGCACCAGCAGAATAGTGAGTGCCGCTCTGGAGTATAATACAGGATGTAACTCAGGATCAGTACAGGATAAGTAATGTATGTACACAGTGACTGTACCAGCAGAATAGTGAGTGCAGCTCTGGAGTATAATACAGGATGTAACTCAGGATCAGTACAGGATAAGTAACGTATGTATACAGTGACTGCACCAGCAGAATAGTGAGTGCAGCTCTGGAGTATAATACAGGATGTAACTCAGGATCAGTACAGGACAAGTAATGTATGTACACAGTGAGTGCACCAGCAGAATAGGGAGTGCAGCTCTGGAGTATAATACAGGATGTAACTCAGGATCAGTACAGGATAAGTAATGTATGTACACAGTGACTGCACCAGCAGAATAGTGAGTGTAGCTCTGGAGTATAATACAGGATGTAACTCAGGATCAGTACAGGATAAGTAATGTATGTACACAGTGACTGCACCAGCAGAATAGTGAGTGCAGCTCTGCAGTATAATACAGGATGTAACTCAGGATCAGCACAGGATAAGTAATGTATGTACACAGTGACTGCACCAGCAGAATAGTGAGTGCAGCTCTGGAGTATAATACAGGATGTAACTCAGGATCAGTACAGGATAAGTAATGTATGTACACAGTGACTGCACCAGCAGAATAGTGAGTGTAGCTCTGGAGTATAATACAGGATGTAACTCAGGATCAGTACAGGATAAGTAATGTATGTACACAGTGACTGCACCAGCAGAATAGTGAGTGCAGCTCTGCAGTATAATACAGGATGTAACTCATGATCAGCACAGGATAAGTAATGTATGTACACAGTGACTGCACCTGCAGAATAGTGAGTGCAGCTCTGGAGTATAATACAGGATGTAACTCAGGATCAGTACAGGATAAGTAATGTATGTATACAGTGACTGCACCAGCAGAATAGTGAGTGCCGCTCTGGAGTATAATACAGGATGTAACTCAGGATCAGTACAGGATAAGTAATGTATGTACACAGTGACTGTACCAGCAGAATAGTGAGTGCAGCTCTGGAGTATAATACAGGATATAACTCAGGATCAGTACAGGATAAGTAACGTATGTACACAGTGACTGCACCAGCAGAATAGTGAGTGCAGCTCTGGAGTATAATACAGGATGTAACTCAGGATCAGTACAGGACAAGTAATGTATGTACACAGTGACTGCACCAGCAGAATAGGGAGTGCAGCTCTGGAGTATAATACAGGATGTAACTCAGGATCAGTACAGGATAAGTAATGTATGTACACAGTGACTGCACCAGCAGAATAGTGAGTGCAGCTCTGGAGTATAATACAGGATGTAACTCAGGATCAGTACAGGATAAGTAATGTATGTACACAGTGACTGCACCAGCAGAATAGTGAGTGCAGCTCTGGAGTATAATACAGGATGTAACTCAGGATCAGTACAGGATAAGTAATGTATGTACACAGTGACTGCACCAGCAGAACAGTGAGTGCAGCTCTGGAGTATAATACAGGATGTAACTCAGGATCAGTACAGGATAAGTAATGTATGTACACAGTGACTGCACCAGCAGAATAGTGAGTGCAGCTCTGGGGTATAATACAGGATGTAACTCAGGATCAGTACAGGATAAGTAATGTATGTACACAGTGACTGCACCAGCAGAATAGTGAGTGCAGCTCTGGAGTATAATACAGGATGTAACCCAGGATCAGTGCAGGATAAGTAATGTAATGTATGTACACAGTGACTGCACCAGCAGAATAGTGAGTGCAGCTCTGGAGTATAATACAGGATGTAACTCAGGATCAGTACAGGATAAGTAATGTATGTACACAGTGACTCCACCAGCAGAATAGTGAGTGCAGCTCTGGAGTATAATACAGGATGTAACTCAGGATCAGTACAGGATAAGTAATGTATGTACACAGTGACTGCACCAGCAGAATAGTGAGTGCAGCTCTGGAGTATAATACAGGATGTAACTCAGGATCAGTACAGGATAAGTAATGTATGTACACAGTGACTGCACCAGCAGAATAGTGAGTGCAGCTCTGGAGTATAATACAGGATGTAACTCAGGATCAGTACAGGATAAGTAATGTATGTACACAGTGACTGCACCAGCAGAACAGTGAGTGCAGCTCTGGAGTATAATACAGGATGTAACTCAGGATCAGTACAGGATAAGTAATGTATGTACACAGTGACTGCACCAGCAGAATAGTGAGTGCAGCTCTGGGGTTTAATACAGGATGTAACTCAGGATCAGTACAGGATAAGTAATGGATGTACAGTAACTCCTTGTTTATGAACATTCATTTTATATGGAAACTGAATTTGTGTTCAAATGTAGTGCTATCCTCTAAAGGGCTTCTCCATCTTTCTATGGTCTGGCCTCCCAATAGACAGAGGGTCTCCACTATTTATGTCCTAGGTAAGGTAGGTCCGTACCTGTCTGCAGATCACAGTGGAGATGTGTGCACGGTTCATGTAGGTCCAGTATAGGGTGTAGTTCTGGGCGGCTCCTCAGCAGTTATATAAAGTACCTTCTAACCTCTAATGAACGTTCTTATTTAAAGAATCTGTCCATATCAGATTATGACCTTTAAGAAAAGCTTTGATGCTGAGTTTCCTCCAGATCCACAGTTTATTGAGGAGTCGAGGGAATTTGTTGTAAATCTGCGTCTGTCAATCATCCAGGAAACAATTACAAATACAATCAGCACAGGCCTCGTTCTCTGGCAGCACGGGGCCACTTACCTCAATGTGCTCAGCTATTAGATCACACACGTTCTTTATTGGTCATGAAGCAGTAAGTTGTGCCCCAGAGAGCGGGCAGCGCCTGTGTGAATGAGGTGTTGGGACGTTCATGCCTCGTCCTGCCCTCCTGACTAATAATAAATGACGGAAAAGGCAGGGAGCGCTCGCCGGGAGTGAACAGAAGATATGCAATAGGAAATCAGCCCGCTGCTCTGCAGACAATCCAGAGACTCTCCGAGACGCTGCAAACACCATCAGTCCGGTGCTCTGCACACAATCCAGAGACTCTCCGAAATGCTGCAAACACCATCAGTCTGGTGCTCTGCACACAATCCAGAGACTCTCCGAGACGCTGCAAACACCATCAGTCCGGTGCTCTG